>NC_083367.1:66153500-66476500 GCF_030254825.1 Meriones unguiculatus
TGCTGTTGGGACAGAGCACTGCTCAGATATCTCCACAAGGTGGCGCCCATTCAGCAAGCACTAGCTCTAGCACGACCAAGGCTACGGAAAGCACAGTAGAGACCCAGTGTTTTCACAACACTTCAGTAGCAAAGTGACCGCAACTCACTAGACGGAGATTATTTTAAAGGTTTAAGTCAGATCATTCCTCCTGATCAATTCAATAAGAGTAATCTCACTGTGAGATTCCCTGTAAGCCAGGCATAGTAATGTGCACCATTATTCCCTGCTCTCAGAAGGAAGAGGGAGACATCTCTCTGTGAGTTTCTGCCTGGTCTACACAGCGAGTTTCAAGCCAGCCAGAGCTACACAATGAGATCCTGCCTCTACCTGATTAATTTACTTTAAACATCCCAAAGCACACTGAGCACCCTGACGCTTACAAGTGGCTGTTTTGAGCCGTCTTCATCTATGGCAGCTTTAACTACGATGAGCAGTCACAGCCCTTTGGGTCCACAGCGAGGAGCTGTGGCCACGTGGCCAGCTGCTGACTACAGGCAGCCACCTCCCAGCCATACCTGTCAGGTGATAGTGTTCTTCGCTCTCGTGGTCCGTCAGTGACACGAGCTCCTTGAGGAGGAGGGGGTACTTGAGCACTCTCTGAACAGGCTTGATGAGGTACGACTCCAGGGTGGAGGAATGCTGCTTGGTGGGGTTGCGGGCATCCAGAAAAGCCTTGAAGGCCTTGTCAGTTTTAGCTGCAACCAATGGATAGAAGGTCCTTAGGAGAGCACGGTGGGATGGATTCAGCTGTATTATGTTATCGTTCAGTGGAGTTTTACATAGTTTCCACAGTCTAATGCCATCAAGTAATAAAACCCAAGCGCATCAGTGAGTCAGGTACCCAGGGATCAGCAGGTGTCTCTGCCACACCACCGACAAGGCCTGCGAGTAAAGGTAGCTTACTGGGACTGCAGAGGATACAGTCTGTACTCTAGAGAAGAATGTGACGTCACACCGCAGCCTTGTACGCCCATGACACCAAATTCTAGGAGGCCTAAAGAGGAGCTCCAAACAGTTACAAAGATCCACAGAGAAAACATGAACTCTATGCCCTAGCCCTGCTGTACTTATTCTGTCCACTTCAGAGCAGTGGCATCACTCTGTCTTTGAAGCCATGCTGCCTTCCCCACACAGCTCCATAGACCAGACCTGTAACACCAGAACTGCAGTTCTTCCCACCATGTGTGGCAGGAGGATCCCTCAGCAGCAAGAACTGCCCCTACCCAGTGCTACAACAGACGCTCAGAAAAATACAGGTATGTATGAGGGGGCAGTGGGCATACCAACCATCACGCTGGGTTCCATGGTTGCCCCTGTTAGACCAGCCACTTAGGGTCCAACCAGTCTGAATGAAGAAATGCCCCTACTTAGGTTGTGTCTCAAGGTAAAATGTGTAGCACTTAGGAGATGACACTGATCGACAGACCACGTACATGTCCAGATCCCTCATCTTTACGGCAAAGGGCAGGTTGGACTCTACATTTGACTGTAGCCCATCCATTAAAAGGCATGTGTGAAAAGAAGTGCAAATGCGCTCAGCCCTTCATTGAAAATGACCAGAGAAGGTAGATCCTGGCTCACAGTCATTTGAAGCATTCCAAGGTTTGGGGGGATTTTTTGTTGTTTTGTGGATTTTTTTTTTTTAATTTGGAATTTTGGGATACTGTGAAGTTCTACATTTAAACCAAGTGGGTTTAAGCTGCTTCAGTGTAAATGCTGAGCACAGATTGTAGGAGAAAGCTCTCCACACCCTCCATGAAAATAAAAGAGTGGGGAGCCATAGAATGTCCGTAACAGTAGGAGAGTGGGCAGCCTCTGGGAGGCCGTTTTTCCCACTTCCACCAGGGAAACAACCTTAATTATGCTGTTCCTTGGAAGTTTGATGGTGAGGTCTGTATTCTGTAGTAGCTTCACAGGCCTAAGAAGGTTAACAGAAGTGTAAAACAAATAAAAATAACCTGCATTCTCTCCAGTCGTTCAAGGATTGTGGCTGTAATGTTTCCACAGAAGAAGATAGCAAAGTGACACATAGCAGACCTTGGAACCCACCTGTCCACAGCTCCCATAACTGCAAATAATCTGAAAACCCTAACTTTTATCACGAGAAAAGAACAACTCATTAAAATTAATTTAACTCTGTACATGCTAGATACAGTGTATTTATTAACAGTTAAAAAAAAACTATAAAGGGTACAAACAACTCACCTCGCTCTAGAACCTTCTGTACTTTACTGTGGTTGGCACAGAATCCACTGTACAGCTTAAAGTGATCCGCGTAATAGAGGAAAGAGCCTCCAAGGGAAAACAGCAACTTCTAGAAGGAAAGAGAGAAGATCAAATCAGTCTTCCATGTAATCTGGCTGTTCAGTCTGTAGATGGAGAACAATCTAGGCACCCCCCAGCAGACGTTTGGATTGATGGGAAAGGCTCTACAGAGGAGCTTCCTGACAGCGGATTAACTGTATCTGATGGATGGAACTACAGGTGATCTAAGGCAGTGGTTCTTAACCTGATATTTCTGATGGGCTTAGGCAACCCCTGTGAAAGGCTCATTCAACCCCCAAAGGGGTCACAACCAACAAGTTGAGAACCATTAGTCTAAAGGATGAGGAATGGGGACTCAGAGCCGCCTACCCCATTACTTGAGATGAATTCTGTCTATGGTATGTTTCTGCCCTTTCTATACTGCCTTCTCCCATCTCACCCCTGGAAGAACTTCCTGTCAGCCATGGTCCTACAATTACTCCTTCACAAGGGACAAAGCTCCCTGATGGCCTTCTGGAACCCAGTGCAGGGGAGCTGCTCTTGCTTCAGAGGAAGTGTCTACAGTGCCTTTCTTAAAAGTGAATGGAGAGTAGATGTGCTCAGGGATCAGGGATGAAGACTGCTGACCACTGGAGAGCACTCACTAGAGGGTGGAGCCACCTTTCCCTGCCCCAGAGAAAGTAGTACAATGAAACAATCTAACTTCACCTAAAAGGGGGAGAACTTTACACCCTACCCACCCATGTTTGCTTAAATCCAAATTCAAAATACTTACTCGAAACTGTGAGGGGGTTTCCAGCACGTTGAAGTCTGAGGAAGCAGAGATTCCATCCTCCAAAGTCTCTAGGAACACCTTCTGAAACTCCAGCATCTCTGGCAAGCTCCCAAAAAGTGACTCCATCTACATGAAGTGGAGTGAAAAGGTGTGTCCAGGACACGCCAGACTCCCTCCCTGTCCCTCAGCTCCAGCACAGAAGCATGCCCAGAAGCAGGCACAAGCAGAGCCTTTATGCAGGGGTGTAGGCTATATCTAGACACAGCTCCATCTCTCTGCAGCTCCACAGTGCCAGGGTCACTATTTTTAAAGATTTATTTATTATTTATACAACATTCTGCCTGCACACCAGATCTTACTATAGATGGTTATGAGCCACCATGTGGTTGCTGGGAATTGAACTCAGGGCCTTTGGAAGAACAGCGAGTGTTCTTAACCTCTGAGCCATCTCTCCAGCCCCCAGGGTCACTTTTTAAGTAGATTTGAAATCCAAACATTAGGTAGAATGGAAATCATTAGAAAAGAGCTGATTCTTGTGATTTAATATTAACAGTTCATATACTGAAAAGTAACTGGTCATACCTCCTGCAAAATAAATAAATAAATAAAATCATCTTTCTGCCTTTGTAAAGGTGCCACTGTGCTCTCTAGAACTGAAGCCACAGACAAGACTTTCTGAAGGCCCTTCAACTTCAGGATTCACTGTGAATCTACAGCTGTTCTCTAGTACTGTTGTGTCTAGCCTGCACTCCATGGGCTGCATGAAGTCATAAACTGCTATAAATTAAAGCCCAAACCAAGTTCACAGACCTAAGTAAAACATGACTTCATTGCATCAGGCATGGTGGCATGCATCTTTGATGTTAGCATTGGGGAGGTGGAGGTTGGCAGATCTCTGAATTTAAGGTCAGCCTGGTCTACATGGTAAGTTCCAGGTCAGCCAGGATACTACACAGTGAGACCCCCCCGCCCCCAAAAAAAGCTATTTCTCTTTTTTAACTGTGGTTTCTTGGGTATGAATTCTGAAGGGAGGAGCATCATTTTGGAATGTTAAAGGGAAGAACACACCTGGTCTAGAACATCTGCTAAAAGGCTGAAGGACAATGCAGAAGAAAAGTGTTTGCTATTTACCTCGTCTTGGGTAAGAAAGGTCTCATTTTGCAGTGGCTCCAAGTAGAGTTCAAAGAGGCAGCTCAGATCCTAAAAGCCAAGAGAAGAGTCTCTTTAACACAAAAATCTCCACAATAACCAGTTGATTCCAGTAGCCCAAGCAGCAACTCCAAAGACTCCCATGAGGCATGGTGACACGTGTCTTGCTGAAATTCTAGGCCTTCAAAGTGTTTACCATCGCTTACCTAGTACACAGTTGATACCACCGCAGTGCTGCCTGCTACATTTCAAAGATTCACTGTATGGCATCGGCACCCACACTGCCATTAACGTCCTGTTAACAGAACAGCCTCTGTCTTTCCTGCCATGGAGGCCATCATCTCTCCGAGGGGGAAGGAAAGGGCAGCTAGGTACTGCTGCAAGTTGTGGCCAGTCACCAGTGGCCTGGATTTCCCTTCTGCGCCAGGGAGCACAGGGACAGCCTCTGTATAGAGTTGTGAGGGACAAGACCTGGGCAGTTCTTCAACTTCAGGCTGAAACCAACAAAATTTCCAACTCATGTGTTCGAGTGCAAGAGCACCAACAACTGAGCAGCAGAGAGGTTTACAATCTAAGGCACACTTGAGTCTCTACTGCTGTGGTCACTTGGAGAACCAGAGAGCAGCGTGAAAGCCAGGGCGCCCCCAGAGCGCACTTCGTGATAGCCGTGACTGCAAACCCAACACTGCAGTTCCTCACAACCCCTCCCTCCCTCGCCACAGTCCACAACACTCTGGGATGTGAGGAGGGAAAGAAGCTGTGAGTTACTGATCAGATAGATCTCTGGGACACACGGATGTGGAAAACTTCAAGGTGCATGCAGATTTGGAGTTAGATTCAATCATGACAACAAAGAAGGTTCTGTGTTAAGTGTCAGCAACAGAAAGAAATGGAGAAAGGGCAGGGGCACATGTGGATTATAAGGCTGCACTAGCACTGGTTATTTCGTCACGCACAGACACTCCTGTCCAGGCTAACGCCACTTGCTCGGAGCACTTACTGCACAGCAAGAGCGGGTCACGCTGAGTTGGGGCTGGCAAAGAGCCTCCATGCCTGGAACCCTATGAAAACAAATGGCAGGATTCTTGCAGGAAAGGAAGAGTCGGTCCTTCCTTGTCTACCTCAGTAGTCTTAACAGTAGCACTGACATGGCCCTCCTGGTACAACAGAACCCAAAAGGAAGATGGGGAACAGTGGTGACAAAAGGGAATCAGTTCTAATCTTAGCCCTGGGCTCAGTGGGTTCTATGATGTAGCTCAAGTGTCAGGTGGCATTGGAGCCACAGCAGCATCCACAGCACTCAGAGCGACTTGAACAAAGGTCATGGACATGCTGGGTCATGTAGGAACCCCTGAGCTCCCTAGAAGTTAGGATCTCTCTCTTCCACTGGATACAAGACAACAAATAATGGAAAGCAAAATTAAAATCTCTTTTCTTTCTCCCGCAGAGACCAATACAGACAGGCACTGGAGCTAGCCATGAAGAAGATTTCTTAGGAAGTCCTGGGGAACCAGCAGTGGCATATTTAAAGGAGAAGCTCAGATCTGTCTTTGTTGGTGGTCGTTGTTTTTCAGACAAAGACTGGTATAGCCCAGACTGGCCCCAAACTCGCTATAAGCTGAAGATAACACATCCTAATCTTCCTCCCTCTATTTCCAGAGTCCTGGAACTTAAGATTACAGGCATGTGCCATCTTATCCAGTTCTGCAGTATCAAACCTAGGGCTTCATGCATGCTAGGCAATCACTATACCAACTGAGCTACATTCCCAGCTCCTCAGGGCTACTTGGTAGAGAATACATGTGCGTGATAATGTGTAACTCTTGGATTTAACAGATGTAAGAATGTCTGGAAGACCAGTGACAAGCACAGGGACCAAAAGGGAAGTTGGAGATGACCTTCCAAAAGCCATGCAGTACAACAAGCCTGGATTCCTAGCCACTGTCCTGTGCCATGCCCTTTCAGAAACTGACTAATGAAGCAAGCTTAAAATAGCCCCCAAGGCATCAGCTTAAAGGAAAGAATACTGTCCTCCAAGTTGCCCATGTTAATGAAATGTTTCT
This sequence comes from Meriones unguiculatus, assembly GCF_030254825.1. Lineage (NCBI taxonomy): Eukaryota > Metazoa > Chordata > Mammalia > Rodentia > Muridae > Meriones > Meriones unguiculatus. The sequence continues at coordinate 66,159,795 of NC_083367.1, forward strand.
CAAAGCACTAACTAGGGCCGGCTGATCAGATGAACAAATGAAGTCAGTGAGTATCCATGACCGTGTTAGCTATGCATTTATCATGGTGTGCGAAGTCCCCATGATGGCTGAAATGCCTGTGCCTGGGCTTCTGTTCTGCACAAGGAGCTCCATGGACAGGGCTCACCACCTAGATTCTGAGGGCCTTTGTTCAGGGCCCCTATGGTGCAGACTGCTCCCCAGGTCCTCAGAACCCACAGTGATCTCTACCCTTTTTGCTAAGGCAGTGTAGACAACATCCCACAGATTGCAAATAATGAACTACAACATCTGTTTCCATAGTGAAAGCTACCTTGGCAACAAGATGAGTCAAGAATCCAATTTTTTAAAGCCCTTTCAGTTCTTTCCCCTCTTAGCCTGCCCTCCTTTCCCTGCATCAGTTCACCTTGAGGAGCACATGTCTGCATCCTAAGTAGCAGGTGTCCCGGACAGAAGCCCCTGCCAGTGTGACCTCATCATCCGCAAAGGGGTGTGGATGCCCAGCACTTCCCATTACCTTCACATAAGACTTCTCTGTGTCTACTAGCTCCTGGATGACTTTTCGGAGGCGGTCTGCATCTGAGAGGTGACGAGCCAGAGGCCTGGGAGGTGGGTCATGACTCTCCATTGGTGCTTCCATACTGTTGGCGTGGGTGCCGGCAAAATCCCTGCAGAGCTCAGCAATCTGTTCAGCACTCTGAGAGGTGACAAGAAAGGGACAGCCATGTTCAAGACACTGCTGGTCGGCATTGGATGTTCAGCTCACCTGGAACACCAAGCGTTTTCATCTTCCCACAGCACACCAGGGCCGATGGCTCCATTCTCCTCAGACTACTCTCACTACCACACAAGAGTCCTGTATCTATGTTTCCTGTTCAACACTCCCCACTATCACAAGAGCTGTGACTGCTTCTTTAGGAATCAGGAATGAGGCTACTGTTGAGGTTTCTCTAAAAATCCAGACATAGGGATTTCTGAACAGAACATACAGCAGGCAGACCCACTGAACCCATCATGTCCTCAACAGCTGGCCAAGCCAGCTTTCCAGCTCTCAGTGCTCTGGGAGACTCACACAGGCTGAGGTACCATGCAATTTCAGAATGAATGGCTTAGCCCCAGTCTGCCTCAAGTTCTGCCCTCAAATCTAACTATTTAGCCTGAGCCTTGTGGCAGTTAAAAATGAAGACACTCAAGCTGGCTATGCATATACTAGGATGAGAGAGAAGGTGAGACACGAATTGCATGCCTCAGAAAATTTAGCTTCTTCTGGCCCAGCATCCTTTTCTGCTCCACCTCCTCTGCTTCCCAACATAGGTCTTCATTTGATGGAAAAACAGAAGACAAAACCTCAACAATAATCCTCTCCCTGACCTTGCTATGCAGTTCAATGAGTACCGACTAATCCTGCTCAGTCTCCAAAGAAGTAGTTGCTTGCCAAGGTTAGAGACATCAAAGTGCACATGGAGACAGCCTGGCAACCAGCAAGGTTAAGAGTAGAACAAATGGAAAATGCAGACATGCAGATGGAAAGACCACCGTGGGGTAGAAAATCATGGAAAATCAGCTAAGAGGTAAATAGTAATGTAGTTCTAAGTGGTGCGTGACCCAAGAAAGAACCACAGAATGAGCTAATGATGGAGCAGAAACACGGACCTAGTAACATACAGAGCCTGACTCAAGGGGCAGACAACAGTGAGGCTCTGGCCTGCTGCTTTCATTTGTGCATGAATCCTAGTTTACAACATGGTAAGAGCTGAAGGCGAGATTATGTTTACAACTGTGCACACAGACTTCAAAAGAGTTTACTTCAAAACAGTTCAAGCAGAAAAAAAAATTTCCTGGAAGGTACGTATTTTCCACTTATTTTTATTTTTAAACGTGAACATGGATATTTCTGCTAATGCCTGGAAGATGTAGTATATAAAATTCAGTAAGAAAACACATGTGGAGGGCCTGGGGCATAGCTCATTGACAGAGTGCTTCTCTAGGGTATACAGCTTTCCTGGGTTTGATCCCAAGTGCCATGAAAGCCAACTTGACCATGATAGTGAGTATCTGCAACCCCAGTACTCAGGAGGCAAAGGCAGGAAGATCAGAAGCTAAAAGTTATCTTCAGCCTCAAAGCAAGCTTGAGGCCCGCTGAGATACAACAGACCCTGCCTCTCCTTCCCCAAAACAGATACGGTTCTGAAAGCTTCCAAGTACAAGCTGATCTTTCCAATGTCCAGATCATGTTTACAACAATCAGATTTATGGTCTGTTTTGGAAGCTCTAACACGGCTCACATCCTAACAGTATAAAGCACACAGGGATGTACAACCAAAAGGTGGCAGCCTTTCTCTTCCGGGACACGAGGAACATGAAGGAATACAACTAAGACTCATCTTCCTGCCTTCCCCCTCCTTGACAGAGGACCCCAGCTCACCTTGGTTTTTATCTGGGAGCTTCCAAACACCATGCCATTCTGACCCAGAAGACCTGGAGCCCCACCACAGTGGTGCTTTTGTTTAGCTGGTTTTGTCTCTGTTTAGTGGGACAAGGTCTTACTGTGGAGGCCTGGCTGGCCAGAAACTTGCTAAGTAGACAAGGCTTGTGCCAGATCCGCAGCAGTGTCCTTTCTCTCCCTCCCAGGTGCTGTTTCCAGGTGTGTGCTGCTAGGCCAACCATGTGTTTCTGTTTTTGTTTTAAACAGGGTCACCCTATGTAGCTCCAAACAACTTCACATTTGAGGTCCTCGAACCTTGCCCTCCCGAGTGTTAGACCTCACGGATGTGCCACAGTGCCCAACCATAACTGGCATTTGCTACGTTATGGGTTCTTCTTTCTTTCACCCTTCTCCACCCTTCAAACTCCCTAACACTAGATATGAGAGAGAAAAAAACGAGAGGAAAGGAACAAGATCCCTGAATGAAGTCAGGGTTTGGAATGGGAGGGATGTTACAGTTAGACTACTTCATGATGGTTAGGGGCACTGAGTTCCTTGGGGCAAGTTTGGTCTTTACTGTCAGGATAGCTAGTTTCTTCTTGTTGTTTCTTTGCACATGACTACTTAAACTGCAGCCAACAGCAACCAACAATCCACCCTGAATTTATATGTCCTCTGACATGTATATACCCTCTGAAAAGTCCCCAGAATTCCACATGTCACACAAGCACAGAAACGATCTGCAGCTGGAGAAACCGCACTCCGCTAGAGCACAGGACACATCATAGTCAGTCACTGCCCAGCAGCCCCACGCCCCCACACCTGGGATGAAAACGAAAACATACAATGTAGCTGTATTTTTTTAAAAAAGCCAAAATTCCAAAATTCTCACTACACCATGGATGTCTGTTATAAGCTTCCCACCAAGTGATATCGAGATGCAGCCCTTGGGAGAACTGACAGTCTACCCAGCGGGACAACTCCAGCCGCTGGGCTTCTCAGGAGTAGCGCTGACTCCAGCTTATCGCCCTTTCCCAGGGACGGCAACATATAAGCTGCAAAGAGTATGTTTCAGTCCAGAAAACCACATTGGCAGAATCACACCCAGACTACGGGCCTGCTTCTAGACCTCGCTTTCCACCAGCTACTAAAAGGTCCATGGTAATAACAGGCTCTAAAACTCACTTGCTGAAATCTCTTTTCTGGGATTTGCACCACAAACTCAGACAATGCAGTTTCTGTAGTCTCAAAAACTAATAGTCGTCAGAGCTACAGAATCTATATTAAGCTTGCATATACCACACAAAATAAGATCTGACAAAATGCACCATAAGTTAAATGGCATCTGGTGAGATTACAGCTTTGCCTTGCTGGGATGTCAAAAATCACACCTAACAATGCGGTGTTAAAATAACAAGATTTCAAAAATAAAATATCTTGCCATTTTGGAAAAATCAGAATTCATTTTAAAACACTTCTCATAGCATTGACTTCCAAAAAGTGAATGTTAGCCGGGTTATTTCAATGGCAAATCTACTTGTCAAGATGCAGCAATTAAGTGTTCAAGTGCTGCAGCTAAGCTTTTTACACACTTAACAGTTTAAGCCACTGCGTAAAGGTGGCCTTGTAAAGGAGGATCACAGGGAGGCGGGACTCATAGAGCAGAAGAGTGATGACAAACGAAAGCTTCACCCGGCTACAGGTCACTTCCTATTTACTTACCAATGGTCATAAGCATCAAACAGTAAAAGACCGCAGTCTGTGTGAATATGGTAAAGTCACTCAGGAGCATTTTTTCTGAGTCTTCTGTGTCCTTGCTGAGGATTAAACACAGCACTGCCTGTCTGTCGGGTGACTGCACACGTTACCCTGTGGGTCCAGCAGAAGAGGGAACCTGCATTTGCTGAGTGCCCGTACCACACCACACCACACCACACTTAGGAGACTCTCTCCCTGAGCAAGCCAGCATCCTGGCTTTAGTGTGACCCACCGATACTCTGCAGATGATGACAGGCTCTTCACAGCACTGGCCACTGGTTCAGAACTCCCTGGGGGGAGAGAGCCTGTTCTTCCTGCTGCTTCTGCCTGCCAAAGAGTCTGGGCTTTCCTGCCCTGGGTGATAGTGGGCTGTAGTCACCACTGCTTTGAGTGGTAAATGTAACAAATACCCTTGCATATACCATATTTTCGGGTCAATCTGGGGACAACTGGGAAGTCTGTCAGGCCGCCCATGCCTCAGCCCTAGGAGGGCTGCTTTAAAAGCAAAAGGCATGGTCAGGAGTTTGAGGAAGGTATATGTGAAGATTCAGGTGCCCAAAAGTGCAGAGCAAAGTGTGTGCAGAGCAGAACCCCCCGCCTGCTGACGTAGGAAGCGACTGTTCTGGTTGTCAGCATGTAGCAATCAGCAGTAATGGGCTCACGGTGGGCCTTGGTGTTTTCAAGATATAGACTATTCTCTTTGTGAATGTCTTAAAAGAATAAATGAAAACCTTCCTTTAAAACTGTCTGAAAAAGCCAAGTATGGACACTCTTCTCCCCCACGCCCCCTCCCATAATGTTCTTTCAAGTTTTCCCTCAGCATGGTAGAGCATACCTAAAAGTCTAACAATGGAAAGTCTTGGGCAAGAGGATTATACCACCAAGGTTAGCTTGGGCTACACAGTGAGACCCTGTCTCCAAAAAACTCAATTTAAAATTGTCCTTGAAAACAATTTCATCTTATTTACAGACAAAGCCTGAGTCGCTGAGGAACTCTGAATTCAGACAGATGCCTAGGCGGGGCTCTTATGGGTTTTGTTTCAATGTGTGGAGAAGGCACCTTCTGCCTCCCATAAAAAGAGGCAACGTGTCTATTCTCAACGAGCCCAGAAAAACATTTGGGGGAATGGCACCAACACTGCCTACTGCGCCTAACCTCAGATACTCTTTGGAAAAGAAGAGAAGGACAGAGTCTTGCACAAACCAAGTTCTGAGTGACTCTATAACCACCCCCTAACATGGACACTCTCCATCAGAAAAATACCCCGGCAGCCTCCCTGTGATTTGGTTTGCAAAACCCTCAGATCACACAACTCTGATAGCTGCACTGTTCCTACTTGGAGACATACCCTGCCAGGGTTTTTCAGTTTCCTTGAGGGCTTCTGAACCTTAAAAGTAACTACGAGGGGGTAAAGTCTGAGGTTTCAAAGCTACTGCACTGGCCGGAAGCCCCAGGCTGCATCATAACTGAACTGTGGCTTCATCTTGATGGCCCAGTGTGCAACAGTGGCCCTGTCCACAGCTCCAGGTCCAACAAGCTATTTTTGTCTTCATGGCTTGAGCTCAAAAACAAGATTCAAACGTGCTTGATAATGAAATAATAGTTCACATAGAAGCCTGAAAGTGAAATGTCAGTGTGTGCTACTGTTGAGTTCCCAGCCTACAGGGAAAGCTGGGGGGTGGGCATCAGCCACAGATGTAACCAACATACTGACCAACAGATGCTATTCTGATGTTGGGGTGACAGGTCATGTTCTAAACCGGCTGGCAGAAATGAAGATATGAAGAGAAGACACATAGGGCTCTCAGTCTGACTATCAGACTACTGAAACAATGGATCTCAAAGAAATGAGAACTGCCCCCAGAAATTTCATGTTGGAAGAAGGAAGGGGTACCAGACAGAGGGGGACCTGTCTGCCAGAAAGAGACTTGATGGTTCTAAGAACTTGTCAGAGCACCTTACAAGATGAGGCTGAAAACTAGATAAGAACAGGTCGGCTGGAGGGGGCTTGGTGGGGAGAGCAGACCTTGACTGGGACTGCTTAGATGTGCATATCCTTTGCCCTCTATTTAAACTCTGATCTCACCTCAGGGCCTGGAAGACAGACCTGAGGGACTCACTCCCTACATCTGTTGTCTCTCCCCAAAATGGCTGCACTGAGTAAATTTCCTTCCTCTGGTTTCTACTATTAACTTGGCTCTTTGAATTGGCTTTTTAAGGACCACTGGCAGGACCTGACTTGGAACGAGGTTATGCCCCACCCTACCCCCATCTCCAAGAATACTCTCACAAATGCGTGTTCACTTCCACACCTCTGGCTGTTTGTTCTCCCCCTCCTCTCCCTCCCACACTTACCAGCTCTATCCTAGACCACTGACCCAAAACCCCAGTCCAACCATGAATAATGCCCTCAAAGCTTCTCAATGCCCTAAGCTCCTGGGCAGAAGAATCAGGCCTGTAGGAGATGATTAACCTTAAGGATCTTAAGGTTGCTCCAGCTTGGGCAGGGTGTACAAGGAGGGTACAGTTAGTGTGCTCCGTGTTCTCATTAAAACACTCTTCACCGTCTAGAAGCCACTGAGGAGGCTGTGTTCCTGCGCAAGTCAGGGCAACCACAATGTCAGCTGTCACTTCTAGCAAATTAGTGAAGTCAGAAAAGTTCCCCTTGGGGTGAAAAGACGATTAAAAAGTACAAAGGACTTTTCCTCAACTCACTCAACTCTTCACCACACTTGTCAGTAACTTTCAGAAGGAGCTAATATTACCAGCATGACTGACAGTAGACCTGGAGCCACAGGCTGACAGAAGACTGCCCCAGAAAGCTTGATGGGCAGAACCAGACCAGGGCTCTGAGCCAGGAGGACCACCTTCCCTACAGTAACAGGGTCAGAGGCCCAAATCACATTCTGCGAGGCCCTTGGAGGCAGCGAGCCTCGGCACGATGGGGTTGAGGTGGTCAGTGCTATTTGTCAAATCGTTTGTCCTACAGTGGTAACAGTGAAACTCCAGGCAAAGCTGTGCGTGCACCTCAGTGGAGGGCATCACAGAGCAAGCAGGTAGCTCAATCCCCATGACCCAGCAAACCAGGCAGGATGGCCCACACCTGTCATCCCAGCACTCCAGAGGGGTGGCAGGAGAATCAAAAGTTCGAAGTCATTCATACAGCAAATTCAAAATCAGTCTGGGCTACATGAGGCCTCGCCTAAAAAGAAAAAGAAAAAAAGAACTCCAGAGAATGAGACCTTTTCTTGTCTTCAACAAAGAGATAAAAGAACAAGTGAAATACTGAAAACTTCCTGAGTTTTTTTCCTCCCCTCTTGACCAAAGTTCTAGTTGCAATTAGGTAAAATGAGATGGTAAACTATGAAATTAATAGTCAAATAGATTATAATACAGAAATGCAATGCAAGTCATAGAAGATACTGTGATGGAAGACACTGACCTCTACTGGCCAAGACAGACAGGGTTTATTAGTAAGAAGAAAGGGACCTAGGGTTGTTTTCTTTATAAATAACTTTATATATATTTCGTATGTATTAATATGCATGAGTAGATTTCTATAAAATGGAATGTGTATATATGAGTATGTATATAACACGCAGTGGTTAACACTGCATTTCAAGTTATTTTAATTTTCATCTTTTGGCTTATCTGAATTTCCTCATTTTTATAGTAGCTGAATTTTTAATTTTTTTCTAAATAGAATCATTTCCTGTTATTTCACAAAAAAAAAAATGATTCAAGGCAAAAAAACAAAAAAAAAAGGCTCCACCAGATGTTTGATTTGCAAAAGGAGTTTGCTGGGTGGGGCTGACTCATCCTCCACTCACAGTGGCCAGGATGAGGCCAGAAAGGCAAGCTCGGAGCAAGGCATCTCAGTGCAGCCACGGAATCCTCTGGACACAACAGAAGGAGCTCTGCAGGCAGAAGAGGCCGGGGACATGAACACGACAGCCAAGACTGCAGAGAAATAAAGCCGCTGCCACTGAACCCAACGTGGGGTGCCATGGCGTAGACTCTGTAGGGCCTGAGGGCCGGTGTGGGGGTGGGGTGGGCCTGAGACAGGTCAGATAGGTGGACACGGCAGGAAAGAGGCAGGGCTGCTCTTTGCCAAGACTGTGAGCACTAAGTGTGGGGCTCACAAGCCATGACCTTCGTGCCAAGAAAAGAAGCCCAAGGAGCATCAGCTATAAGCCGGGAAGCTCCCTGGACCAGTGACCGATGCCTGTCACCTACAGGGCACATGTGCAGGACAGCAAGGCGGAGGCCCGAGGGCACCATGAAGGCTGGTCCTCCCACCTTTCCCCGTGTGTCCTCAAGCAAACACCTCTTTCAAGATAGGTGATTCACATACACACAGGCTGTGGAGTTAAAGCCCCAGCCTGGCAGGTGCCATCCATGTGACCTTACTGAATTTCGCTCTAACTCTGTTTCCATATATGTAAAGTAAAGATCACATTCAACAAGTGGCTCAAAGAATTCAAGGAGGGGAAATGTGTCCAAATAACCCACTAAGTACAAGGGCCCACTGCAGCCTAGGGTGCAATAGAAGTTACTGCCCACGGAACTTTTTCTTTTATAATCTCTGTGTGCTGCACATACTCCCAAGTGTGCGCACACATGTATAAGTGACATGAATGCAAGGTCAGAGGCCAACCCTGAGTATTGGTCCTCACCTTTCATCTTATTTGAAACAGTCTCTTAGTTTGGTTTTTGTTCTTTCCTGCTGCACATTCCCAGTTTAGCTGCCTCATAAATGTCCAGGAATTATGCTCCCTGTCTTGCGGTAGGAGCCCTGGGATTAGGGACATGTGGGCTACTGCATCTGGCCATGCGTAAGTGCTGGGGATTTGAATTCAGGCACTCATGCCTCCACAGCAAGTGCTTTTCCAGTGGCAGAGCCATCTCCAAAGTTTAATGTCTCAACTTCTTTTAGCTTCAAAAGTATTAAAGGATAACTTTTCTCTGGTTGCCCCACAGATCAGAAGAGTCCAGTTTCATCAGTAATGTTCTATGAAGCTCCTCCTCTGGGCACACAGAATGGTGACCAGGACATGGGGAACCACAGCATCTCAAACAGAAGCAGCAAGAGGGCTGGGCAAGCAGAGGGCTGGGCAGGCAGAGGGCTGGGCAGGCAGAGGGCTGGGCAGGCAGAGGGCTGGGCAGGAATGCTGCAGCCACGACAGGTATCAGAACAGGGCACAGAAAAGTTGGCTCAGAGCAAGGGACATAGCCACTTAGGAGGCCATGGAAAGGAGGAAAGGAAAGAGGGGAAGGGGGCGGGGAAAGGAAAGGAAAGGAGGAAAGGAGGGGTAACCTCAGGCACATTCTGAGAAGGCAGAGAAAACTGAGATGCCATGCATCTCAAGGCCTCAGGCGGCACACCCCAGAGGGCAGAAAGAACAGCAGTGTGTCTCAAGGGAAAAGGCACCTCAGCTGTTTCCACATGGCTTTCCACACCAGAGCCCAAGGCAGGCACCCTGCTCCTGGGACAGGAACAGCCCTGAAGCTCCTGGTAACAGGAGGAGTGCCAGGGCTGCTTGTGTCCTCGTTGCCTGCCATCTGCTTGGTTTCCTTATTTAACAGCATTCTGGTCAGAATTCAGGAATAAAGACGGTAACATCCCTCTGCCAAGGACCTCTCAAGGGGTAAAGCAGCCTTTCACCATAACCAAGCACCTCTTTCCCATAAAACCCTACATTTGAGTGCTCCTGCTGTAGAAGCTGCATGCAATGGCCAGTCTATCAATGTCTCCTGGCTTGGTACTATGTTTTTCTACCCCCATTTGTTCACATAGAAAGAGATGGCGTCTCATCTATATAAATAAACCTACTAATCCAAAGAGTAGCATGTAAGCCAAAAATTTTCCTGACTTCTAGGTGCCAAACACAATATCCATATATGCAAGAGACTACCATAATCTCACTCTGGAGCAAGTAATTAAAAGAGGACCACTAGAAAGATGTCAGTAAATCTGTCCTGTGGGTCAAATCCAGCATGCTGGCTGTTGTTATCAATAAATTTTTATTGGAATTCAGCCAAGTGCATTCATCTCTGTTCTGTGTTGCCTGTGGCTGCTTTCATAATATGAATCCGTTTGAGTAGATCTGATAACCTCAGATACTGGCCTTCTAAGAGAAAGTTTCAAGTCACCCATAGAGACACAGAAAAAAAATATTTGTATGTGTGTGTGTATATACTTGGGACTGGAGAGATAGCTCAGACTTCAAGAGCACTGACTCCTCTTCCAGAGGACTTGGGTGCACAGCACTCACAGCTTGGCTAACAACCATCTCTAACCCCAGTTCTAGGACTCCAGTGCCCTTTTCTGGCTTCCACGGTCACTAAATGAACACGGTACACAGACACAGGAAGGCAAGTTATCCGTACACATGAAATTAAAATTAAAAAAATTTAAATTATTGCAAATTAAAATTCACAAATTGATAAAACTCTGCCCTAGTTTTTGTTTTGGTTTTTCAGTAACTGGACTCCCCACTCTCTTTTGCTTTGAGATAAGGTATCATTATGTAACCCAGGCTGGCCTTCATCTGTCAATCATCCTGCCTCAGCCACCTAAGTCAGACATGCACCACCACACCCCATACAATCATTGTATAGATTACAGCCCCTTATGCAGGTTTCACTGGAGACTACACATGACATCTTAACTCTACTAAACCAGAAAGCACATGTGTCCAGCTCTTGACATTGGGATACAATGTTGTAATCTATCAAGTCCATGCCCAGGAACTATGCAATTGAAGGGTTTTTTTTCTTTTGTTGTTGTCATTTTAATCACAAATAAAGATCATTGTTTTCAACACATTTATAATTCTGTGTTGGATCACATTCATAATTCATATAGCCTTGGCTATATAGAGCACATGGTCATGAGTCAAACACACCAACTACAAAGTCACTTATATAGAATATTTTCAATTATATTCCAGATAAAACAAAAAGCTAACTGGTTTTCGTTAGCTGAGTGCAGAGCTCAGACAAGCAGGGCTGAGTTCTTTTAAGGGTCTGTCTGCTGTGTCACTTCTAGATGTTACTCTGTACCTGTGTCTTGGGGTTTTACACATAGATGATAATCTGTGTGTAAGCTCCTTAGTGAGTACCTTACACCATTTAACTTAATTAAAGAAGTCCCTGTCATAACCAAACCTTCGGCAGAGTGCAGGGAATCACATGAAAGAAGGGGGAGTCAGTATGACCTGAAGAAGACAGGAGCTCCACTAGGACCAAATATATCAGGGCACAGGGGTCTTTTATGAGACTGTTTCTCCAACCAAGGACCATGTATGGATATAACCTAGAACCCCTGCTCGGATGTAGCCCATGGTAGCTCAGTATCCAAGTGGGTTTCCCTAGTAAGGGGAACAGGGACTATTTCTGACAGGAACTCAATGGCTGGCCCTTTGACCTCCCCCAACCCCTGAGGGAGGAACAGCCTTGCTAGGCCACAGAGGAGGACACTGCAGACAGCCCTGAAGATACCTGATAAGCTAGGGTCAGATGGAAGGGGAGGAGGACCTCCCCTATCAATGGACTTGGAAAGGGGCAGGAAGGAGATGAGGGAGGGAGGGTGGGATTGGGAGGGAATGAGGGAGGGGGCTACAGCTGGGATACAAAGTAAATAACCTGTGATTAATATAAAAAAAATAAAATTATAAAAATAAAAAAGAAGTCCCTGTACCGATGCTTTGGAAAGCAGCCTTGAGAAGACTTGTCTTTCAGCTCTACCCCCAACTTTCCTTCCCATAAAGGGGTATTTAACCAAGGCCATAGCTCCTTTTTCATTTTCTTCCTTCAGTTTTTTCTCACGTCCTATTTTTTGTTCTGATAATCTCACAAAAGAGTTTAAATGTGTTTATAAGAACGTTATTTAGTGGCTAGTGTTTTCACTTAACACTTTCCTTCCTGTGTGTTTCCATGTTGCCTGTTAGTGCTCTGAAACCCAGCACTCTAGTCCAGATGGAGGGCTCTGATAGTACCTTACTGAGCAGCCTTTTCAATATAGTCTGAAATTTACTGGCTGACAGATTTTCCTTTCACCTAGTAACGGTTAGACACAAAGCATGCAAACGATCAGCAGTGTCATTTATTTGAAGAGAAAATGTGCCATTAACACCAACTGTAACCAGTCCCTCTACCCCCAAATCAAGGGGATCCTCCTGCCTCAGCCTCCTAAGGGATTATAGTATGAGCCAGCATGCCTGTCTTAGAGTTTTATTGCTGTGAAGTGACCATGGCAAGTCTTATAAAGGAAAACACTGAACCGGAGCTGGCTTACGGTTCTGAAGTGTAGTCCATTGCCATCACGGCAGCATGCAGGCAGACACAGTGCTGCAGAAAGAAGCAAGGCTTCTACATCTAGATTGGCAGGAAGCAGGAAGAGAGGGTGAGCCTCTGCGCCTGGCTTGAGCTTCTGAAACCCCAGTAAGGCCACACCCATTCCAACAAGGCCACCGTCCTGATGCTTTCAAATAACGCTACTCCCTGCGAACCTGAGGCTGCTGTTTTCAGTCAAGCTTCAAATTCCCCAGAGTCCAGAGAGTTGACAAATCTTGTTCAGCTAACAACGTTCTGGGCAGATAATGTTGTAGAAATAGAGGAGTGAGCCCAGCAGTGTTAGATGCTGAGAGCAGGGAGAGACGTGCACTAGATTTGACACATTCTGACCACCCCTGCTCCAGCTGTGCCTTGCTACTTAGCCCAGACTGAGTCCAGTCTTGTTCCTTCTGCTTGGTCCGGTCTTGGTCTGCTTCCCCCAAGAAACTGCTTTGCTGTTGTGACTCCAGTGGGTTCTAGCTTGCCTGACCTAGAAATGCATGGAAGGTCCTGCCTCCCAGCTGTACTTGTCAATCCCTCAATATTGAGAATGCTCTCAGTGACTCAAAAATATATACACAGTAGCTGGAAAACCCCTGTTATACTCCTTAGTTATACTACTGGGGCATCTAATATCAGCTTCTGGACTGTTACAGAGGGCCTGCGCTGCCTCCCTCTAGCTGATGCAAATGACCATCACATGGAGCATGAACCCTGGGTTCCCACATCTCTCCACATTCCCCTTGTCAGTAGGCGTGGGAGTATATGCTACAGTGGCATAGGCTAATCTGGTCTTATCTGCCCTTCTTTACTTAACCTGCAACTCAGCCAGAGCCATTTATTAACCAGCATTACTGGCAACATAATGGAACCACGTGGTAAATGTATCCTAGAAACACTCATAGCAAGTGGCAGAGCAGACCCCTCCCAGGACGCCCACCACAGGGGTCACTGCCCTTGCAGTGGCCTGGCTGTGCTACCTTCCTCACTCCCCAGGCAGGGGAGAGCAGTAAACCAGACACGCTGTACGGTGATCTCCGTGATGAAGACGCGTCCCTTTGCTGATGGGTCTTTGGGTTAGTTTGGATTCTGATAGATCTGTAGGTTATTTGGTTTTGTGTAAATGTGACTGCACACAGAGAGAGCACACATGGGAAGTACAACAGCTCGCAAGAGTGTGATTGGAAAGCAGTCAGGCAACATGCAGAATAGCAGCTACCGACAGAAGCCATGGAATTGCTTTAGCAGAGCCTCCGCCACCGCCACGGGCAGACACTCACACCCCGGACTGGACACTCAGCTGCTGGTGTACGGTCTGGCCACGCTGCAAAGAGCATGATATTCTGTTTTCTCCCAATTCTGCTGTTCTTCCATGCCCCCAAATATATTTTAAGTGGCTCTTTTCATAAAGGCAGTGTGACTTATATTTTAGTGTCATTATAGACCTGAGGCCATCAACCTTATTACTGCTCAAATGGAAACATCTGTATGAGTAGTCATCAGTCCAGGACACACAAGCTTTCCTACCAGAGATTTAAATAGATTCTTTCAGGCATTTATTAAAAGTGAAAGGAACCAAAAAGTTGTGTATGAAACCTAATAAAGTCTGAGGTTTACCTTAGATTACCTAACAGTTGTGTCTAAGTTTCCAGCAACACGCACTGCTGTGCATCACATGGACCCAAATTTTACTCATGTTGTTTGAGCTCATGTTCATGACTTAGTACTGTAGTCCTTGCTTGGCAGAATGGTATCATGGGATACCTTTATCATCTGACAGAAGCAGCCTCCATGTTGGCTTTCACAATGACCAGCTGCCTGCTAAAGAGAGCTGTGATAAGAATTTGACAGGGTTGTGGAAATCAGCTGGTCGCCAGCGAGGTGATGTGTTTGCCGCCACAGCAGAGCCGGCCACACAGCCCAGCTGGTAACGTGATCATGTGACAAGCATAATCTCGGGTTCAGCCCTCAGTGTATACCATACACCCAGCATGGTGGCACACCTGTAATTCCAGCACTCACCTGCAATTCAGGAAGTGGAGGCAGGAGGATCACCCTCAGTTACACAGTGAGTTCAGGCCAGCCTGGGATGCATAGACTGTCTCAAAAAAATTCCTAACGTGTGCATAGAGATAATATCAGCCACCTTGCCCAAGGCCCCTTGCAATTTATGCCACTTAGATACACAGGCCTGGTTTAACTCCACCTCTTAGACGTGAGCCTGTGCAGACACAGAGGTCACTCTTTAGTAAGTACTCGGGGGAGAGGGGGAAACAGAGTGATTTTCCCAAAGACCACGCTCAGGCTCTGGCACTCCTGGCCCATCTGTCTTTCTACTTCACAGAGCAGCAAATGAAGAGCCCTCCATCTAACGCACTTCCCAGTCAGCTGCGGCAGGAGATACGCGCCTCTCATCGCTGCTCCAATCCAGCTTGTATAGCTCCTTCCCAACGAGCATGCTAAAATGTACATCTAGGGACAACCTTGGGCATGGGACAAGCCGAAATGACAGAAATGCTCATCCACAGATACAGGGCACAGCAGTTACTATGTTTGGCCTGCTCCTAAATGTTTCTCCATAAGATAGAAAGCCAGCCTGGGGCAGGAAGCCCTCAGGTTCTGGTTTGGTGGTATAAGGGAGCCCCTTTATTGCCTAGATCTGCTGCAGACCAACTGTGCATTCTAAAAGTTGAGCTTATTTGAATGTGCTTTCACTTAGAGAGAAAGCCATTACAGACACTTAGCATGTGGAGGTGGCGATCCACCCTGATGGGCTCTGCACGGATCCCCACTGTAGCACCAGGGGGCCATCTATTCCCCCCCAGGCAGAGTCCTGGTCTAACATCTTCAGCAACTGTGCTCACGTCCACTGTGCGGCTTCCTCTAGGTTTCACGAATCTAGTATATGTAGCCCAGTCATTCAAGATGGAGCCAGGGAGCTAGGACTGGAGTTTGACTAACATCAAATATATATACATATAAATACACATACACACATATATTATATATACATATATATACATATGTATACACATATACATATAAAATAATACATTATATATATTTTTATACACACACTTGTGTGTGCGTATGCATGCATTTCCAAAAAGCCCTGACTTGTACTGCTTGTAGTACATGAAAATAAAGTTTGGAATCTGGCTTCAAAAACAGGCTTTGAGAAGCAAAGTCCTAAGCAGGTAAAATGTTTGCTGTTTGTTACTCTTAATTAGGCTTGCTATGGGCCTGGGCTGTTTGTCTCCAGTGGACACATACAACCTGATGACACTTTAATTGTAATTTTAGTAACATTTACATTTTTGCTGTATTTAAGAAATGCAATAGTCACATCAGCTCATTGGCTCCACACTCCCCTCTGACAATCCCACGAGGAGCAGCATCTGCCATGTACACAGCTGAGACTTTACACAAACCAACCTCCACATCGCGACGCCAACCACAGAAGCAAAAGTACCATCACTATTTTCAATAAATACTTCTGTCGTTTCGAGCACCACTTCCTAGGGTTGAGAAGAACACCAAGGTGAGGGGGGCAGCAAAGAGAAAGACAGATAAGCAAGTGAGAGTCCAAGCTACAGTGGCAGTGTGGCGACCAAAGGCTGGCTGAAGCTGACACCTCACACAGAGACAATCTTCAGATCTCACCTTGTGCCACAGCTGAATAGCCAGGGTTTCTGTCTTGGTGAACTGGAAGAATCATGTTTGAGTCATCAGTCCCCAAACAAGTGGACAGAGGCAGGGGCTCCCTCCAGACTGCCAAGGGACTGCCAGGCCAAGGTGGTGGCCAGATTCCTCTCAGTCCTTGACTCTGTGCCCAAGCAGACTGGGACAGGGGTGGCTGAGAACTGTCCAAGCCAGCTCGCAGGACACGCCTAGCCCCGCGGTATATGCATGGTTCTTAAGTAGCTCACCATGGAATCTCCAGCCTGTGCAGCCCAGAAGCTCCCGGGCAAATGTCAGCGATTACTCAGTGTCAGGTGGCTTCTGACAATACCAGAGCACTTAGGCAGCACCAGAGAACTGGAGACTGGCAGGGGGATGAGTCAGGGGAGTAGGGTGCACTGCGGCTGAACAAGCAATAGAAGGGAGAAGGGGGTGGGAGCAAGGAGCAGTTGGATTAAAAGGATAAAATAAATTTGAAAAAAAAAAACCCTTGCGAAGCATGCCTTTGTGTGTATATGTATGAGTGTACATGACTGTATGAGTTCACATGGATGCACAGAAGTACATGTGTGTGGAGGTCAGAAGCCAAAATGGGATGTCTTTCTCAGTTGCTCTCCATCTTATATTTTTTTAGACAGGGTCTCTCATGAAACTTGGAGCTCACCAATGTGGCTAGCATGGCTGCCTGGCTGGCTAGCATGCATCAGGGATCTGCCAGCCTGTGCCTCCCCAGCACCGGGATTCCATGAGCACACTGCCATGCTCAGATTTTTACATTCCTGGGGACCTGAACTCAAGTCTTCATGCTTGCTCAGCAGGCACTGTAGCCAGCCCCCAAGGATACCTTCAGAATCCAGTGCTGGAGAGGTGGCTCAGTGGTTATGAGCACTCGCAGCTCTTCCAGAGGTCCTGAGTTCAATTCCCACAACCACATACCACAGTTCTCCACCCATCTATAATGCAGTCTGATGTCCTCTTCTGGTATGGAGGCAGACATGCAGACAGAGCACTCATACACAAAATACATAAATAATGTTTTACATTTTTCAATTCTCTCCTTTCCAGCCATGAGAGTAACATACCTGTATTATCTGGTCTCCGTGCAACATCAAGAATAGGTGACAGTGATTTTTCGAAACTAAAGTAGCCACTCCTTACCCTCAGCAGTCAAGAGCTGGCATCCAAGAAGGCAAAAGCTACACTGCATGCCCCTAAACAGGGCTCCTGAGTAGGGTTTCTCCTCAGCCCCTCCCGCCTCGAGCCCCTAGAGCTCCTGTCAGTGACAGTTGAGTCTACTTAGAGCTGAATGCCAAAGGAAATGACAAAATGACTCAGAACAATGGTGCAGAATTTTTTAGAAATATAATCAGCTGCATCATGGAACCCAGACATTATGAAAAGGTGATAATGCGCTCTGAGTGAGGAAAGGCATAAAAGCTGCATTGAAGCACAAACGCACCTTCATTCAGTCTGCACAATGAAGTTTCCATTTGACAATCTGCACAGAAGCAAGAGCGTTGAAATAAGGAGTCGAGATGACTGTCCAGACCTCTTAACAATGGTTACTATCTGAGCAGGCCTCTGCGGAGCGGCTTTTAATGAACAGCCCCACGATGCCGCATCCTCCCCACTCTTGGTAAATATTAAAGATTAGATAACATTCGAAGCACCCAAACAGCAGCCAGCCCAAATTAGAGCGTAACTGTGCTATTATTCCCTGAGAAGAAAAGGAACAAGAACCAGCCACAGGCTGCTGTGCTGAGGCTCTGCTCGCAGCAGCCTTGGGAGACCCCCATCACCGAAGCAACCCTGCACTGAGTGGATAACCACCCCTTCCTAGCCCACCAGCAAGCTGTTTATCTCAGCCACCAGGCCTATAAAAGTTCAGCTGAGGATCAGTATTTCAAACCCTACTCTTCCCAGATTCACTCCTCTACCCCCAGTAACTACAGAAAACAAAACTTTGCAATGCCAAAACATTATATGATGATGCCAGTGTTCAGTAATCTGCCAATGTCATGTGACCATCAATGTAATGTATTCTGGTCTCAACCTAATAATTTATTTGCCATGGGGGGTAGTATTTAACCCTCTCCTTGTCTTTTAGCACATGAAAAAGCACAAGTAAAGCATTAATAGCTAGTTCCACCTGGCCTAGCAGACTAGAAGATAAAAAAAAAAGTTCAAAATGCTCCCAGGAGGAGGAGAGAAGGCTCAGTGGGTGAAAAGCCTGCTGTGAGAGTATAAGGACTTGAATTCAGATCCTCTGCACCCAGTTTTAAAGCCAGGTGTTGTCAGGTGCACCAGTAATGCGAGCACTGAAAAGTCAGAGCCAGGTGGATCCCTGGAGCTTACTGCTCAACCAGCCTAGCCAAACAGCTATGTTCCACACTCAGTGACAGACCCCATCTCAAAATGACAAAGTCAACAGCCATGGGGGAAGACATCCAAGGGTGACTTCTGGCCTCCACACACAGGTGAACATGCACTTTTGCACATATACATGACATGTACATACACACAGATAAAACCACATGATTAAACAAACAGGGTACTTTTTATATCATCAGTATTTGATGCTAATTCTGAATTGTAAGTAATGTAAGATCAGTACCAAGGCTAATGATTCAAACACTCAAAGTCAGGGTTATAAATTTAGGGATCACCTGAGTCCCAAACGGGAAACTTGTGCATAATGTCATCACATTGATGATCCTTGCCACACACTCCAGAACGCTATGCAGCTTTAAATACAGGCATATGAGCAATTTTCTAGAGGTTCCTAGAACTTTCATCCCATTCTCAAAGATCTGCTCTAAATGCTTTCCTAAGTAAAGTACCAAACTATCCTGACCTTCACTCAGCTTGACCTTAGACACCGCCACACAGCTGAGAGCAGTGGTTCTCAACTTGTGGGTCATGAAAGGATAGAATATCCGCTATCCTGCGTATCAGATATTTACAGTACGATTCATAACAGAAGCAAAACCACAGTTATGAGGTAGCAACAAAATAATTTTATGGTTGGGCGTGGGGGTTCACCACAACATGAGGAACTGTATTAGAGGGTCACAGCATTAGGAAGGTCGAGGACTGATGACTTAGAGATTTTAACTTCAGTAAAGGCTGTGATGCTGCACAGATAACCAGTGCTGAGTCCTATCAGTTTCTTCCGAGCTTTGGCTTTCCCTTCAGCCATTCTCTATATTCATGAGGATGAGAAGCAGCAACGTCAGGCAAAGGACTGCTGGAAAGCACACGTTTGGGTAGAAGGATGGGCAGGGCTGACTCTCAGACCAATGCAAAGTCTGGTGACTTAGTCAAGGACAAAGAAAGCCATCGTCAGTGCACATGGGCAAAAGCCACCCACACTCCTACCACACCCACCCTCTGTCCAGTCCCCCACAAGGAGGCTCAAGACCCTACAAGTAGAGTTCAGATCTAGGGGAGGGTCTGATCTGAGAAATTAAAATTCCATACTTCTCTGCCCCAAAGTGAAATGATACCAAAGCCTCCATAGCTATTTATCTCCAGCCAGGGTGTCTAGAAAGGAAATACAGAACTGGAAAGTGGGAAATCTGGAGGATGAAAAAGAGGAATGACCCAGGAGGCTCACCATTCAGCCCCATCTTGACTGTCCTGCAGGTGTGGCAACATGGAAAGCTTGGGACAAAGAGTGCAGACCACACACTCCACTCCACCACCCATGTTGAACAGCTACTCTAATTTTAACACTTTGTCCACCCAGGGAGGAGAAGCATATCCCTCTTAGAGTCCTCTCTCAGACAGGATGAGAGCACAATCACGGCTCCTGCCAAATCGAGGGAAAGGAAGAACAAGAAGCTGCCTGAGCAGCAAGTAAATGGGACCAGGTGAAGGGTGTCCCATCAGGGAGGCATCTCTGCCCAGCCTGGGTCAAATCCTTGGGTGGCTTTGGCTCCAGGGCATCTCCTAGTCACTTTCCTGTTAGTCATCGCCCCAGCAGTTAGGAGAGGGCATGTAATTATCCCTTCAGTACTTGGGTGCCTGACAGCCAGTTAATTTCAGAGCCAAGGCTCCACCTGACAAGCCCTGCCCCCAGCCCTGCCCTCTGGGGTGATTCACCCTGCCACCCCACAGTGCAGCATCTTTGTAGATCTACTTTCGTCCTTCCTCTTTGATTTATGATTCTGAAGCTGACCTTGAGTAACTACTTATGTTTTTTTTTTCCCTCTCTCCCAAAAAAATAAAATGTAAAGGGAAATTGCAGAGAAAAATAAGGAAGGGGAGGCACAGGGAAGCAGGAAGGACAGTGCTGGGGTCTTAGACAAAAGACAGAGGGGCATCTGAGGAGACTAGCCTGGTCACAAGAACCACAGAACCCCAAGATGGAAGGGGAGAGAAGGAAGGGAAGAAAGAACTGCCATGATTCCTCCCAATCTCACTAAGTGGGGTGCCATTATTCCCCTCCCTGTGAGAACCATTAAGAACCAGGTAAGACATGGGGAGCCTAGGCTTTCTAGAATTGATTCTTGAGCTGTCAGGCCATGTTCTAGAACCGGGGTTCTCAACTTTCCCCATATTGTGGTGACTCCCAACCATATTTCTTTTTTGCTGCTTCACAATTAAATTTTGCTACTGTTATGAATCTAATGTAAACATCTGTGTTTTCAAATGGTCTAGGGTGACCCTGTGAAAAGGTTGTTCGAGCCTACAAAGGGGTTGCAACCCACTAGTTGAGAACCTCTATTCTAGAATGTCTGCCTTTCACATGACTCCACTGCTGAACAGCCACACATTCCAATGACATGGAAAACTACACACCTTGTGCCACGCTGCGTGCAAACTCACAGCCTCAGGGCTACACACAACCCCACGTCTCTCTCCATGAGCGATCTCAGTTTGAGGCTCCACAGGCAGGCGAGTATCCATCAGGTGACAGTCTCGTGCACCCCAGCCCCAGCCCACTCCTGGCTTGGACCCCTGTTAACAGCCTCTCCCCACATTTCAGGTTTCTTTTGTCCCAACATACATTAACATCAGGAGGAATCAGCCATGGGGACAGGGCTGAGGACGGCTGCAAAAAGTGGGAGGAAGGTAAGGTCAAGGGTAGCTCCTTTTCCCACTTCTGCCTTCAGACTCAACTGGATTTATTCCCCAGGAAGAGAGCTAGCTGTGCTGCGCTGCTTTCAGAACAGCTGTATGTCCACATCTGTACCTCTGGGGGCTTGAGGGCACTCTACAGTTCAAGCCCACCGTTGACTCTCTTTGGACCCTTCTCTGGAACCCTGCTTAGGGAGGAGGAAAGGGTGGCATTTTTCATTCTGCAGAGCTGAAATGAACCTTGGCAGGACAAGACCCAGGGGCGACCTCTGTATGCCACACCCACTGGCCACATATCAGCCCTAATGACCCAAACCCAGAAGAGATAAGCTCTGATAGCTTGCAGCTAGGAACATGGGGGTTAGGGGGAAGAGTAGATATCAAACTATCAAGAGATCAAATGTTCTCAGTCTCCAGTGGAAACTGAGTGAAGCTGTCTCCTACAAGGCCAGCAAACTTGCCACTGCGTCTCCTTTCCAAGGGAGTACAGTGTTAAGATGGCAGAATGCTTGCCTGTCCTTCTCCAGCTGGACATCATGCCACCTCTCCTCAAGTGGACAGATCTACGAGACTGGCAAGCAGTGTCTCTCTGGCCTGAGTGACCAGGCACACACAGCCTGTCCTTCTGAAGAAGAAAGCAGAGCAGGTACACTCTTTGTTACTCAGCCCCTTCAGTCAATTCATGACACTATACCTGAGAGAGTGTTACTTCTGATTATGTCTCCTCTTTACGGAGACAATGGAGAGCAAGAGGACTCAATCTCCAAGGTCCCTGGTGTCGGATTCTTTTTTATCCCTGAGAACAGCTAGGCAGACTCTGACAACTGACAATAACTCCAAGAAGACTAGTGGGCAGCTAAGGTGTTTAACTGATGCATACACATTAATTTCAGTAACATCTTATTAGGACATTCATATATTTGTATGTGAATTCTTATATGTCATTGACTCTCCCCAGTACCCCATCCCCATCCTCTACCCCATGATGAAGATGCCAAGAATTGAGTAGAATGTGCACTTGTAGACCTGCCAGGGCCCACACCTTAAACACCTAAAAGCTGCATAACTTCACCTGGTCACTGACGAATTCTGGCACAACAGGAGACAGACTCAGCTTCCTAACCTAGTGAAGATTTCTTTTGGGTACACCACACTGCCTGCAAGAAAGGGGCTGCCTGAAGCAAAGTCATCCTGAGAGATGGGCACTATGGCAGAACGCCATGCCCAAGTCATTTTTCAGGAACAAAGCAATCACCTTGAAGATACTATCTGCCTGTTCGTTCAAATACGAATTAGCTCAGGCAACTTGCATTTAAAAATAGGTATGTTTGACTTTAAGAAAAGAGCATCAATACATCAATCTATCAAAGGCAGCTATGGAGACAGACAACTGTTTAGAAATAAGTGATGTTAGAGATAAACTTTCTAACAAAACATCTTATGACCCAAAAGGTCCTCAGCTAATGCTGAAAACCCAAATGTGCACTCTTAAGAATGCTGGGACATGAATCATGTTCCCCTAAACCTTTTCCTTTAGCTTCAGCTGCTTTAATATCCAAGCTCTTAAAAAGCAATTCATGTGAAAAACTTAAAAGCCTGAGCAAAATGAGTGGGCAGGAGTCAGAGATTAAATACAAGTTGTGTTCTCCTGGTTACCAGGAGGCTGACTGTTGGTGCATATTCTTTTCTTCTGCCTCGAACACACAACAAGCCAAAACACGTCTTTAAAATGATCAACTTGCAGAGAACACAACACACGGTTGCTACACTGTACATCTCAATTCCCAAAGCTCTCGGTCCTAGCAACACAACGCCTACAAACTGCAAAAAATAATCACGGCCGCAGCTACACTGGATGATTACATAAAAACTCCGGCAAAATTCTAGAAATTAACTGAGGAGGAAGAGCTACACCCAAAACTATACTCACCTTGTAGAAAATGGCTCTCCCTCTTTTGCAGGTACTCATTTCACAGTTTTAAGTCCCACACAAGCAGAGGCTAGGCTCCAAGAAAATTGTTCAAACACAAAATGATTTGCAACAATCAAATTCTTTCTCTCGCTTTTAAATACAGCATACAGAGGAAACATTTTTTTTCTTTTGTTGTTGTTGTTTGTTTGCCTGGGTCTTTCTGACAACTTCAATTTCAAACTGACAAAACTGTTTTTGGAGATCAACTGCAAAACCTCAGGATGAGAAAGGCAAAGTTGACAGAACAACAGAGCCATTATACAAAGTTCTTTTCTAGCCTATAAATATACAGCACTTCAAGATTCCTCTTAGGATGGCTTCTAGGAAGACCCGAACTTGCCATCCACACAACAGATAAGCTTTAGACATTTTTTTAGAGTCAAATCAACTTTCAGTCCTGCAAGAAAACATGCAAACATGCCTGCACTTGGATCAAGATCTGCACCCAGGAATCCCAAGCCTGCATTTACTTACCTGCTTGCACATAAGAAGGAGAGTTCAGAGGCACCTGTTCCTTCTCAGTGTTGGAGAAGGACACAGCCTATAGTCCGCTGCGGCTGGAGAGTGCGGAAGGCATACATCCCCTCCCGCTCGCTCTCATCCCCAGGCAATGAAATGAAGGGAAAAAAAAAACTGTTCCTCCTCCCTGTCACATCCACAAGGACGTCCTAGTGCCACCACGCTTCTCTCTGCTGCCTGGAGAAGGTGCACCCCCTTCCACTAGATTCCTACCCAAACTGTGAGCCTGCCTGCTCTGGAGAGGCACCAGGAGGTTTCAGCAGATGCAAGGACAACAGATCCACCAAGTGCCATATGTCCACTGCCAGTCCCTAGTACCCGAGTGGCTTGTCAACGGGGGAAGTGCTTAACACACCTGAGTTGCCCCCCACAACAACCCCAAAACTCCCTCAACTCCCTCACCCAAAGAGAAATTATTTATTCCTTTCTTACTCCCCCTATCATAATAGCATATGCCAACAGCTAACAATGCTGGAGAGAAAAAAATCTCCCACAGGAGAAGCTGACAGGGTCACACAAAGAGCTGTGACAGTAATAGGCACCCTTAAAGAGAGACAAGGCAATCAATTATGAACCATTTGCAGAAATTGTGGGGCTGTCAAAGCCTTGGTCACAGCTGTGTTTCATCAAGCCAGGCTTCGTGCGATTTTCAATGGAAATTATTCCTTATTCTTAAGTCTAGAGTACTTGTTAGTAAAATACCCCATATGGCCCAGGTTCAACCAGAATCTAATCTGAAAAGAAGTTAATGACCCCTGAGAAGATCCAGGAAGTAGAGGCAGGTCCTCTCCCTGGAGGGCAATCGCCTCCCGCCTGCCTGAGCAGGTGCCTGCTAGAGGGCGGTGCGCAGGGGTCCCTGGGAGAGTTGCTCCCAGCACAGCGAAGAAACACAGCATGCTGGCCACTCCCAATTCAGTTCTAGGAAAACAGGGAGGATCCCTGGTTACATACAAGCACACGCATGCACACATACATATACTAGGGTGCTCCTAGCTCAGCTGGTAAAGTGCCTGCCAGCAAACATAAGGATCTGAGTTCAGATCCTAGAGGCCACGTAAAAAACCCAGACAAGGCCAGGTGCAGTAATCCCAGCACTCAGGGAGGTACAGGCAGGCAGATCTGTGTGAGTTCAAGGCCAGCCTGGTCTACAAGTGAGTCCAGGACAGCCAAGGCTATACAAAGAAACCCTGTCTCAGAAAAAACAAAAACAAAAACAAAAACCCAAAAACAACAGGAAAATCTTGGACATCTTTACTGGCCCCAGGAGTGGCAGTGGCCAGACAGACAAATCTCAGAGCTTGCTAGCCACCGAGTCTAGCCAATTGAGGTGGTTCAGTGAAAGTCTGTCTTAAAAGATGGAAAATGTTGGAGAACAATTGAACCCATCCCCAAAGTTGATCTTTGGCCGGTAAATACACAACAACAATGGCAACCCTAGTGTGGTGCAGCAGATCTAAAATCCCAATTACTCAGCAGCTGAGGCAGGAGGACCACAAATTCAAGTCAGCCTAGACAAGACTATCGCAAACTAAACGTTCAAAAAGGTCTGGGAATCTAACTCAGAGGCAGAGCGGGCCTACCATTAAGGAGGTCCTCCTGGATCCAATCCCTAGCATGGGGCGGAGGGAGTTAAGCTCCCTAAATTGACAATTCTCTGTCCTTTTCACTGTACGCAACATGATTATTACTTTTGGTGATCACTAATTCACTCTTTTCAAGAAACAAAGAAGCACATGGGCAGAGTGGCTGCTGGCTGTCACCCCGCTCCTCAGAGAACTCAAGGCTACTCTTAGGTGTAGTTACCTTCAGACCTACTAGCAGGTGAGTTTTGACTTACAAGAAATTTGGCAGAAGAAATTCCACCTGCTCACTCAGGCTGAACGCTCCTAAACCAAAATACCGGGAAATGGAGCTTAGCAGCACGACCAGAGAAGCAGTGTTCCAGCCCGCCCCCAGTGCAAGGCTGGGGTTAACACACGTGCCCCACCAACACTGCACAGACTAACGTCTGCATTCTGGGCACACAGTGGACGTGCAACACAATGGAGTTCGTGCTGACAAGTGAGCCTCCTCCCCAACATGCCGCTTCGCAGGGATGTATCCAGATACCCATCCTGTATCTCTTCTGATATATCGTCTGCTCTGTGCTCTTTGGTATGCATATGACTGTATGAGTGTGTGTGTGTGTGTGTGTGTGTGTGTGTGTGTGTGTGTGTGTGTGAGCTTTCTCCCCTCACCATTTTTTTAATAATAGAATGTAAAGCTCACGTCATCCAAATTTCCACTCAATCTTTAGCTTTCACTTTCCCACTCTTAACAGATAACCACTCATGTTTTTTGCTTAGCTATGACACACACTATCAGGGAATAGTTGGAAATGACCTCACTGTGCTAATTCTTTTAACTTTTCCCGTCTCTTTCACTGATTCTTTAAAACAAATGGAGATAAAAATTAAATTTCTTATTAGAAATGCAACCAAATTATCACACACACACACACACACACGCAAACCCATTATTCTTAACAGCAGTGAGTGATCTTCCTCCAAGCACTGTGCTGTGCCTGTGCTCCAAGGCTTCAACACAGAGCCTGTTCCACGGCTGCTTCGGGGAACATGGCTTCACACACGTAAGCCTAAGCATAGAGGACTCCTCAGGAAGAGGCGACAATCATCTGCCCCACTCCACAGCTACAATACCGAGATTCCTAAAACAGCCCAACAGACACAGAATGGAGCTGTAAGGCCTAGAACACTGATGGATTTCAGTTCAGAGAAAAAAACAAAACAAAACTGTGTTCTGACATGAAACCAGACACACAGGGCCATGGAAGAACGGCACAAGTGGGGAAAGACTGCAGTAGACGGATGGGAGCAGGGCTGGGGAGAAAAGGGGGAGAGGCCAAGCACACAGCAGGCTCAGGGGGGCTCTCACCTAATGTGCCCCTTCAGTGGATGCCACCAAGCCAGAAGGGTATGCCAAATGCTTCTGCCAAGGTCCCAGGCCCTCGGAGTTAGTCTAACCCAGCTGGCATGTGGCTCTGCAAGAACTGGCATTTAGAGACTGCCATCACCTATATATCCTCTACTCCTGTTTTACATTCAAGTAAAGAGAGAGTGAGAGAGAGAGAGAGAGAGAGAGAGAGAGAGAGAGAAATATAAATTGGAACTGCAATCTCAAATTCTAGACTGCACTGAAAGGGTAACTGATCATGAACAGCTTAAAAAAGGAGGAGCAGGAAGGAAGATAGAAAATGCCTCTGAGGGTGTGGGTAAACTGTGGCCCCAGCATGTGGCTGCTGAGTGGGCAGAAAGTTCAGAGCTGTGAATGATGATTGTACCTTACCCCAAAAAGCAAGCCGTGGAAGAGCCATGCTCTAGCAACTCTACTCCCAGGTACAGACCCAAAAGCCTAAAGGTATGGATTTGAACAGACGTGTGTATGCCATTTGGCTATTGCAGTATCACTCACATGAGAGCAATGTACCATTCCATAGATGGAAGGGTACACAGAAGGTGCTGCATGCTTGCAGCGAGATATTATTTGGCCTTGAAAGTGAAAATCTGCGTCTCGCTAAGTGAAGTAAGTCTCAAGAACAGAGAGTGAGTGAAATGCGTGTTCTGTTGTGTCTAGTGTGTGTGTGTGTGTGTGTGTGTGCTTTCTTTTTAAAGAAGGTTATCATGTAGTCCAGACTGGAGTCTAACTCACAATACAGCTGAGGACAGCCTTGCCCTCCTGATCCTCCTATGTTCTCCCCGCTCCCGCCCGCCCCTGGGTGCTGGGATTACAGGCATGCACGAAGAAGGAGGTTTACATAATTTTGCTTTCATAGGCAGAACACAGAATTGGCAGCTGAGAAGAGAGTATAGATGAGGTCACAAAGGGGGAGGAGACGGGAGGTGACTGCCTAACAGGGATAGAGCTGGAAAAGTTCTGGAGGCAATGGGTAGCGGCAGGGTACCCAACTGCATGCCAGAAGTGCACAGATGAGAATGGTTAAAAAGGCAAATTAGAACAGATGCATAGATTATAAAGAGAGTCTTTATTTTATGTTTGTGGCTGTTTTGCTTGTTTGTCTGTGTACCCTGAGAGTTCCTGGTACCTTCAGATGGTTCAAAGAGGCTTTTGGATCCCCTGGAACTAAAATTACAGATGGTAACTGCCATGAGGGTGGTGGGAATTAAACCTAGGTCTAGAAGAACAGTGAATGCTCTTAACTGCTTGGACATCTCTCCAGGCCCTTGTTTTATATATTTTTTACTATAATTAAATGACAACATTGCAAAAACCAGTAATTTAGCTTTGGTTAAAAAAAAAAGTTAGGTATAAGCTTTAGCTAGTAACTGAACATGACTTTCCTGATACCTAAGCTTAGGACGTCCATCTGAGGATTTCTAAGCAGACATCCCAAGGTAGGAATGGCTCTCTCTCTCTCCCTTGCTCTTTGATGACATGCCAGAAGTGAGGCTCAAAGGAAATGGTCCCTATCAGTTCTCACTTCAACTGAACAAATAGGGCTAGGGGATGGTTCAGTACGGAAAGTGCTTGTCATGCAATCAAGAGGAACTCAGTTCAATCCCCAGACCCCACAGAAAGCCAAGTGGGGCAATGCATGCCCGTAACCCTAACACTGCAGGAAGGAGCACAGGAGTGCCTCTGGGGCTCTCTGTCCAGCCAGCCTTCCTGGACTCTAACAAGTTCAGTGAGATCCTGTCTCAAACAAAGTAAAACAAACAACAACAAAAAGGTGGAGAGTGATAGAGAAAGACACACAGCATCAACCTCTGGCTTCCACACACATAGAAACATTCATGGGCAAATGTACTCAAAATTGGGCATACTCCCACCCCCAAAACACACAATTTTTTTAAAAGGAGAAACAAACAGGTGTGGAGATGCACATCTTTAATTCCAGTACTTGGAGATGGAGGCAAGAGGGTTATTATGAGTTTAAGGGCTTCCTGGGCTACATAGAGAGTTCCAGACTAGCTTAAAGAGTGAGATTCTATCTCAAAACAAAAACACACACACAAATCCCCCCAAATCATACACACATCCCCCAAAACAACAAATCAGAAACCACATGTGCATACTCCCAGCAGCTAGTAGACTTCAGAATAGGAAAATCCCATCTTTTATATCCCCAACCTCAGGTACCAGTGAGAACTGGTGTTCACTTAGCTCTTGTCTTGTGATCTAGGGTGAAGTCTTACCCGGAATGTCTGTTCCATCTTCTCCCTGTGGGACACCTGATCTAGAGTGCCATCTGTCTGGCTCCTTTTCAGGCCAGTTGTGATGTCAGGGACATTGCTGAAATCTGCAGGAAAAAGCAAAAAATGACAAAAGACATGTGGGTGTGGTCACTCCAGTGAGTAGTGATGATACACAGGGAAGGAAACAGCCAACAGCATAGCGTAGCTGTCCTTAAGGACACCAGTGTTCCCACAGGCACCCAGCTGGTGCTCGCAGATGCAATCTGATCTGGGCCCTTTCGGACCATAACAGCTGCATTTCCAGCACTGAGTGAAGAGACCAACATAATAATGGCTTTCCCTGCTTTGTCACATTTCCCATTGTGGTGCAAACTGTCTCACCAGGCGCTAATCTCAAATAAAAGCATCTGGACCAGGAATCTAACAGCACTGACCTTTGTTGGTAGTTCCCTAGTTTTGGCCAAGTACAGAATTGCCAGGGATGTCTTGAAAAGCCAATGATGTAGTATCACAGACACCAGAAAGCTACACTTCGCTCACTTTTGAGTGTGAGTTCATTTCTGGCATCAACCACAGCTTCATCCTGAGAGCAAACTCTTGTCAACTTCTTTGTACTGATGGTGAGTTTTGAAGCCTACACTTACACCAGATTCAACAGTCCTCTTCACTCGATTTCAAGTTAACAAATCAAAAGATGGAAAGACCGACCAGCCTCTACTCGAAAACAACAGACATTTCTTCCAGTTCTGGTATCTGATAGACTTGCCCCTTCAGCTAGGAAGAACCAGATGGTTTCAGATCCTAGGCAATTACAACAAGTAGCTAGCCATCTGAGTAGGTTGAGCTCAAAAATAAACTCAGCAACAATGAATCTGTTAGACATGCTCAGGACCAAAAGCTGGGAAGAGCTGGGAACCCTGAGGGTTGACTGTTGGGAGAGATGTAAGTATTCAAATCACACTGAAGACAGATAGAAGGTCTCCAGAGCACATCCCAGTGGCCTACAGAAATCTGCAATTCCACATTCTCTTCTTCGCCTCTTCCAACTCCAATCCCACCCTACGAGGACTTCAAGGCAAACTCCAGACAAACTGTTACTACAAAATGAAATAAGCCTGGGTGAGGTGGTGCCCACCACAAAGGTGGAAACAGTCCCTGAGGAAGCTTCACATAGCAAGGAAGGCAAGTATGTCTGGGACTGCCCCCATCGTTGCATGAAGCAACTCCTTACAAGCAGGTCTACTACGTGATAAATGAGACACTGAACCAACACGCTCAACCTCCGTGCACCCACTACGGTCTCCTTACTCCCATGTGTGTTCACTTTTGTATAAGGGAGAGCAACTATCTCATTAACAAAAGGAAAATCTCCCTATTCCAATAGACACAGCAACACAATTCATCACTCCACCCCCCATCTACCCACCCCCCATCTACCCACCCCCCATCTACCCACCCACTCATCCACCCATCCAGCCATCCATCTATCCACCCATCCATCCACCCATCATCTATCCACCCATCCACCCACCCACCCATCCATCCACATTCACCCATCTACCCACCCACCCATCTATCCACCCATCCACCCATCCATCTATCCACCCATCCACCCATCCATCCATCCACCCACCCATCCACCCATCCATCTATCCACCCATCCACCCATCCATCCATCCACCCACCCATCCACCCATCCATCTATCCACCCATCCACCCATCCATCCATCCACCTATCCGACATGTGCCTTTTATGCACCATCTATTTCCCAAGGGACTATGAGAGTTGCTAGAGATGTAAAGATATGTATGATAGTCTCGGGGTCCCTAGACTCTTTTATCTAATGGGAAGAGGTGAGTGGTGAGTGTTGGAGGTAGAGGTATGAGCTTAAAAACAACACATGGGGCGGAATGGGACTGGGAAAGAAAACTCACTCCACTAAGCATTAAAGGGCTTCATAAAAAGGAAACACTTGAATAAGGCTATAAATCTACAGGAAGCTTATTTGTCTTAAATACATAGGCAGTAATGCAGGGCAGGCAACAAGGGGATCCCATAAGTGGGAAGCAGCTAAGAAAAGCGAAATGGTATGAAGAACTGAAGTCAGTCAGAGAACATGTTAAGGGAGTATACAAAAAGCACAGTGTAGTGCCTGAGGTCCAGAAATGTGGGGAAGGCAGGGCCTGGGCAGAAAAAAGAAGTCAAGGGGTAGGTGAAGTAGAAGGACCCGGATCTTTACAAAACAGAACAACAACGAACTTTTTAAAAATGAAAATTAAAAGACAGGCAAAGACAAGACAAGAGTTTGAGGAGGTGGACCCCATACAGCCCTACCTTATGTAAAGTGTGAGAGGATGCCGAGAGCAAGGGTATCCGAGGAGAT
Source organism: Meriones unguiculatus (assembly GCF_030254825.1). Classification (NCBI taxonomy): domain Eukaryota; kingdom Metazoa; phylum Chordata; class Mammalia; order Rodentia; family Muridae; genus Meriones; species Meriones unguiculatus. Next base: position 66,191,185 of record NC_083367.1, read on the forward strand.
GCGTGTGGTCTTTGATGTCTTAGGTGGCTTGTTTGACAAGGAACCCAAAGGGAGGTAAGGCATGCAAGTTTCAAGCTTACTTCCAGCAAAGCTAAGATATAACTGGATCTTCCAGCAGGAGGTGGTCAGTGGTCGGACCTGGGTGTCACTGGAATAGACTTGGTAAAGTCATAATGCATGACACCCGCCACAGAAAGCATAAAGATCCTCTCAAAAGGACAAAGGAGGGCAGAGGGGTGCGGCTCAGGCACAGGGGGAGGGACACACCTGCAACCCCAGCATTACAGAGGTGAAAGGCAGGGGCTCAGAAGCTCAAGGTCATCCTTGAACAGAACAACTGCATGGGACTCAGTCTTGAAAACAAAACAAAAAGACAAAAGAAAAAAAATAGGGCCCTAGAAACACCAGTGCAAAGGATACAGGAGAACGAGATGCATGAGAAGAGACACAGAGGTCAGAGGAGCATGAGGAAAATAAAGCTCCACAATGTGCAAGCACATTGCCTGGGTAACAGCGTCCAGTTAACGTTCTGCGGCCCTCACCTGGTACGCAGCGAGCTCCATTCTCTCCTGGCTCACAGCGAGCACAGGGAACATGACACACGAGTCACACACATTCTCACTCACAATGGGGCTTTCTACAGTAACCCTCTCACAGACACAAGACCAAGTCTGCAGTCCCATGGAAAGCTCAGAGACGCCAGGGCGAAGAGCACTGGAGCCTGAGGGGCCAGATGGATGCGAGCGAAAATAGCACGGGAGGTGTGGGAGTGGGCGCCGAGCTAATTCTGAGTCATTCATTGAATATATTCACAAAACTTTGGAACTTGTGGGAAACTCTCCCAGCCAGTGTTGGTCTCACATGTTCATTCGCTTCCTGAGACCACGCCTCAGGTAAGGAAGAGAAAGGTGTGCCACGTACCCACCGACAGAACGGGGATATACTTCCTGTCAGAACCCTGTCTGCTCCAAGGAGTCCTCTAACGCCTTCACCTCAACCGCAGGGAGCTTGCAGGTGCTTCTGGGGCCCCTCTGTGAGTGCAGGCCTGGGCAGGCTGGCTCTCTGGGGCCCAGAGAAGGCTGCTCTAGACACCCCTGTCATCCCCCAAGTAGGAAATCTCAGTGCTGTCCCACCATCCAGATGTCACAAGGCACAGTGTATCTGAGCACAAAGAATGCCAGCCATGAGGTAGCATTGTCCTGGAGATTGTCAAGACTCTCAGAGAGCCAAGCTGGATGGGTCAATGGCTGCCAACCCGATTTCAGGAGTCTAAAGCTTCACTAGAACCTTTCTGACAGCTACTAAAGGTTGTCAGTTTGACAGACACCTAGGAGACAAACCTGTGGGCATGTCTCAGGGGAGTTTCTAGATTAGGCTGACTGGAGTTGGAAGACCCACCTTTCCTGTTGGTGCCACCATTCAATAGGAGGGACAGAATAAGAAGAAAAAGCATTCCGAGTTCCAGCACTGCTCTCTGTCTCTCTATCCATCTCTCTCTATCCATCTCTCTCTGTGTGTCTGTCTGTCTGTCTGTCTGTCTCTCTCTCTCTCTGTGTGTGTGTGTGTGTGTGTGTGTGTGTGTGTGTGTCTGCTTCCAGACAGCAGAAGCAAGTAAACAGATACCTCAAGCCCTTGCTGGCTGCTGATTCCCCACCATGATGGAAAGTAGCTTCAGAACTTCCCTAGGTTCCATTATTTATTTATTTATTTATTTATACACTTACAAATTACTTTATTATGTATACAAGATATATTCAAATATGTATCACACTTTAAAACATTTCTGCTCTTTCACATGTTTTTAGGCCAAAAACTAAGTCAGGTATCCACAGTCAAAGGACAAAAGGTAGTATCCCACTTAATTGTCACGTATCTGTCAAATAGAAATGACAAATTGGGCAGGGGACCAAATTATGGCCTCACCTATGCTAATGATTCACTTTCTATGCCTCACAAATATGCTTGACTTTCTTTTTTTTGTTTTATTATTATTTATTACAATTTATTCACTTTGTATCCTGGCTGTAGCCCCCTCCCCTCATCTCCTCTTGGTCCCTTTCATAAGGAGTCTGGTCATAGCAGCAAATAGAGTAGTAGCCTACGCAGTCTGCATGGAGCAAGCCCCTTGTGTTGTTCCGGGAGAAAGCGCACTCTGGAAGAATAGAAAACCAGCAATAAAAAGAGTGTAGGCTGGTCAAATCCAGCTTATGTACACTGCTACTTCTGTGCGCTGGGTACGGACTGCCTTCCCACGGCCCCACCCACATGCCGCCCACATCCTAAGCAAGAGCAGAAGTAAAGACATACAGCCCAGCCACCTCTATACAGGATTCTGGGCTTCACCTGACCAAGCCTTCTCATCACGACATGCACAGTGATGTGCCTGAGGGGTCCTTCACTGCTTCTGCAGGATCACACTAGGCACGCACTTCCGCCCACCCAGTCCCGGTCAGGGCCCATGGAGGCAATAATGGAAAGCAGCCAAATTATAAACCCGTCAACAGAGCTACTTTTGCATGTGTTAAATATATGCCCTTGTCTTTGTGTGCCTTGTGGAAATCAAGTCTGGGGCGAGATCTCTCAAACTGAAAGACCTACCATTTAACATGGCCGACAAAAGCATCTACTTGGAAGCTGAGGGAACAAAGATGAAAAGAGCTACGTGAGGGTCTCCTCCACATTCAGTTTAGGGAGTCCAGCACTCAGATGGGTGCCAGACATTCACCAGCCTCCGGGTTCAACATTTCTCCTTTAACCAGTGGCATCTTCTGAAGGTGGAAGACATGTAGTGCAGGCCGTCATGGAAGAACACTGCCTCTCTACTATGCCCTATGCCCACCAGTTCTTGACAGATAAGCAGGAAAACACAAGGCTTTAGGTATGAGACACCTAGTAATTCAGTGTCTTCCTGAACTGTGCGTCAGCTCATGCTCCATTAGTGCCACTGGCAGCCTCAACTCCTTCACAATTAAAGGGCGAAACCCATGTTAAAATAGCATCTCGGGTACCAACTTAAAAACAGAGACTTCAGGAGATGCTGAAGTTAACGTCAGCCCCATTCACATACTTTGTAATTTTCATCCAAAGTTTACCAATTACATCACTTCCAAATCGGATCTAGCACACTTAATATACACGACTACATCAGTTAAAATGCAAGAAAGGAGGCTTCTCCATTTACTTCCTGTCCTGTGAAAAGCAATAGCGGATACAAATCCTAACAGGACGAGGAGGAACTCTCTGAAATAGTGGAATGGGGAATGATGGAAGGGGGCTTCCGGTGTGCAGTGCTGTCTGTAACATCCACCTGCAGCCTGGTCCTAAGGAAGCCCGACCTTCACCTGAGGAGTCAGCTGTGTTTGTTTCATCTACCTGGTACCATCCCATAATCTCGGGTAGCAAAGGAATAGGGCTTCCATTCTTTCCAGCCCCTGGACACCTCCCAGGCGGCAGCTATCAGGCAAAGGAGACTCCAGGCTGCTTGTGATTACAAGGACCAGTAGGAATATTGGTTCTGCCTTTGAAGCAGCGTGGTTGAAGCCTGCCTAGGCCAAGACAACTGGGTCAAGCCAGAATGATCTAAGATATGTCTCATCTGCAAGTCTAACATGATCTCTGGGTCCTCAGAAGCAACAAATACAAATGAAACTTAACAGAAGACCTCAAGATGGCATCAACCACTGAGCCCCAAACAAGAAATGCAAATTGTAGGACATTCATTTTCTTGAATTTTTGAGAAATTAATGATGGAAGACATTACAATGTAAACGTGTAACCCAGAGCCCATGTGTTGGGAAGTTCACAGCCACTGAGAATGCCAGGCGATGGGGCTTGATGAGGTCCTCAGGCTATGACATTAATACATGACATTAATTCATGACAGCCAGAGGTGTGAGCACTCCTCTCTGCCATCTGCCATACGAGGATGCAGAGGTCAGGGCCTCCAGAGGGTCAACAGCCAAGCCTACTAATACTCTGCCCTTGGCCTTCAGCTTCCAGAACTCTATGCCCGTGTGCTTCTGTTTGAAATGACCCAGACTCTGGGATCACGGCAGCACATACAGACTAAGACAGTAGTGACAGCATGAGACAGGCTCTGCCTCAGTGTGGGCATGGCAGTCACCTGCCGCAGGAAGGACAATGAGAATGGAGACTTCCGTTTAGTCCTGACGACTCATTCTCTACCACTGCACAGCCTCCTCCTCCTCCAAAGCACAGCACAGCACACAATACCGTGAGGCCCGATAACCTTCTTTTGATAACATGCTTCTACCTTCCTGAAATAAAAACCATGGCGGTATCTTCACAATTCATAAAGGCAATAGTGTGCCCTAATAATGCCGTGAGGAAAAAAATAAATAAGTGGGATCTGTAGCTCTTCAAAATGTGTTTCAATACATGAATGGTGGATCCAAGAACTCTGAAAGCTATCTGGAGGTCATTCGCCCCCGGCATTGCAGAGACACCGTGACCTGTGCCAATGTTTCATCACAGAAAACTGCCAAGGTGTCATAGTTGGGAAGGGGATGCCAGAATGAGGTAACTTTCCAAAAACGGCAAAAGCTCTTAGAAAGTTCTGAACAAGACAAAAGAAGTGTTTCCCTTTGTTCCTAGGTTGCTGCATTCTGTGGAAAGGCCAAACCCTGCAGCCTAGATGTTGTTTGCATTTATTTACACATGGTGCTAATTTGTGGCTCAGTTCATCTGTGTTTTCTCCACACGGCTGATATTGTCAACTTGATCTAAATTGATTTAGGAGACAAATCTCTGGGCATGTTTCTAGAAGTGTCTAGAGTAGGTTCACTGTGGCGGGAAGATTCCCTTGTAAATGTGGGTGGCACCACTCCATGGGCCAGGACCCTGACTGCAGAGAAGTAGAAAGGGAGTGAGCGAGAACACTCATCCCTCTTGGCTCCCCAGCTGTGCGTGTGATAGAAACAGTCCTCAGCTCCATCTACCCTGCCTTCACAGCTACGATCAACTACATAAGCCAAAACTACCCCTTGCCTGAGTGGCTTTTGTCAGGTATTGTGACATAGGAACAAGAAACTAACACGATGAAAATCATGCACGCTACCTGTAACATGTGAGATTAATGAGAGCACTGCAGGGACCCATGAGCCACGTCCCCAAATACCATATAACAGAACCACAGCCACCAACCTTCAAAATGTCACTTGGTGGGCAGTGCCACGGCCTCTGAAGCCTTCTTCTACCTTTGCCTCTCCTCACGGGCAGGATCTCTACCGTGGGAAAGTCCGAGCAACACAGGAAAATGCAAACTATGGAGCTCCCCTGACAGAACAGCAGTTCAGCACCCACCCGCTCCCTTCTCATTGGGGGAAGATGAAAAGCTCCCAAGAGCTTTGAAAACGGAATGCCCCGATAAGCAGGGCAGCACACGAGCCTCTATCTCAGGCTCAAAACTACTTCACTTGATTAGATTATCGATCGCTAGAAACCCAGTCTTCTGACAAGAAGGCCCAAGATGCTCTACGAAAAGGGGTAGAAAGTGTAAAATACATCAAAGAAGTTAGATGAGAATATAACTTCACATGACTACATTAAGTTTTAATGATATAACCATTTTGAGCTACATATGTACGCCTGATTTTTATTTTCATTTTGCTATTTTTAACTTAATTTATTTGTGTGTGTGTGCTGACCCAAACTGAGGACCTCTGGAAGAACACAAGGGCTCTTAAATGCTGCTGGCCCACCTCTCCAGCCCCTATCCTTGACTGTGTAATATATCCTATTTTCTATCTGCTGACATTCAGGTAACAGTTTGTGTGAACTCTGCCTCAGTCCACACTGTCTTCAAGTTTCTTGGTGCTTCCACTGTGAGGTTCAATCTATGAAGAGCTCAGAAAGAACCAAAGAAGAACCTGGGAGATCTTAGCCTATTCAGTTGCCTCACTCTGTGAATCTTTTGCTTTTTTTTCTTCCTTAACTACAAATGCAATTTTAAGAGAAGATCAATATTTGATTAAATCAAAGCTGCCGTGTGAGCAATAGCATTTTGCACATATAAAATTAAGAAAATTTCCCCCCAGTTCTTCAGGCCTCACAAGCTATCACACAATTTCCTGTCAACCTCACAAGTCAATCAGCGGCCCCAAGAACACTCCAAACACAGAGGCTACTTGCAAAGAATGCTGTGGAGCTCCCCCATGTGAACTGGAAATCTGTGAGCTTTGTATAGCAAGGTTATTTTTAACTAACTTTGATTTCCTTAAGTTTTATTCATGTCTTTTCTTTAAAGTGCAGTGGCCTGTGGCACCTTTCATTAATGGCCATTTTCTGTGCTTTCTCATCCAGGCAATATGGCTCATTAGCTGTCAGAGACACAAAATGACAATTAGAAACTTAAATGAAATAATAAACACATGCACAGACCTAACCCCATTCGAGGTTAGGCAAGTCCTAACCTGACTACCCAACCAAAAGATCATCATTTAATGCCACACATTATTACCACACAAAAATCTGTGTGTGTGTGTGTGTGTGTGTGTGTGTGTGTGTGTGCACGTGTGTATAGGCCAGACATTAACATCCCTCAGGATGGCATCTTTCGGTTTTGAAGAAGAAATCTCTCACTGGCCTGGAATTTTCCTAGTAGGTCAGGCTGGTTGACCAGCTCACCGCAGGAATTGGCCCCCAGAGCGTGGCCACCGTGGCTAGGGTTTTTTTTTTTTTTTTTTTACATGGATCTTAGAGATCAAACTTAGGTCCTCATGCTTGCATGGTAAGCGCATTACCAACTGAGCCATCTCCCAGTCCATTCACGTTAAAACTCATTATTATCCTGTGTCAAGGACATTCAAAGCAGCCATTTGACTGTTACCGTGAAGCAAGAAGAGAAATTGACTCTATTGCTACACACACATCCTGCCAGAAAAATGTAAACTTCATAAATCTCCCAAGTCTACTTAACTGGGGTCACAATCCATTCGGTCCACACCACAGCAGGCGCTGGATGCACAGAAGCACAATGCGGTGTAAGTCTCTCTTAAACAACCGGCCACCAGGGTCCGGCCCAACCGCCTGGAGAAGAACTAAGGCCAACGTTTTCAGGATAGCACTGAGCAGCTGGCTTCTACAGTGTCTCAGGCCTCCTGAGAAGGACAACAGAGAGCGGAGGAGGCCACCTTCCCTCAGATGCCATTCTGTTCTCTAGGAGGGCTATGACTGTGACTCGGGAACCATGGTCAGCCCAAGCCCAAAGAAAAGGGGAGTGGGAAGTGAAGGAAATATTCCCAAAGTATGCTGGATCCCACCAGACAGTGACGCCATCTGGAAAAACCCCCAAGTGACAATCAATTACATTCAGGGGCATGTGACAGACAGAACTATATTCCAGCCACTTAGAAATTCACTCTCCCCTCCCCCTTCCCTTCCCTCCCCCATCTCCCAGCCGGGGTTCATGTAGGCAAGAGCTAGTGGTAGGGACTGAAGAAGGGTCTTAAGTGCTAGGCAAGCGCTCTACAGATGAGCTGTATTCCCAGCCCTAAATAAGCTCAGTAAAATGGATTTTAAGTCCAAAGCTCTCAAAACGAGTTCTTTGGCTTTTTATTGAAAGATCCTGGGAAGAAGCCTGGGGGGGGGGGGAGTAGAAGGTGGAATGGTGCGGGGGGGGGGGGGGATGATGACAAGGAGTGCCCACTCCAGCAAGACTTTCATTCTGCTGCATAAAACAGGGTGAAATGGAATATTATTCTGCCATGAAGAGTAGTGAAAAGCTTATTAAAGGTACCATATAAGTGAAACTACACTAGAAAGAAGAGAGCAAACACAGAGGCTACACACTGTGTGGCTTCATTTACATGGCACGAGGGAGGGTAAGAACAAGAGCAGACTTCTGGGAGCACAGGACTTCTTTTTTGAGGTGACACAAATTCAGCAATAAATCGATAGCATTTGTAGCTGCAGAATTTCAGGAAGATACCAAAAATCATGGAAGGGTAGGTTTAAAAGTAAACCAGATGGTATGTGAATTACATTATACTTTTTCAAAGGAGGGTTACAAATTATACAGGATTACACTGGAGACAAATTTACAATGCCGCTGTAAAGTAACTTTTATTCATCTGATGCAACTGTCATCTTGGAGGCTTATTGCCTCTGCCTGCTAACCTAGTCCTGGAAGCTTCTGGCCTCCATATCATCTAATCCAAGCCTCGAATGTTTTCAGCCTCTGAGACTTACTGTTGGATAAGCAGTTTCTTGTTCTTACTGAGTTTATAGCTGGCTGGTTTAAGTCAGCTGCTCTGGCTCAAACTCCTCTCCCCCAGCTCACTTATTCAATCTAGCTCTTCTCTGGGCTTCAGAATTACTATGCTTGTCATCAAACTAACTCCAGAAAGCTGTTCTAGTCTTCTGGCTCCTTCTCATTCTCTGGCTCATTCTGTCTTCACCTGTATCTTACTTGTTTTCTCTTCAATTTTTCTCTGCAAAACTCTTCCAGTAAGACTCCCTTCTCTTTCTCTCTGCATTATCCCTTAAGTAGCTTCCCTTTCCCCCCTCTTCTCATGAGAGTTGGGCATATCCTATTCTGTCATATCTTTCTGATTCATTGCTTTATCTGCCAATCACTTTCAAACATGGGTGCTTCCTTCTACAAACTGATGTTGGGATTAAAGGTGTATATTGAGGGCGTGTCAGTATTCCAGCCAGAAGGATTAAAGGTGTGTGCTAAGGGCAGAGCCACACCACAACTATTAACAGTTTCTTTTCCCCCAGTAAATAACACAATTCTGGGGATCGCACTGTGATCAAATACCCTGCAGCATGCCACTGTAAGGGAATTCAAGGAACAAGTCAGAGAAGATTCGGCCACATTACTACAGGGTTCGTGAAGAGCACTATGAGCCATGAAAACAGCCCAAGAGAAAATATTTTGGGGCTATTACTATGAATAACAGGATCCCCAACAACTCACAGCCAATCTGAGAAATCCTCAACTACCACCAGAGAGATGGTCCATAACTGTGCCCCCAAGACTCAGATCCAATGGAGCTTAGACAACAGGAGCCACCATCAGTCCAGGACCACCCTCTGTATCTGCTGCACCACAAGGAGAATTATGCCTGGGCTTTACCCTACATCTACCATAAGAGAAAAGATGCCAGAACGAAAGCACTTCCCACATGGATGGGAAAACGGCACAGTGATCTCCTCTAAGACTGGCCGTGACCTTGTCTGAGTTGACAGTGGCATCATGCGCCTGTGCCTTGTTTTACCCAGCTGCAAGAGTAAGATAATAACATGTCTCCGCTCCACCAGACTGAGAGGAGGGTAATTAGAGCTCCTGGGCCCCTGTGTGATCTTTGTGTGGAGACAGCCTGCTATTATCACAGTCTTAACCAACACCTCTCCCAGAAGCCGGGACATGGCTCTATTTAAAGAGGTAACAGGATTTGCTTCAAAACCAAAATACTAATGCTTTGCTTCTTTGACTTTGTAAACTTTTATAGGACACGGGCCTTGTGATAGAAGTTAAATTGTTCCTTCCATCCCATCATAAATGAACATTAGAGAAAAAGAGAAAAGCCTTAACTGCCTTCCCTAAGACTCATCTTAAGTGGGAATGAAACAGGAACTAGAGGATGATGCCCTAGGTCACATATAACTAGAAACTAGGAACTAGAACCAAGTATCTGTGCTCTGGACTTACAGCCCTTTACAAATGCTGTTGCCACCAATTTAACTCAAACACATGCTCAAAAGTGACCTACCCTGGAGATGGGGAAGCCAAAGCCTTTTTCTAAGTATGGTTTGGGTTCATCTGTGATGTGACAGAAAAGTCAGGGCAGACAATCTGGCTCTCTGCCAAGCACAGCCACAAGCCAGCCTCATACAACACACACACCTTACAACACAAATAAAATCAAAGCCTTCCTGTCTCCCAGTAGCTATTTACTCACCGTGGTGCTTTGCAATTGCAGTGCAAGCTGCTGTATCTTAAACCCCTCATTGTGTCCCCAAGTTCCCATTGTCAAGGGATTTTCAGTCACGGGTAAATGACAGCAAGCTCACATACAGGAATTCTGCAAGGCAGTAAATGATGAGTCCTATGGCAGGTAGACAGACAGTAGGCTCTCAGAGTTCAAAACGTGATCTTTCCCTATACCTGCAGGCCGCTCCCTCCTCCTTACAGAACACAGTCCTAAAACAGAAGTAGGCAAGGCAAGGCGGTTTCTACAAACTTCCATTCCCACCTACCTAAAGAAATAGAAGCAACCTTCTATTCATACCTCACCACTTAAACCTGCCGGAAAAGGTCGCCCTACCCTCCCTCCCCAGGGAAATACATTCTGACCTACAGAACATTTCTAAGGCAGAGCCATAGAGCTACAGGTGCAATGGCCAAATAAGCCTGGGTGATTGGTGATTGGTCAAGAGGCCAAAGTTCCTCATCTGTGCCCCTTTTGCTCATCATGTTTATAAAGCAAAAATGATGAAGTTTACGGGCTGAAGGCTAGCTCAGTGAGTAAAATGGCTGCCACACACACATTCCCCAGCCCCTGCATGGAAGCTAGACGGAGGGGTGTGTTGCTGTAATCCCAGCACTGGGGAAGCAGAGACAGGTGAAGTGCTGGAAGCTTTCGGGCCAGCCAGTCTAGCTGAATCAACAAGATGCAAATTTAGCAAGAGAATCTGCCTCAAAAGAAAAGGTGAAGAGTGATCAAGTAAGGCATCTGTCATACATGCATATACTCACATAAACACATATACATACATCATATACACACATGATAGAATTCAGCAAACACTCAGAGAACTGTGCTAATCCCATTATGTCCGAACGTCCCGGAAGTCTGACCTGCTCTATCCCTCAACAGAAACACGAACATGAGAATTAGATACACAGACGGCAGCTGGAGGGTGGGGTGTGTTGGGAGGGCCAGACAGCAATTAGCAGCTGATGAGTGCTTCCCTGGGAACTTCAGTTTCCACAGCCAGCCCTTGGGAGGCCTGGGGCAGGGACCCTGCTGCTGGCCTTCTTCTCCCTGCTCTAGGGTCAGCCAACTAGAGCTCTTGGCAGTAGACACACAAAAACAATTTCCTAGGCCCATTTCCAAATGAAGTAATTCAAAGCTACTACCCAAGTCACAAAAGGAGATGACTTGAGCTGCACCATACCTTCTTATAAAAAAATCAAAGATACTGAGGGCCAAGAGAAAAATAAAGATAAAATGGATTTACATAGGAAGAGGCAATTAATAAGCAATTATAGCTGGGCTGTGCTGCATCCGAAATACATTTACAAAGCAACAGAACATAACTGACTTCTGTGAAGTGAAAGGAACTGATGTGTTGCAACTGCATTTCCAATGTGTACAGATTATCACCCCCACAAAATAATCACATGGAGGCAAGGTTTCATTTTAGTTTACAACCCTCAGGGTACAGTCCATGACTGAGGGAAGTCGGGCAGGAACTGGGAGGCAGGAAGCTGATGCAGAGACCATGGAGGGGTGCTGCTTACTGCCTTGTTCCTCACAGCTGGCTCAGCCTGCTGTCATACAGCACCCAGGACCACCATCCGAAGGGTGACACGGCCCACAGTGATCTAGGTCCTCCCATAGCAATCATCAATCGAGAAAACACTCTACAGACTGGCCTACAGGCCAGTCTAATGGGGACATTTTCCCAGCTGAGCTCCTTTCTTCTCAGAAGAACCTAGCTTGTGTCAAGACGACAAAAAACAACACAACAAAAACACCCCACCAATTAACCAGAATACCACTGTCCTGCTTCATCCCTGATCTTGTCCCTCTTGCCCTGGTCATCTTCTGTACCTTCTCATGGTAAGGATGTTTCATGAGCTCAGCCTGTTGTTTTTATTTCCACTCTTTCTCCAGCGAGCACTGCCACTCAACAGACACTACTGTTAAATAACTACATGGCAGAACAGAGGAGGAGGAGGAAGAGGAGGAAGAAAAGGAGGGGAGGAGGAGGAACATGAGTTGAGAATGGTGGCAAGCACCAGTAATTCCAGCATGGGTTGGGGAGGGGTATAGAAGCAGAAGGAGCTTAAGTTCAAAGTCAGCGTAGCCTACACAGCCAATCACTGTCTTAAAAAAAAAAAAATCAAATGAATAGCACAAGGGGTGGTCTATGCTCCTAAAGATACTGGTTTCTCAGGAGGACCTAAGGGTGCTCCATTCCTCTACTGTGGCAGGAAGTCACGTGTCTCGTTTCACAAGCCTAAACCAAGCCCCCAAATTCAGGAGTAAGCGCAGAAGTGCATTCCCCAACATCAAGGCTTAAACAAGAAACCCTCCAAGACAAAGTATTTATACCACAGATATGAACTCAAGCAATACACAGGCCAGGGTTCCCCGCTTCGCTACAGGTATGACCCTCTGCACTTTAAATAAACCCTTGCAATGTGTTGGGGGCATGTGTCTCTTGTATGTTCAACTAAGTAATCACTGGGTGCTGTACTTACATGCCTGGTGACACACTGATGCTAAAAAGACAGATGCTTCTGTCGGGAGAGATGAGCTGTGTAAGCCAGTGTCTCAATCTGTTAACAGTATTACTGCAATGTAATATAGTGTATACCACAATAAACAGTGAGATGTCTGCGAGACTGAGTCGAGCACTTCAGCTGTGGGTGGTGAATATTCCCACAGCCACCTCCTAGCACAGAATCGCAAAGGTAGTCCTGTATGTTAAGCTTCACGTTTCCACCATTAATCCCAGGGCTTGTCACATAAAAATAAGCTGACTCTCTTATGGCCTGGAGGCGAGACCTGCAAGGAGAGCGAGGTGAGCGCCACAGGGGGACACAGAATCCACTCCTTCTGTCACTGACTCAAGGCCCCACATCACACTGATTCTCCAACTCTCACCCTCCTCCCTCCCTAAGACAGACCTCATGACACCGGTGGGGCCACTCAGGGATTCAGGCCATTTTCCCCACTCGAAGAACCTTAACAGCAGAGGCTCTCCTGCCATATTCACAATTCAGCTAATCAGGGAATGGATATCTAACACTGGCCATTATTCTGTTGTAACAAGATAACGCAGAATGGATGTGGCTCAGTCAACAGAGTGCTTGCCTGACTTGCCCTGGTTCCATCCCCAGTACCACAAAATCCGGGCATGGACATGCCTGTAAATCACCAAAGCAGGAAAGTATCCCAGCATGCTCCCCAACGTATATACTCGCCCAGATCAGGAAAAGAAAGAAAGCAAGAATTTTCCCTGGAAGAAAAGCTCAATGCTAAGGACACAGCAAGAGAAAGTTATCTACTTACTTAACATGCTCACTTTCAAAGCTCTTCCTACATTACCAGGCACTACTACCGCTTTCCAAGAATCAGCTCATTAACTCATAAAAGTCCGAGACCATTTCATAGATTCTAAAACTAATCAGAGAAGTTAACTGATCTGCCTGGGCGCACACAGCCAGTGAGCCCAGAACCAAGCTGAGACCAGAGGCGGCCCGGCTAACATCCATGCCTCTAACCACCGTACCCACAGTTTCACAGGACATCACCGTTTAGCCTTTTATACTGCTGGAATTTTATAGTGCGCATCACCGATCCTGAAAATGATGACATTGTCAACAGTGGGGCTATTGAGGGGGAACTCGGAGGAGTGGTGCATGTTTCCCACAGAGCGGACAACCTGTAACACGGGCTGAACGCTGGTGCCATGAAGAGAGGCTGGAGAGCCTGAATTCTAGGTATTGACAGCCTCTCTCTCTCCAAACATCGAGAGCTGAAAGAGGTAAGCCCGTGCATGGTCATGAGAGTGAGTAAGAACTCCTCTGCGCTCCTGGATTTACACTAGGCCCCAAGTGCGTGGCCCTGTTTGGAGAGACTTAGTAGGTGCGGCCTCGCTGGCGGAAGTTAGTCGCTGAATGCAGGCTTCAAGAGTTGAAAGCCGTTGTCACTTCCGGCTCACCCTCCCTGTTTCCGGCTTGCGTTTGAAGATGCCAGTTCCTTCAAAGTGCTGAATGGATTCTGGGAGAGGACTCATCTTCAGGCTCAGAACAGAAGAGGAGAAACCAGGGCAGACGCAGGCGCAAGCATCACCGTGAGGACTGATTCTGCCTCTTGTGTGAAAAGCCACAGCCATTCTTTCTCTTTAACAGCAAACCAAGCTGCCTGGATTTACACTACCATTGAGTGGCCTGGCTTGCTTGTGAGCACACGAGGCCAGGCATGGCATCCACGTGCTCACCTGGACCTTGTAGTGTATTTGTATCCGACGTTCAGGGAAATGATTCAACACTGGGTTTTGCTAACGATGCTGGCAAGCTTTATATACCAGCTTCTCCCCAATCTCTCCTGCTGTGTGTGCACTGCTCCCCATCACCACCTATTTACCATCCTGCGATGACCAAGTGAAACTAACGGCGGTAGATACAGCTCGAGGGCTGAAGCACTTAAATTTCACAGGAACAGGCAGTAATTCGTTCATTTGTTCTTTTTGTAATTCTTTTTATTTATTTCCAGAGTATTTGTTGACTGACTTTTGTTGCACTGGGTGGGGTAGGTAACTTGAACAAGCAAATGTCTCTTCACAAGTGGCCCCCTCTCTTAGAAATCATTAACCACTCATACATCCTAGGGATGAGGTGAGACCTCACGCGCCTCACAAGCCGTCATAACTTCCAGAAGGGAATGCCAGTAGGTCCAGCCTTGTGAGGGCCTCATGAGGAAATTACGCAGCTTTTCTGACTGCAGCACGGCAACTGCCATCTCATACCCAGAAGGTTCCACAAGAAGGCTTGTGATCCGGGAAAAATAAGAATCCTAGAAGAGCATCGGCAGTGAAGCTACAGTGCTGGACATTGTGGCAAGTATGTTCCGGAGGTCAGGAGGTCATCAACCAAGTGCCTTGAGTTCTCTGAGAGGAAAGGTCAGGCTGTGCTCAGCTGCTGCTGTTTCCCACGATTCTAGAACCTGAGGCTTTGCAGCCTGACCCCGGCAGGACTGCCAACTCCTTTTCATAGCCCCTGTCTGGCCCCTGTCTGTATATAGCAGATTGCCAGCTCCAAAGGAAAGGCCACCCTTTACCTCCCCCAACCCCTGCCCACCGCTTCCAGGCCCATAGCCACACATCTATGCCACTCAAACCCAACTCCTGGACTCCACTTCCCCAATCCTGGATTCCTCAGCGCTCACAGAGCGAACTGCGCTCCAATTCTCCACATTGCAAAAGCTTTTCTACATTGAAATATCTTATTTTTCTACTCATCTAAAGTTTCTTAAGCATATCCAACCCAACACTGGCTAATTCATATCTTCGAGCCTGAAAAGTGTAGCAAAAGTCAAACAAGAGACGAAATGAGACAGTGAAAAAATGGAAATCAAACTCCCAAACCAAACTCAACTTTAAAAGGGAATTTGTTTCCAGGGACCTCAACTCCCACCACTGCTAGCAGGATTTCACACCCTCTCTTTCATGCTTGACCTTGGCTGAAAAGTAACTCATGCTTACATCCCTTACTGTGTGAAAAGCTACCTTCAGTACAGCTATAAGGACGCTGGCATTTTTGAGGCCAAGGTTCCAACTCCAGGACAAGTTACTATTTTCCAATTGGAACTTTTTATTCGTATTAAACAAATACACCCTCTGTTCTGTGGGAACACTGATATGTTTTAAAAATCTTACAACTTGGAATGTTGATCAGATAATCGGTAATAGCAACTTTCCATAGAAACATTGTTCCCAGAACTCAATGCTGTTAGTCAGTCTAGGCATCTCATGGAAGCCAAACTGCACCCCCAACCCATAAACAGGAATTCAGTGGGTATGGCCCAGTAGAGCTGGCTCCCATATGATAGACAAATACATTCCCAAGAGGAAGCCACCCTGAAGAACAAATTTACAAAATTTACAAAAATCGGTGCAGGCTTTTAATCCCTGCACTTGGGAGGCACAGTTTAAGGCCAACCTGGTCTACATAGTGAGCTCCAGGATAGCCAGAGTTACATAGTGAGACCCTGTCGCAAAAACAAACAAACAAAAGGGATTTCTGACGAGATTCTCCACCACTCAGCCACCAACTCAAAAGGAGTAATTCAGAAGGGGGTCGGGGGCTGCACCAGCACCTCTGGCCATGGTTACCTTCTGTGTCTGCAAAGCCCTTTGCTGGGTGTCAGCCCAAGAAGCAGCAACATTGATCTCTGTTTCCATCCTGCTAAATGCACCTCTGGCCCTCACAAGGCTGTAGTAACAGCTGTTGGTATGGAGAGAACAGTCATGCCACAGGGAGTCTGGGGAGTCTAGTGTTTACATAAAAACTTCATTCACAAACTTACACCCTGGGGAGACTTTCCAAAAAAGCTGCTGAGATTGCTCAAAAGCCAGCAAACGAAGGGAAATTCCATGCACAAATCACAAAAGTAGCATTAACAGGATCCAAGCACAAACAGCTTGGGTATACCCAACTCCTTCAATGGTGGCCTTGTTGGGTCAAAAATAACACTGTCCTCTTTGGGAAATTCCAGTGATTAAAATTAATCCTGCCTGTTAAAAAGTCTTTACTAGTATTTCCGCTCCAGTCAAATTTAGCCCGTGGACATTTCCTGTCCCTGGTATGGGTAACCTGACGGAACAGCCATTCATTTCTTAGGAGGCAAAGTCACTCTCCTCTAACACTGTGGCCCTGTGGCTTCTGCTGTGGGACCAGAGTCAGGAGAGTGGGGTGACAGCTCTGAGTCCTCGGCCTCCCATGTGTGTCCTCAAGCAGGAGCAAAGGGACAACGCCTTAGTAATGCGTGCTAACCATTGTCAGCTGGCATTTCAAAGGATGGTGGTGGTGGGTCGGGCCAGGGCCAATCCCTAACTGAAGGACAGACGCTGACCAAGATATCGGCAGTTTTTGACAAGAACATGTGTGACACATCATCTCACTGGATCCTCAGAACTTCAGCTCAGGAGAGCTGGAGAAGGACCGGTCCTTCTACTCATAGGAAGCCCTCCTCCTGTGGACCAGAGTGCAAGTGGCTTAGCCACAGGCCTGCACCCGACTGTCTGCAGGACATACTCACACACCCGAACCCAGCCTGGTCTGTCTTCTCTAAGCCCAGGAGGTAAATCTGGGACTCGTTTCACCAAATGTCATAATCACCATCATAATCTGTGTAGCTGTGTGACTAAAACCGGAAGTGGACCAGAGCCAGATGCAGCTTTTCCCAGGGCCTCGCCTTCCAACACATGGCAGGAAGGGATCTACATACATTCCCTGAGGCAGTCAAATATGCCCCAACAACTACATGTGGCTTTCTTCCTGCTCTACGTGGGACCTGTCCAGCTCCCTCTTTACAATGCAGGTCTTATCTTTCAGAAACATCACTAGGTAGAGACCCAGGCTTTGTGAAACGGACGCGGGGCCTTTCTTAGCTCCTTCCTCCTTTCCAAGCACACAGCACCTTCTAGCAATGTTCATGGGTAGAACATGCATGAATACACACTAAAGTGACCAGTCTTAAAGGCAGCCCAAGGCTGTATTAAAATACCTCCTCCAAAGCTATTTAAATGTTTGTATAAGTTTTGATTTTATAATAGGAGGACAGAGTGACTTCTATTTCACAGTAAAAGTGAATCAAGGTAAGTTTTGCTGTGAATTTTGAGACGGTGTTTTCTGGTGTACCCCACTCTGGCCTGGAATTCAGTTCTCTTGCCTCAGCCTTCTGTGGGCTTAGGTTCCAGGTGGTGTAAGACATTGTATCTGCCTTTTAAACAGAGACTTGATTAAAGACGAAGCTGGGACCGGCAGGGAACAACTGGGTCACCTACCAAGAGCCAGGGACACTGTGGGGACTCTCGCAAAGGCATAGCTTGATCAGAGGACGAGGCACCACAGGTTATTGGAAACGTGACCACAGAGCAGGAAAAGGAGCAGAAGACACATGAGTGGTGTGGGAAATGACTCTGTACATTTGTGATTTGACTCCAGGGGCCACTTGAAGAGCTGTGACTGCATCTCACAATCATCTCTGCAACCTCAATGCCTACATGCTACCCCTGTGGGAACCCAGTCCTCACACCCAGGCCTGACTCAGAACCTGTCTGACTGTCCCCATACTCCATTCGTAGCACCCAGAGCACAAGCTCCTCTTGTGAGCAGGGCATCATGATTCCAATGAGAGACCTGGTCTGCCTTTGCTTTTAAACTTCTTACCAGTGCACCCCAGATTTTATTTCTACCCTTAACCTTCAAAGTTCTTAAGTACTCAGTGTCTTTTCAAACACAATACCTCAAAAAGGAAAAAAAAAATCCTCTTTTCAAAGTGTACGGAAAAGCGGTTTATCATGGCACACAGGCTCACGACCACAGAACAGTCACCACACAGAAGTGGGATAAATGCTAAACCGTGGGGCCAGAGAGCCCGTGTTCTGCCTGAGAAAAGTGCTAAATCTCAGCACACTCTAGCCTAGCTGGAGAGGAAGGCCCATGCAGCAAAGGCGCCAGCAGCTGTCTGCCCCCCCAGGCGGGTGGACACTGGTAACAAAATGGCTGCAGACAAGTTTCCCATACCCTCACTTCATCGAGTTCCCTGTGTGTGTGCACGCGCACACACAACACACAGAATAACTTCTGGAACATAGCATGAATCTAGGACTGGAAAAGGGAGCGGACAAGCTTAACCATTTAACTTACCTGTTTGATTCTTCTTTTAAAAAAAATTAAGTCTGAATCTTTTGCTCGTTCATTCCCAGAATAGAAGAAGATATTACAGGCTGAAGTGCTTTCTTCTTGTGACAAAATGCAGAGGAATAACAGGTAGGGAATGCCACTCCAGAACAACCACTCCAACAAGGAGCACACAACATGAGCCACTCAGGCTTAGAAGAGCAGCCTGGCAGAATCTGAATGGTGGTCCCACTATCACCAACCATTGGTTAGCTCCATCATAATTTCTGTTTCATGATGCCCATTTTTCTATGCCAACAGCCAACCTCATGATGTTTTAAGTGGGAAGAAAGTCCCAAGAGAGGAAGAGAAAGCACCAGACACCTGAGTGAATCACAAATCTTACCATCTGATGCTTAATTACAGACAACCTGGTAAGTCTGCTTTATCATTAAATCCATCCTAATGACCTCTCTTTTGAGTTTCGCATTCATTTCTGCCCAGCACACAAGAGATTTCTATTGAAAATCCATTAGCAATGCAGGACAGTGTGGAAAGAAAAATAACTCATGTGTTGCCAGGTTCAAGATCCACTCTATGCTCTAGGAAGCCTGGACTCTCCCTCCAAAAGAGGGAAGCGACAGGTACTCGGCTAGGGCTCTGGTTCAAATGTAACAGTCAAGAGAGGTAGAAACAGTAAGTTCAGAGAACCCATCAGAATGTGAGCCCTCATGTGGATATTTCATTTGAAAAGAAAAATACTCGCGCTCTCCATTTATAGGCCTTTAAAATGTTCTGAAATCAGTCCATGAATTACATGCAAAGCTTGCTGTTTCTTAAGAGACCAGTCCTCCTGGCAGAAAAAACACCCAAACAAACAAACAAACTCTACCATGGTTTTTAGTTTTTCTGAAGGTTCCCTAATTGCTAAATTGTATGGACTATTGAGAAATCTATCCCAGTAGGCATCTTGTCCTAGCAAATGAGGAAACATTCTCTGAGTAGCAGTTTATACAATCTGGCCTTGTAATCTAAGCTGCAGCCTAAGAACGCAGGCCAATGGCACCAGCAGTTCAAGACAGTCAAAGAATACAGCCTTACCATTTGCGGAGGTTTTTTTAAAGTTATCCAGGAATTCCTCCAGCAGTTGGGACTGGTTGGGAGAGGGTGGCAGAGCTTTCCGGTCCCTGGAGAACAGGTCACTGTCTGACCAGGAAGCACACAGGGTTGTTCTTGTGTCTGAAGGCCGGGCCACTAGAGTGAGGCCCACGCTCTTCTCTGAAAACAAGGCCTCCATCTGCTTGATGTCAAGGTCAGACACGGCTTCCCCATTTAAGCTGGTGATTTCATTGCCCTTTCTCAGCCCTGAGAACCAGGAAGAAGAAAATAGGAAGAAAGGGAGAAGAGATTAGAGAGATGCATTTTAAGACGAAAGCAGGCTGCAAATGCTGACCACTGACAAGATGGAAAATGCAGCATTATGGAGCTCAAGCCCATACCCCACAGTTAGCAACTCAAAGAGTGCTCATGCAGAGCACCACACAGACCTCCTCCGTATGCCAGGCTGTCAGGGAGAACATCGCTTATAAATATCCGGCTGAGATGCTGGTGCTCATCCACCTGAGCTGTGACTGCAAACCCTGTGGGAGAAAACAAAAAGCAAGTGTGAATTCACCTCCCTTTGTCTCCCCGGCCCAGTCAGCCCCATCCATGAATGTCCATTCTTGTAAGGGCAACATGCTGGGAAAGTAAGGACTATTTTGAAAGTACTATCTTTAGCAAGAGCAGGGGAAAAGAGGAACCCACCAGACCGGAGGGGTTAGGCACGAGAGTGTGTAACCTTACCCAACAGTTGCAACTGTGAGCGCACAGTAGCACACTCACAGCAGCCAGCCACTGGGAATAGGCCAGCTGACAAACGAGGAGACTGAGGACAAACAGAAGGTGTGCACAGACAGCAGAACATGACTGAGCCTTTGAAAGAGGAAATCCTGGCACATCCTATAGACATTAATGCTAAGTGAAATGAGATGGGCACGGAAAGGCAGATACTGAAGGCTTCCCCAAGTGAGAAGGACAAAGGGTATAATGTGCGCTTGCCAAGAGCTGGGGAAGGAGAGGGGAAAGCCAAATACAAAGCTCCAGTTTTGCCAAATGGAAGAGATCTGGAAAGTGGTGGTGAGGATGACTCACAGACACAACTGTCCTTTGCCAACACGGATTAAAGGTGCCAGATATCTACCCTACCTGACTGCTGTACCGTCACAGTTAAAAATGGAGGGTTTGCTGGTGTGTTTTACAGTTAAGACCAAAAGATGCTTACGCTGAAGCAGAGTGAGGCATTTTAAGATGGTTAAAGCCTGGGCTCAGGCAATGGCTTGCTAGACACAGTGTGTGCTGTGCAAGCATAAAGGTCAGAGGTCGAGTCCCCAGAACCCATGTTAAAAGATGCAGAACACAAACACCAGTATACCAGCAATCCTACAGGAGCTCAAGAGTGACTGAGGCCTAGAAGCTTGCAGGTCAGTTAGCCTGGCCCATGAAGTGGAAAAATCAATGAAGACATCCTGTCTCAAAAAAAAAAAAAAAAAAAAAAAACCTCAAGGACACACCCAAGGTCATTGTCCTCCACATGTATGTCGTACCATGTACACGCCTGAATTCACACAGAAACTTACACACACACACACACACACACACACACACACGAGGGGGGACTGTCTGAAATGGGTCTAGTGTTTTATATAGGTATGAGATGCAAAGCCCAGTATATGTCCTGCGGGGACACGCTCCCTCAGACACTGACATGCTGCACTTTCACATGGAGGTTCCTCAATGCTAGCAGCTCCTAGAGGATAGGAAACAATGTCCTCCTACCCCATGTCCTCTCATTGCCTTACACAAAGACTTGAAATCCATGGCAAAAGGATCCATGTGTATAATCATTCACTCAGATGGGAAGAAGACACACCCATGGTGGTCATGGAGACAGAGCAAATGCCAAGAAGAGTAAACAAAGGTGGAGAGGGTTTCCAAACAAAACCAATACTGACCTACATTGGAATAGGGAATTCCAACCTAATCTGAGCATTTGGGAGGCTGAGGCAGGAGGATCCCTAAAAGCTTTAAGGATATCTTGGGATCCCAGCCAGTCTGGACTACAGAGTGAGACCCTGTCTCAAAATAAACCAACAAACCTGATCGTGTAATTAAGGACAAGGTCCAAAGAATACAATTTTAGCATATTATCAACTTGAGTTATTTTAAAGCAACTACCTATGCTGTAACAATATTTTTAATGTAATAAAAACAGCCTTTCTCTGGAGATATCCAGAGAATATCTAATTACTGACTTTATCTAATTACTTTATCTTTATCTAGTTACTGACTTCCCAAGGTAAAGGCAACAAAAGTCTGACGTGCAATTATAAGACATGAGCAAAAACTTTGCTGAGTTTCAATAAAGACCAAGGAAAGTAAGAGTTAAACAGCGATGATGACCCTTAATTGTTATACTCAGGTCAGAGGGAGGCAAAGCAAACAGAGCAGCTTCTCCCAGTTAGACTGTCCATATGCTCTTGACGGGCAGGTAAGGTTTCTATCCTGGGAGAAAGGACTGGGAAAGGACCACAGCCTGGAAAGTTTGGTAGGACTCCAGACAGGAAAAAAAAGAAGCCTCCTGGAGCTGGAGAGATGGCTCAGTGGTTAAGAACACTGGCTCTTCTTTTGGAGGTCCCACACTCTGTTCCTAGCATGCAAGTTGGCCCGCTCACAACTCCATCCCTCTTCTGGCCTCCTTGGACACATGCACATATACTTAAATCTCAATCAACCAATGGATCAAAGAAGCCTCGTCTGGCTCCTGGGTGAACCAGCTCAGAGCAGCCCCAGGCACCATTAATGTATTGTGCTAGCACCGTCACCAACGTATCACATTCCTTAACCACTTTCATATTATTTCTATAGTTGCCTTGCCACCCCTCCTAATGCTGCTATACACCAGCCCATCCTGCTAAAATAAATAAATAGATAGTGAAAAAGAGAGAAAGAAGCAAAGGGCAGGATGAGCATTGGATTCCTGGGGTTGTTGGGGAGGGCTTCGACACTCACCAAAGTCAGTCATGTCCCCAGTCTTGGTTAGCTGCACGTCACACACATTGAGTGGAAAGACTTCAATTTCATCATAAACCTGAGAAAGGTGAAAGCAGCAGAATTGGGGAATTAACATTACACAACCTTGCAAAATTATGGTGACACACTTTCTCTCAGGAAAATTACGATACTGTTTACATGAGGGCCGTTTACAAACCAAATGCCAAATTTGAACAGTCTGCCCCCAAATTACAGTCTTCAAAATTAAGAGGCGGTGCAGAGGCCTGGGGAAAGAGCTGCGCTGGCAAAGAGACCACGTAGCACGCCGCCAGCATCGCACAGGCTGGGTGTGGTGACACATGCTTACATTCCAAACACTCGGGATGTGCAGGCAGGAGGATCAGAATCTCAAGATCATACACAAGGAGTTCGAGGCTGGCCTGGGCTGTGTGAGATGGGGTGTGGACATGGCTGGACAGTCCCTCTCAACCTCCAGAGCCCCCCACTTGCCTGTTCTAGCATGTATTCGTAGGGTGCAGGCACACACCGCTCCACGCTTTCATCCACCACCTTCCGAAGCTGAAGGCCATGGTGAGCAGGCTCCAACTGTCTCATCTGCAAAGAAAATGCCTGGTTACTCCGGCTCTACCTGCTCTGTCCTAAAATCACCAGCACTCGGGAGGCTCATGACGGACCACTACCAAAATCTTAGGGGGGAAAAAAACCAACTGCATATAATTTACCCTATCTTGAACTATGGAAAAGCTCAAATTTAAACGTGCAAACAAAGAAAGAAGGGTCAAAATTTACTGCTAAGGTTTCCTCTAAATGCTGTAACCGCAAAGGGTAAGGCTCAGTGCTCGGGAGCCAAGGAGACACATTTTATCACACAGCCCATCTCCCATCAGACGTCAGCTCTCTTCCACGTCTGGTCACTAACTTGTAGTAACTAACTTGTTTCTTATTATGAAAGTAGAGAGATTTGTAAAATGCGATTTGTGATTAAGTTCTACAGACTTTAGACTTTCATACTTCAAAGTATTTTCAATTAGAAAATGTTTAAGTTCAGATATATTCTAATCCCCCATGCATGCATGCTTGCTTGCACATGTGTGTGTGTTTGCATGTGTGACACACATGCATGCACTCCCTCCTCCTCCTCTCACTTGCATCTTTTCTTTCTTCCCCACACTTTCAACAGAAAAGCATTTATCTCTGGCCTGTGCTCCAAACAGCTGACCTCCTGCCTCCAACTTCCTTTAACACTCAGAAAACCTGTCAGTAGCAGTTTTTTATAGCCTGTTCAGGTGAACATCGAGGCTTTTACATATTAGGCAGGTGGGAAGGGGGACAATTACATTTATAAAGATAATCGCATACATAAATGTACAGGACACTAAAGCTTCAAGGCTAAGGACAAAGGAGAACTAAATGTTCTCCATGTCCAGCATGAAAGCAAGCAGCCTCTCCAAGCCTCTCCCCACTTACGATTGCACAGAACTTAAAGCTTTCAGCTCTACTCTGCCACCTGGTGGTCTAGAAGTATCAAACCTGCTGTGCTGAACGCATTTATTCCACTGACTTCCTACGGAATGAAACAACCACCATAACTCACATCAGTGTCTACAAGCAGCTGTGTGTGGTGATGAGTTCCATGCTAACAGCATAGCAAGCTACTAAGTAGTGTGAACAGCAACGCATGTCACAGGGATTCTAGATACAGATTAAAAGTTTACGTGGAACAAGTCAGGGTCTTCATGAAGTCTGGACCTTCGATCCCACTCTTCCGAAGGGTGGGGGGTTAATATGTTAACTAGAAAATGTTAGTATGTTCTCCCATGTAGAAAGTTGGGTCTTAAAAGCCCCACAAAACCAGAAGGCAGAGGGCTGCGGCATTAATGAGCCTCTCTTTTCAGGAGTGTGTGTTTCCACAGCGAGGCCTATCACCTTGCATGCCAAAGCCAGAACGTCTTCCACTCTGTGCTCTGGCCTGATGACCACAGTCACTCCCTCGTGATCCTGGAAGTGGACGTGAGCCCGGACTTCCCATGTGTTGTTTCGAAGAGTGCTGTCAGCTGCGGAGCCGTATGGATGCAGGTCGTGGGCCTGTGTGAGGTGAGAAAATGTAGGCAGGTCAAACGAGCAAGAATGGACACAGGGGTGGGGAGGCCTTTAATGGAAGCGATTGTTAAGAGAAGCTCTGTTCTCCGGCCTCTCCTACCACTCTGAGTTTGAGCCTCATCTACACAGTGAGTTCCAGGCCCGCCAGGGCTACATAGTGAGATCCTGTCTCAAAACAAACAAAATTCAATTTGCTAACGCCTCAGTTTACAGCTCACTAAAAGGAAGCATTGTTCTCAATTACTGATATATATTAATTAGCAAGATGAGCTGTCATGAGCAAAGGCACCCACATACATGAAGATGCTTTACAGGCTGGCAAGCATGGCGTGTGGATTCAGCACTCTCACATTACTGCATACAACTCAAATCTCAAAGCAAGCACACTGATAGGTAGTTGTACTGCCAAGTCCATGTTCTTTTCTAAACTCAGAGTAAACTGGGTGAAGAACAGGCCTGGGCAGAGAGGGGAAGAACCCCTCTTTCTGTGTCAGCTCTTCGGAAATGTGAAGCTCAACTCTGAAGCTGCAGAGCTGGATCTGTCATGGATCTGTCAATGTCAGCACATTTTCCTACAAAGATCTTCACAGGGGCAGATCCCTAACACCTAGGATGCCAGGTGGATGCTGGGATACTCTCTCGTGAGGGGTCCTGCCACGTGGATAAAGCCTCTCTCTGGCTCTTTTCTCCCAGGTACTTCTGTCAGTTGGTCAGTGTAGTCTTACCAGGCACCAAGTAAGAGCAGGTGCTATCTTAATTAGGTTGCTTAAGGCTCTCCTCTTAAACAATGTACATTGAAAAAGCCAAAGCAGAAAGCCCAGCAGAGGTCACTGGAGAGTAAGAAACATCAAAAGGAAGGCCACAGGAAGGAGCAAACAGAAACCAAGTCACAGCAACCTCACACTGGATGGACAGGTGGGCAGGGACTCTGGAAATACAAATTTATGCCATACCATGGCAGGAAGATTTCTTCACATAAATTCCTACCCTGCTGCCAGTTCACTCACAGCTGTCATGTGAGGTTCCACCATGACCCGCTCCGGCCCCTGAAGTCTGGATATGAGTCGGGTTTCCCCACTATCCCACGACATGGAAATGGCAGCCTGCTAATTAACTTCTTTCCACACTGGACATGACTTATTCTACTATACAAACTGTCTTGGTAGAACAAACTGTCCCAAGAGACCTTCCCCATAAAGAACAAGGCACTCCCCTGCCTCTACACTTGTGCTCACTTCAACTGCCTTCAACTTCAACTTCCTCTGTTTCTCTGTGCCCCCTGGTTCTAATATTGGAATCACTGGTTAGAGAAACTACCATTTTTAAGTACTTGACATAGCAAAATCCAGCTCACACATGGGTTAGCTTTGGGCCCACCCACTTTAAGTGGCAAGATGAAGGACAGTTCCATCTTTGTTTCTCCATCCACAGTGTCCTCCAGCCCTTACCGCAATGTCTCACACCCAGAATACACCTGGGTGCTGAGGAGATGGCTGCCTCCAAAGAGTCACATGCAATCAATGTGAAAAGTAGTCAAGGTCAAGGCTCTCCACTTGCATCTGATTCAAATTTGCTTTTCCAGTGTCAGCTTCTTACAATCCCAAATCTAAGTAAGACTAACTACCAGATTGCTCAAAGAAGGCAAATCTTAAGCAAAAGAATTGTATGAAAGTAAATGGAGGGGCGGAAGAAAGGACAATAGAAACAATCCCATTAGGTTCAATTAATTGTGGCTTTGAACTTGAACCTACACGGAGGAGTCATTCCCTCTGTCTATAGTGTTCACAGAAGATGCCTATCAAATCCAATGCCATCAGTGATTTAAAGCCTCTCAAGAGACCACCTACAATGACAAATTAGATATGCTTCTTGTACACACATACACACACACACACACACACACACTTGTACTCAATACAGAAAAGGAGAAACCTGGCTATTCAATTAAGTCAAAGAGTGCATAATGAATTAGTTAGAACCAGGAAAAAAAAAAACCAGCATGCTTGGTAAATACAGATCTTCTAAGTTATTTTAAGCTTTGCCCTTTTAGAGAGAAAGCAACATTGATTTATTTCCTTAGGAAAGGCCAGTGGCATCCAAGCTGAAAACACACACACTTCAGTCTCAAGACTTAGAAAAAAATACTCTCCTATGTCTTTTTCATAAAAGAAACAGAAAACCCTAAAACTAAACACACGTGGGGCATCTGGGAAATTCCTCCCCGCACACCCTTCTCGGAGGTGCTTCCTAAAGCACTCATCCGGAGGTCCACAGTCCGTCAGCTCCACTCGCTCTTGCCTACTCTAACCTGCCTCTTCCAGCCACATTCCAAAGTGCTGTCCAAAGTTCTTGGTTCCTGGAGAACACAAAGACAAGACAAGGGTCAGCGTCAAACCTCTGTCTCGATAGCCTTACACAGGCTGAAGGTGGCCACTACCAAAACCAGCTTTGCGAGGTCACCCCAGGAGGAATGGCATTTGAGAGACTACTGAACCCTTTCTGCAGTCAGCTTGGACAGCATCCGCGCACTGCCCCTGCATAATCCCCACAGGTCAGTGACAGCCACTGTCATGAGAACTATTTAACGTTCCAAAGCCTTGAGGAACCCGGGGTGGAGCACAGCACTGTTCCATCACAGCCCGGCTTCTGCTGGCCATCAAGGAGCAGGGAGCACCAGTGAACTCTAGCCCCTGCCACAACACGCTACCTTAGCAATTGCAAATCGAGCTAGCTCTCCTGGTAGGGCAACTTCTCCATGTGCATTATTATTATTATTATTATTATTATTATTATTATTACACTAATGGTCCTGAAACCACACGTCAAATTACTTACTCTTAGTATGTCACACAGAGAGAATGGTAACCCTGTGCGTTTTCGCAGCAGATGCTTTTGGGTCGAATGGCTTATAATTACTGCCTGAATCACTGAAGGGACATGAGTAGCAAAATCACAGTGTCTGTCTGTCATAAGGAGGCCCACACCACCCCAGTCACTGATAAAAGGAAAGTCTATTAGCAAGTGAGATGAGGGGACAGCACAAAAGAAATGATCTGCCGTGGCTTTTCTTGACAACTTGGTATCATGGAGGTTGTGGTGTTTACTTCCTTCTTGGGCAGATGCCCAGATATCATTGCTTAGGAAGGGAAGACAAAGAGCCGACTGGCCAGCCATGTGTCTGGAAAGAGACAAACACAGATATGTTCTATAGCTGCATATGCTCATGTGCTGCAGAAGGTTCCGGTCTAACATTCTATTTAAACAGACTGTGCTGTGGTCAACATTTGGTTGGTTCTTCACATTTTCCACCTGAGAAACCAACATCAGGGTGCCCTCCCCCACCCCCGTGGGTCCTTCATGGCTAATATCTAAAGTGACAATTCTTCATTCATTTACTGCCACAGGAAGTCAGGACACCCCAGACAGTTTTCCAGGAGCAGAGGCCAGGGCCAGGGGCTGCCATGGCTGCTGTGGCCTTCTGGGGCAGCTGCCACCCTAACACAGTGGGAGATCTGTTGACACATCTCCATAACAAACACCTTCCTGCCAAATGCTGTCTGAGACTCATTATTACTCATCAAGGAGACTCTGAAAAGCTCTCATTTGGGGCTAGCCAAGGTGTCCTTTAAAAAAATGCTCCAAGAAGGCTGGCTTTCCTCCAGTGCTAACAGACTTCCAATTAGAGTGACTCACTGCTAGACCCTTACAGGATGTACCAATTATGGTGGGATATTTAAAAAGGAGTGCGGCTCCTCCCTCACAACGACCCTTTCTGTGTGATGTACATAATGTACTTACTGTATAAAGACAGATGGTTTGTGTGCTACAAATATTCTCCATGATTAGCACGAGACAACTAGTGACTAATAATTGTAATTATTCAACCAGCTACAGGCAGAGTTTTAAGACAAAGAGGTATTTAAAAAAAAAAATTCCTCTCTTAGGTCAAGATGCAGTTCAATTTGAACCTAGCTACCTATGTTCTGTGACATGGGACAGAAAGCTGTACTGTTAACACAGAGATGGAAAGTCTCCTGTGTTTCATCCTTAGATGGAGAGATGGCTTGGGGAGATGCCTTTGATGGCTTTAGTGGGACTTGGGGAGTCAGCTGGAATACGTGTAAACCTGAGCCTGGTTTAAATAAGCACTGACCTTTGCCATCGATGACTACTTCACCAAAGTTTCCCCTCAAAGTCTGCAATGCATCTTGATAATGCTTTGATGACCTCACTCCTTAAACTTTTAAAATAAGAACTTTCTATTATTATGTAATGTTTAAAAAGATATAATCTTAAAGCAGTGGGCTTTTATTGTAGATCCAACAGTTCTCAGCCATTAAAGGACTACAGCTAATACAAATGATTAACTAACAAACACTAAGTGAGTATCAGAATGTTGGCATGAGCTATGAGCTTAGAATACACAGAAACACCACACAAACCAAGAGCTTGTGAAAACTTCAAGATACAACTCTCTGTCTCTCTGTGGTTTTCTCTCTGTCTGGTCTCTGTCTCTGTCTCTGTCTCTGTCTCTCTCTCTCTCACACACACACACACACACACACACACACACACACACACGGACAAGGCAGGACACAGTAATAACCTAGCAAATCTTGGTAACATAACAACCACAGGATTTAGTCAAGTTCTCTGAAAGTTATGATCTGACAGGGATTTTGAATCAGCTCTGCGAGTACACAGAGACCACAGGGCAGGGCATGGACAGCGTTCATTATGAAACGGTTGTCACTTGGATAGCATCCTATATAGAAAAGAAGGTTTGAATGTGGTTTCCTTGTCTACTCGTAGTTTGTGAACATTAGCAAAAGCAGATGGTCCAAGCAGATTCCTGGTCCAAGCCACCCCACCCCACAGCTTGCTCCTGGTAGCCATGGTCCCGGGAGGTTGCAGGTGAGAAGAAACATGGCTCTGGGCAGAGGATTCTCCAACTTATTCACACCCATCCTACAGGAAACATGGCACCTGAGGCTGAGCTGCCACCCAGGAGCAGTTTTAGCGACAACAATGGCATACTAAAAGGCCGTACCCAGCTTCGCAAGGAGACAGAGCACATAGCTATCTGTACTGAGTATTTGATTATCACCAGAGTACTTCCCTCCCTCCCAAAGCAACTGTCAAAGTGTCTAACATTCATATAACTCAGATTTTTTTCAAACTAAATTTCTACTTCATCGAATTACTTCCATTAACGTGTCAGATAGTTTTGGCAAAGACACAATAGATTTGTCCATGTTGATCATCATCAAGGCTTTTTAATTTAAATTTTAATTGCTTTTTATTTATGTTTGTGTGAGAGAGAGTGTATGTGTGTATGCCACGTATATGTAGGTGTCCATGGAGATCAGGAGAGAGAATCAAGGTTCCTGGAACTGAAGTTACAGGCAGTTGTGAGCTGTCATGTGACCGCTGGAACCAAATTCAAGTCCATTACAGGAGCAGCAAACTTTTTTAAATGCTGAACTATCTCTCCAGCCTCACTATCAGTGTTTGAAAATTTCTTTTATTATTTTATGTACGTGGGTGTTTCGCCAACGTGTGTCTGCGTACCACACATGCGCCTAGCATCCACAGAAGCCAGGAGCGAATGGCAAATCCCCCTGGGACTGGAGTTACAGGTAGTTGCTAACCACCACTTGGGGGCTAGGAAACGAACTTGGATCCTCTTGAAGAACAATAAATATTCTTAACCTCTGAGCCATTTCTCCAGCCCCATTATCACCCTTTTATCTTTGATGAGTAGATAAGATGTTTGTTAAA
Organism: Meriones unguiculatus; assembly: GCF_030254825.1. Classification (NCBI taxonomy): domain Eukaryota; kingdom Metazoa; phylum Chordata; class Mammalia; order Rodentia; family Muridae; genus Meriones; species Meriones unguiculatus. Next base: position 66,221,786 of record NC_083367.1, read on the forward strand.
AACAAAATTAAAGATAAGCCATTCTGACTGAGGGAAACTTGGTGAGCTTTGCAAAACACAGCTTTGCAAGAACATGAGTTTGGAAAAAAGCACAAAGTCTAACCATAAGCCTATCCAAGCATTCCTGATCTCAGAAACAGAAGCAGCTCTGGAGACCAGAGAAGGGCAGTGCTCATCTCCACTGAAGATGCCTAGAGAAGCATTTACTATCTGTTTGAAGGCCTTGAAGGTCATAAAAGAAAGTGTAACTTGGAATACAACAATATTGAAAGGAGGGCCTTGTATGGCTGAGGAACATTTAAGTAAGTATACACCAAAAATGCAGCTCTGGTCCAGCTACTTGAGGTGGTGATGTCATAAGTTTAAAAGCCTCCAAAAATACTTAGCATTCCAGAGACACCTCTTATCATTTTAATCCTAAACTGGTCTTTTTACAGATCCATGTGAAGAGTCTAAACTAGCATTCACCACTTAGTCAACATAATATAAGATGGCTGCCAAGATGGCTGCCCTGTCTGGTTATGTTTACCTCATGGGATTTAATGGAGTTTTGAGGTAGCTGAGTTCCAAGAAGTCCATGGCTGCCACTTGAATCAAACATCTGAAAGACAGGAGGAAGAAAAAAGACTACTGAAATGATTCTGAAATGCTCACTTGGCAACCACACATTTTCACTTTAAAGACTGAAGTTGTATAACATCTGATGACATCTTCATTTTACAGTCTGTACTAATATTCAAATATGAAGCTTCCCCTCTTCAGGAAAATCTACATTCTTTCCTCCCACAGTTTCATATTTACTTTTCTGTGATATCTCACAGCAATTCAAGTCATCTTGAATTGTCTTGACATTGCTTTTTTTTTTTTAACTAATTATGCATTTCAGAAGATGTGGAATAGAGTTGGCAAAGCCATGAAATCAATCTTATCACTGTGTTTTAATGTGCTTAAAATAAATATTGGAAGACAATATGTTAATAGAGGTTTGTTTAAAGCCAAAAAGACTAGAAATCATTTTATATTTTTGTAAATTTTCTCTTCTAAGTTTTGTAGTATACTAACATTAAATATTCAACTAGGAATACTTAATAAATCAACTTTATTCAACTTTGTAAGTACTGATTGCATATCTTCTTTAAAACAAAAATGTTCAACCAAATGATTTTATTTATCAAGAAATCTTTTGTTGAGAATAGTTATCAGATATGCTGAGAAACATAGTAAGATTCATTTAATTAACTAAATGGTACCTCTAAAAATAAGCAACTTATCCAGTTAGCTATCATGTTATCATTTTAATTGCATGAGGTTATCTTGATTAATATAAAAATTGACCCTGACATTATATGCAGAACAAAATTTGGAGGTTCCATTCAGAAAACACAAGCCCAATATTAGCCAATAGATTGTAATTAACCACTCCTATATCCAACAAACAATAACTTCTTGCAACAAAATAAAAAAATGCAAACAGAACTGTGAGTCTTTAGTTTGTTTTACATTTATTTATTTGTGTGGGGAGGTCTGGTGCCACAGTAAAGATGGAGAAGTTAGAGGACAGTCCAGGAGTCAGTTCTCTCCTACCGTGTGGGAGCTGGGCCACCAAACTCACAGCATCAAGCTTGATGGCAACTTATCCACTGGGCCATCTCTCTGGACCTTTCAAGAGGGGGTATTCTTACTGTGTCTGAGGACTTAAGAAAGCCCTGGTCACATACAAGAGCTTACATATACTTTGCTAGCTTTCTACCAATTGATGCAATCCCTATTAACCCCATGCTTCACTAGTTCAGGATTGTAAAACATTGACGCTTTAAAGTTTTCAGTTACTCAGTCCATAAGTGGTGTTCACAGCCAAAGAGGCAGAAATTAGGAAATAAATTTCTATAAACTATGACCATCTCTTTAAAATAACTAAAATCACTTTCACAACAACAGCCACTACAAATATCTTTCTCTCACTTTCATAATCATACATCTTATAGCTTTTCCTTTCAACAGTTCTTGAAAAAGAAAATCCTACAACCTATCAACCAGGAAGAAAGCTATCAGTTAGCACATGCTGCATTATGGATGTTGAGAGACACCTCAGATCTGGACATTCAACATGCTCTCAAAGCAGTTCATGGAACCTAGGGCCATAATGTTGGAGTTGTTTCTTTTTTTGTTTTGTTTTGGTTTTCCCTTAATACAATGCTAAGAGCAGAAAACATGTAGCAGCAACCGTCTATTCTGTTAGAGCTTTGGACACTACTGATAAGTCTGAGTCCCAGCGCCGCCTATGGCATGGTGAACAGACTCGTGAAGAGGTAAATGACTCAGCCTTTCAGGGCACTGGGTTTCCCTCTGTAGTGTGGGCTGACAAAATACAACTGTCAAGGTGAAAGATTTGAGGAAGCAAAGGATCTAGCACTAGCACAGAATCTAACGCTATCAATAAGATCTAGGACTGACAGTAGAATCTAGAACAATCCATCAATACAATCTAGGACCAGCAATAGAATCTGGCGCTATCAACAGGATCTAGGACAATCATCAGTAGAAACTGGCTGCAGTTCCTTGGATTGGCATCACTTTCCTACATTCATTTTCATAAATTGCTATGAGGCAACAAAAAGTGTTGGTTGTTTTTCTAATAATTATTCTTAAACCCACCCCCACCACACACGCTTTTCTTTTTCTAGCAGGGACCTGTGCATATTAGGTGAACTCTACTACTGAAGCACACTCAAGCCTCATTTTCTGCTTTGCTTTCTCTCTCTCTCTCTCTCTCTCTCTCTTTCTCTCTCTCTCTCTCTCTCTCTCTCTCTCTCTGTTTTGTTTTTGATTTTTTAGAGACAGGGTTTCTAGCCCAAGCTGATCTCAAAGTCACTGAGAATGATACTCCTGCCTTAACTTACCAAGTGCTGGAATTACACTTGTGCACAACTGTTCCTGGTTATTCAGAATCAAACATGGCGCTTTAGGCACCCTAAGCCGGCACTCCAGCAATTGGGCCACACCCCCAAACCAGTTTTCTGATAATTCTCATTCCTTGTGTTCCTAAAAAACTGCACAGATGGGTCTGCCTTTGGAGGTATGCTAAAGCAAATGAAGCAGTATGTATATTTCACATGGGGAGAAGTCCCTGACAAACTTAGATTCCTTTGAATCAACTCTGACTTAACCTTTACCAGAAGAAAAAGCATTTATGGCTTGTGGCAGTCTGGAAACAGAGGTGTCAAGATTGTCACCCCTTTTTCCTCCCACGTTGTGAACTCACCTGAGTTATGGAAGCTCTCTTCTCCTTCCCTTTTCTTGCCAGAGTGTCCAGCCCTTTCAATGAAGAAAATATGCCTTTCTTGTGTTTTCCTCTCTGGGTAAGGGAGAGTGTTCTCTTCCTGAGAGCAGAGTCATCTCGAGAACACACCTAATGGAAATCACAGTTGAAAACCATCTTAAAGCCTAAAGTGTTAGTACTGGAGAGACATCAGCCTTGCTCTAAGTGTGTCTGCTGCACAGTTCACACACAGAAGCCAGCCTCCACACAGATGCCTTATCTAGGTAGCACAAGCCAAGTTCCCACATTCAGATGTGGAAGCATTGTCAGCAAAACCACTCAGCACTCCTCGAGATGAGCCAGTTCACTGCAAAAGCCAGAAGCAATTTCAGACTCTACCCAGGGCTCCCAGCACTATAGGCCACACCCGCATCATTTATGCGCTGTGTTTGCATGTGTGCTCATGTGTCTGTAGGTGCACATGAGCGCCAGAGGACAACTTTGAGTGTCATTCCTCAGGTATCTCCACCTTGTTTGTTCTTTTAATTTTTAATTTTTTCTCCTTTTCATGCGTACATGGTGTATGTGCCTATGTATTTATATGCTTGTATATGTGTGGGAACGCGTGTGTGTGTGTGTGTGTGTGTGTGTGCAGATGCATGTGGGGAGGCCTGAGGTTGACATCAGAATCTCCCTCAACCCCTCTTCCACCCTGTTCTTTTGAGACAAGGAATATCAATCAAACTCAGTTTGCTAGTCTGGCTAGCTTGCTCAGCTCTGGAATACTGTGTCCCGCTTTCAAAGGCTGGAATTACAGGTGGGTAGCCACCGCCACCCAGTATTTGCAGGGATGCAAATCAAAACTCCTTTCTTCTTGCTTCAAGTATTGAGCCATATCCCTAACCCTCTATCTTCTTTTTCTTTTTTCCTGTTTTTGGAGCTAGGTTCTTATTGGCCTGAAGTTCCCCAAGTACAGGTTCTAAAGATGAAACTCAGGTTTTCATGCTACCAAGGAAACCACTTTGCTCACTGAGCTACCATCCCAGCCCCAAGTTTAACAACATTTAATCCCTTTTTCTTCTTTACCCAGTAGGACCACTCCTCAGGAACCCCACCTTCCCAAGAGTACGAGGAGAGACAGCCAGGCAGATAAGAATACGGAGTAACTACCAGCTAGCAGCTGGACTCCTAAAACAAGCATCTGAGAAACTGGAAACTTTAGTCTCCTCTGCTGGTCCCCAGAACCTAGGCTCTGGCAACCCTTGTCAGTCACTAAGCTAACATCCGGCACAGGCATTAGCAACCAGCTGAGGAAAGGTACAAGCTGCTGGGCCAGCCCTCCCCAGTAACTTACCAGAGCATGGAAAGATGAAACAGACAGGACACCCAGCCTGCCAAGAGCCAGCTTGGATGGGCGGCTGGTGGCAGCAAGGAGACTCTTAGGGTTTGGTAGCTCCCCACCTTGTAAGCTCGCCAAGTAGCAACGCATGCGGAACAGGTCCATGTGGAATTTTTCCAGATTCTGCTCCCACTGCTGGATCTTAAACAGCAAGAAAAGAAACTTTGACCTCAGTTACAAGTCCGAGTTGCTTGCTCTGCAAGTGCAATCCCTTCCACAGCTGTTCAAGGAAAAATTACTCGCAGCTGTAGTCGCGTGGTTTTAATCTGCCGCCTGTTCCCCACACTTCACACCATCCTACAGAAACACAGCGGGACGCGCATGCGCACGCATGCCCACATACACACACACACACACACACACACACACACACACACACACACACACCACACGGCATACTTCATCAGGACAGCCAAGATCAAGGGCAGCTGGGGGTCCCAATACAGTGACAAGCCAAAGTGCTTGATGCTTACAGAACAGCACTAAATGCTGACTCAACACGGGGTGTAAAGTGAAAACACGTGTCTCCCTTTTCATTTTCCTTCCCATTTGCACTCTCAGAGCCTCTACTGCAGTGATTCTCAACCTGTGGGTCACGACCACTTTGTGGGTCACCTATCAGATATCCTGCACATCAAATATTTACATCATTCATAACAGCAGCAAATTACAGCTATGAAGTCTCAATGAAATAATTTTATGGTCAGAGGCAGCACACATGAGGAACTGTGTTAAAGGGTCACACCATTAGGAAGATTGGGAACCACTTCTCTACTGGACAAGCTGCACACAAACACAGCACGCGTGATGACAGTGGCCTGGTGCTCATGTTTAATCTAAGGTTTTCCACAATGATGACAAGCAAGCTCACTTCAGAGACAGGACAGGCATTCAGCGCTCACTGTTATTCAGTGTCTGGAGGACTAACCACCACCCGAATATCTGAAAAACAAAGTGACTACAAATATTTACGTAACACGAGTTGCTGTGTATTTCTTCAAAACGAGGAGTCAGGAGCTGACAAAGAAACACCATCAAATGGCATTTGTTTAGGGCTCTCTCTCCTGACTTCCCAATCTATCACAACCATTTGTTTGCAGACCAGCAGGTACAGAGAGCCATAGGGGATTTGCCAAGCAAGGCTCAGAGTAGGACAGAAAGCTGCCATTCCACAGACCCTGGTGGACACCTCCACACTGCCTAGAATGACCACGGGGCATTGGACTCTGTCAAGGGTGACTGATTTCCTCCATGCCAGTGTCATCTCCTGTTGGCAAGAACCAGACAAAACCTCCCATGTTAGTCATTCATTCTGGATAAACAATCCTGCTCTAAGTTCTCTTCATGCATCCCTTACAAGTTCAACATGCAACTTTCTGCATGAAACAGACACTTTGTGAGTTCTGGAGATGAAGCTCAGTCAGTGGAGTGCTTGCTAACTAACATATACAAAGCCCAAGGCTGGATCACAGCCTGGGCATGTGGTACATGCCGGGAGCCCGGCTTTTAGAAGGTATAGGTGAGGTCAGGTATTCAAGGTCATCTTCAGCTACAGAGTATCTTCCCCAGTCCAGTGAACAAAGTTCTTAAATAAGTTATCTGGACATGGAAGGAAAAGCCTACTTTACAACCTGAATACTCCTTTTGGTACACATACAACAATAAATACACAGAAAGGACACAGACGGCACAAGAGATGGGTGGATTCAGTTTAATGAAGCCTTTTATTACCCTTTATTATAAAAGGGTGTGTGTGTGTATGTGTGTGTGTGTGCGTGCACATGGGTCCTACATTGCAAGTGTAGAGGTCAGAGACAACTTTTGGGAGCTGGTTTTCTCCTTCCACAGATCAAAACTCAGGTCATTAGGCTAGATCCATTAAGCCATATCACCAGTCCCATACAAAGGAAAATTTTTAATAATGAAAGCCCACAGGAAACTCCCAGGTCTGAACACTGACACAAATTCAATGACAAGTTTCCTCTTTATTGATAGCAAAGCTACGTTTGGTGAGTGAGCCCAGAGATGTTCTGGATGGCTGTAAAATAGTGGTAAGGGGAGAAGACAAAGCCTAATGATGAAAATAATGATGGGGCAAATGAGTACGTGATGAATTTAAAGAAAGATGGCAGCATTCCTGCCGCACCCAACCCTCTTAGGAAAGCATGTTCTCTCTCTGAGTCATTCAACTGTAACATCTGGCCCAATTGTCCATTACTAGGTTTGGCCTAAAAGATAATTTACTTTTTCCTTTTGGAGGAATGGGTTTTTAGAACTCCCACTCTATGCTTGGTGAACAACCAAACCTATGTTCACTAAAGAGCCCAACTGGTGACAAAGGTCTATCAAAGTTGACGAGAGGTTACAACAGCAAGCCATGGTTCGGCAGCCATCTTTGTTTTGTTTCTTTGGGGTAAGTCACACATTTTATAGCCGGTAAAGTTTTCTTCAAATCGAACTGGAAACCCCAAGTTATGGGAGCCAGGGAACCAATACTTTATCATTCATTCATACAAAATCATCCAACTCAGGAAGCATGATGTACTTCACCTAAATCCCATGGTGCAGTAGCTCAGTACTCAAGAGGAGACTTGGGATTATTCCTGGCTCTGCCGCTCGCCAGCTGTATCCTGTCAGAGACCCCACTCACCTAAGGGTCTGCCCCCTCATCCCTCAAATGGATGCAGTCTCTACGGGGTAGAGAGACCCAAAAGTCAGAAGTGCCTTGAGAAGGTCTCAGAAGACTAAAGCAGACAGAGAGGAAGGCACGTGTGTGCACCATGACTGGAGTCCTCTCTGCTTATAAGTCCCAGGAAGAGACTAGGAGTAGAGGAAACAGCTAAGTGGGCTTTGGATGAAGGCCAGAGTGGAGAGGGGGTCATCTTCTATGGCATGGGAATGCCAAAGGGTTCTGCAACCGGGAAACCTCATGACTGGATGTGTTGGTTACATGTGAACATGGTTGGTTGTGTGAAAATACATCACACTGCCCATGGTACCCTTCTCTGACCCTCTTCTGATTAAAGCCTTATTTCCAAGAAGCAGTTCAGATAGTCCCTCCTCTGGAAGTCTACCAAGAATACATAGGAGGATGAACCTCATCTCACTTCTCTGGTGCTGCAAAATGATAGCTCTGACTTCATTATCTTGTGTCAGAACTACGGGCCCAGTCTGTCCTTCCTGATGGAGGACGCTCTGAGGACAGAAGTATCTCCCGTCTGCACACATCCCTAGCCTAGAGCGTGTACTGCATAAAAGCTCACTGACCTGTTCTGCTGTCCAACATACCTCCACCGTCTCCCTACTGACCACTCAAGGAAGCCCGCATTTGTGCATTGCACCACCACCAACCAGCCTAGCCCCCAAGCCCGTCCACAGCTACGCTTGTCTCCATTCTCCTCCATCAGTTGTGCCCATCCCCCATACATCCTGTCACGTCTTCAAGGTTTCATCCACACTGCGCCTTCACCATGGTTTGCAAATGTCTAAAATGCATCCTTCCTTATCATCTCAAACCTTTAAGTAAATGTATAAGAAATAAAACAAAGGCCACCCAAGGTACACAAAGGCTGCAAGAGATGGCTGCAGCCCCAGCCATGGGGTTCCTTCAAACATCATGGCAGGCCTGGTAGCATATGGGCACTCCCTTTCCAGCCCACTCTCCACTGGGTGGACCCCTGGTTCCTGAGAAGGGCACGTGATGAGGCCGGCTGTGGGGGCAGGGCAGGGGGAGGGCGAAGCCATCTGGGAGGATGCCAAGAATGCCTAAGGGTGGTGAGGCTTTTGTCCTCACTTACTTGTTTGAGATAATAAACGGAAAGGAAAATAAAGTACTAACTGGACTTAATTTACAATGCTTCCTCCCTCAGGACTTCAAAGGCACTGACCATGCGGACACACAGCGGGGTCTGCTGCACATTGGACACGCTCAAATGAAAGTTACATCATCTGCCGCATGAAATAGCCCAGAGGCCAGAGGACAGGACCGCAGCATGTTTCATTTTAAGCAAAGCATGTGACCTCCACAGCAGCATGAAACGCAGCCATTGTCACCGTGACAGTGTCTTTCTATTAGGAAAGGGCGTTGACAGCCACTTTCTCCACCCAACAACTTCAAAGAGATCCTGCTCCAGAGACTCTGTCTATCTTGTATGACGTCACCTACACCACAGGATCTGGTATTATGAGGACCCACCATGGCTGGATCTGAAGTTTCTGGAAGAAAACACTACATGAATGAAAGTGCACAGCCCAGCTGTGACTTCTAAACAGCAACAAGCCAGAGTACTCCTTCACAGTGGGAACTCTGAAATGGGTGAGTTGCAGAACACATGAAAGACGCTTGGGAGCTGTGACCTCGTTGGTCCAAGCCTGTGGATTATTTAAAAGTAACTGCAAGCCAAGGAAAGAAACCTGGAGAAAGATGGATCAAGCTTAGCACATGTGTCAAGCCAGTTAACAGAAGACTAGAACCCCTGCACCAGAGTATGTGTAAAGGACAGAGCATGTTTGAAGAGAATACAATACACAAATGGGGCAGAAGGCGGACACAGCGTTAACAGCATGTAAAGGCACACCTTTCCCAGCTGAGTGGTCTCTGGCCCACTGTCATTCTTGGGAGTCTTGTTCTCACTCTTGATAAACGGCCTCTATTTCTACCTTTGTGCATATGTGCCTGGGTCCTCCTCTGTTCTCAGGCACAAGAACCTGAGCAGTCATAGCTGGAGTCTCTGGACTCCAATCCATGCTTGTCGTGGGCTTTCGGTCTAGCAAATGGAGAGCAAAGGGCCCTCTCACTGACAGTTGAGTTGGGAAAAGTAAGACCAGTGGATAGAGCTCCTGTTACCAGAAGAGGGCATCAGATCCCCTGGAACTGGAGTCACAGATACTGTGAGCTGCCAAGTGGGTGCTGGGAATCAAACCCTGGTCCTATGGAAGAGCAGCCAGTGCTTTTAACTGCTGAGGCTTTTCTCTAGCCCAAATTTAAATATTTTAAAAAGCACGTGTTTGGGCCTCTCTGGCCTCAGTGTTGCCAAATGTTCCCTTTCTCTCCCTAAAACTAAACTTCTGAGTAGGTGTAAGAACCATAATTCTCTAAACTGGGCATCCCTCTTCCTGAGCAATGATACCTGGTCCTGGAGCTCAGCTTGAGAAAGCAGGAAGAGCTAACACCATACTTTTCCCAACACAGACCATATGAGACTTATCAACTCACTGACACTGGACTCCACAAACCCTAACACACAGGCTGTGGCACTGGACCCCTGAAGTGCAAGGACCATGCCACGCTAGCCCTTATCCTCACGCTCCCACGCACCACATCCCCTGCACCGAGTGTCATCCCCGCACACCACAGGACTGGGAGGGTCAGGGAAGCTGAAGCCTTAAGGAGAGACAGCTTCTGGACCAAAAGGATTAACAAACAGGAAGACAAACCAGTATTCAAAAGCTGTGTGTGTTGAAGACGCCTTCCATGAAACTAGGGACAGTAAGAGAAAAGTCAAAACAAATTGCTGAGCGAATTATTAACCTCTTCTTATTAACCTAAGAAGAGCCCCAAAATAGTTTAACCACCCTGTGACACTGTAAATTTAGTTATTAATGAAATAGCTAATTAACCTGGCTTGCTTTAAGATGCTATCTAGGTACTCTTCTTAGACACATGTGTGCTTTGGAAGTTACTAAGGTAAACATTTTCCTCTCATGGTTTTGTTTGAGCTGGGTCTCACTCTGTAGCTCAGGCTAGTCTGGAATTCATGAGCAATCCTCCTCTATCAGTGTAAAAAAAAAACCACAGTCTAAGATGGAGACTAGAGATAATAGTTATCAGAATGCAGTGCATGCATGACAAAGCACAGGGGAAGCGCAGACTTGACTTCTGCTCCACCCTTTGCTGTGAGGTCTTTTTATCTCCCCCTAGCCTGAAACTCCTGGGACTTTCTCTTGGAAACACTGTTCCTCCGTGCTGGAACATGAGAATTCTGTTCTCCTAAATTATGCCTGTCTGCTGGGTGAACCCTTCCCAGATGAAAGCAGGATCCGACTGGGACAAGGGAGACTTCAGCTGGGCTCCAGGTCAGAGCAACCATCCTCTGGTCAATACCCCGTGTCCTTCTACCCTCTGCTCTCCTCCTCAGCTCTGCCAGCAGGAAGTCTGTGCAGAGCATCTTCCATAAGAATAGTTCCATTCGGCAGCATAAATTCTATAGAATTACAGAAAACTGCATTCTGACATTTTTAAAACAAAGTCAAAAACTTTTTTTTTTTATGTCACTTGCTATCAAACCTTTGTAGCTCAACACCCAAGACCATTGCCATTTCCTGCCTACTGTCTTCCCCTGGTCAGTCTTTCCCTCAGACAACACTTCCCAAAGTTGCTACTTTTACCACGCTTTCTCCCAACTTAAAAACACCACGTTTTCTGGGTGCAGTGCTGCATGCCCATAATCCTAGCACTCAGGGAGACAGAGGCAGGCAGATCTCTGTGAGTGCAAGGCCAGCCTGGTCTACAAAGCAAGTCCAGGGCAGGCAAAGGCTACAAAGAGATCACCTGTCTGGAAAAACCAACTCCCCTCCAAAAAAAAAAAAAAAAAAACAAACGAACAACATTCACCTCTAACCTTCAATACAAAGAAGGTAGTCAGGTCTACACCATAGTGACAAAATCAGTTTAGAGCAGGAAAGTTATCCTGGCTCACAGCTTCTGAGATTTCAATGCCTGGTCCCTGGCTATGCTATGTCTGGACCCACGGGGCAGACAGACCCGGTGGGCTGCAGAGAGTAGAGCAAAGCGGTTCACCTCATGGTGGCTGCGATGCAGAGAGACGCAGAGGCAGAGACAAAATACACCTTTTCAGGGCAGGCCTTCACTCATCATTTCCTCCCAGCTACGAATCCATCCATGCATACAACAGTTCTTGTGATGCAGTGACCTCCTAGAAGTCCCTCCTGTAAACACTGCTGAAAGGAACTCGAGCCTTCCACATGTGCGGGGACATTTAAAAGCTCCCTCACAACAAGAGGGTAAAACAAACCACCCAAGCCTTAGAGTGAAGATCGGTAAGACTGAACTGGTGTTTCCCCCAAATCTCCATGTCAAAGTCTTGATCCCCAAGGTGACAGAACTGGGGAGTGGAGCTTCCTGGGTGGTAACTAGGTCATGTGACGGAGCACTCATGAGTAAGATCAGTGTCCTTCCAAAGAGAAGACTATGCCAGGTGTCACCTAATCCCGCCCATTACGCAGTCAATGGTACCTGGTTCTCGATGGCCTTCCTGTTCTTGGGGTCACTCACGACAGACAGCTGCAGCTCTGCCATCTTCTTCATCTTGCTGTCCATGTCGATTTTCTGAAGCAGGCTTCTCGTCTGGCTCTTGAGCAGCCGCACGGTGTCCTCTTTCCCATGCTTCTTTGCAAAGAGGGATGCGCACGCAGAGTGTATGGCAGTAACCCAGTTTTCCAGATCCGTCTGGCTAGTGGCCTAAACATAGGATAGGAGCACTATTTGAGATTACTTGAACACAAAAGTTTTCTCCAAAATGGCAGACTATGCTTTGATGTGTCAAAACCAAGGGCTCTCTTCCAAAACCGAACAAAAAAGATTAGTTTCCCAAATGTAAACGCCCAACTCAGGTTCAGAGACCCTGAGAAAAGACCATCAAGAGATACACAGGAAGGGACTGCAGAGCCTCTGCTGCCTAGTTCTGACTGCCAGCTTGACACCTCCTAGGATCTTCCAGGAAGAGCCTCTCCTTGAGGCACTGCAGAGATGAAGCTGGCTTGTGGCCGTATCTATGGGGAACTGTCCTGACCACTTTAACTGATATGAAATGGCCAGGCTGAGAGGGGCACAATTCCCCGGCCCTGGGTCCAGGACTGTAGGAGCAGAGGAAGTGGGCTGTCTGTGCACTAACTGTCTGTGCATTTGCTTCTTCTCTGCCCTGGACTGTGAGTACTCCTTGATTTGCTCTCTCAACCCCTCCCCCCAGATACTGTGAGTCCCCACAATGATGGACTGTGATGCAGAATCATGAGCTAAAACAAACCTCTTTTTGGTTAATCTTTGTCAGGGTATTTCATCGCAGAAATAAAAGGCAGAGACCTTAGTGTGGCAATCAGAAAACAACAAACAAAATAAAACAGAGCAAAAATAGCCCACAGTGACAGCCCACAAAACAAGGCTCCATCTACTCATGGTAAGATCAGGTGATACATATTACATTCATGCTAAAAGCAATCCTGTATGCTCTTCCGGTTGTTGTTGTTGGTGGTGGTTTTTCAACATAGAGTCTCTCTGTATAGATCAGGCTATGCTGGAACTCACTGTGCAGCCCAGGATCATCTTGAACTCACAGTCATCCTCCTGCCTCAGCCTCCCAAGTGCTAGGATTATGGGTGTGAGTTACCCCATGCCTAGCTTCTGTACACCCCTACAAACCTACTTGTTCAATGTCCAAAGTACCAAGAAGTTGGCTAAGTGCGCCAAGAAGACACAGGTGCTCATCGAGGGCACCCGCAGCCCATCAGTATGCAGGGCACAGCAGGACACCAGGCATTCCTATCAGATGCTAGAAACCCTAACTGCAGACATCCTGGGTATTAATATCACTTTTCACAACACTCCTACAGGAGGGTCTACTGTACCTGAAAAGCTTTTTCTTTGTATTTTACTAGGATTCCTGAGTGGCCGAAGCTTCTCTTTAAAAGATCTCAGTGTGGAACTCCCAGACAGTCCCCTCTCTGAGATCATAGGCTATGCAGAGCACAGATCACTATATTTTCTCTTCGTCCTGGCACAGATGGGATGGGCAGCATCCTTGGGCTTCACAAGTACCAGACAAATGTCCGCTATAGGAATGGCCATGGTCCTGGCACTGGTGGGTCTGAGAAGCCACAGCCTCTTGCTCACACCCTAATCCTAAAGGCTAATGAAACATTCGCTGAGCTCGTGCGGACCCTTTCCTTTTAATTCCTGTTGGGCTCATCTTCCTCATCCACACGCCATCACCTCACCCCTCCATTTGCACAGCAGCAGCAGTACCTGGAAAAGGTAGACATCCCCACAGGAGTTGCTCAGGCAGAACACATGCTCCTTCTTGGGGTGCTCAGGGACAGACTGCACGATGCTGTCCTCTGCAAAGAGGGCACACCTCGGGGCACTGCTCTGGTCCGTGCAATTCTTCCCATAGGTCTCATAAAACAGCAGAGTACAGCCTGGGAAAGACAAAGGCAGAAGAACGTCCCGGCCACATGACCAGAGAGAGTGTAGAAAGGGCATGAGAAGTGACACAGTCCCCAAATGTCCCCAGACACCTGCAAGAGGCCAGTGTTCAAACAAGGAAAGTCCGGGATGTGCAGGATGCCTAGATACGCTCTCGGGAGCAGAATGAAGACTAGAGGGTGTGCTCGGCGTGAGCAAGACAGGGTACCACCCAGCTCCCCAGGCGTGCTCGCCACACAGCTGTGCCACAGGGCTGTCGGAGTGACGCACCCCGTCTACCAATAAGAAACCAGGGATGCAGTCACGTGTGGATGCCCCAGGCCGGAAGACAGTGGAGCACAGATATGAACTCAGGCCATTTTTCCTCAGCACCCCCATTCTCGAGCACATGCCTGTATTACTTTGAAGGTATTTTTTAAGTGTGGTAGGCTGAAAAAAAAAATCCCACATGTATTAGCTACGCTTACAGTTGTGTGGTCCAGGAAACTGGATATAACTAAGTGAACCTGGCCATTTATAAGTGAATACCAAGCTTATATGTACAACTTCATGTTTTATCCCAAAAGCTAGAAAATCAAATATGATTCAACTCTAAGCATTACTCTTAAAATGCTGGTGCCTGTGATTTTAAATATTTCATTCTCCTTAATAAGCTGGACAAGAATTACAGGTCAAAGAATCTGCTTTAATTTTATAATTAGACATAATTATTAAGCCAACAATTGTTTTAAAGAAGCACAGGGGTATGTCTTCTAGTATAGGGCTACTACTCATATACACATATGTATCAGTGACAGCAGGTCACGAGATGGTTCAGCCATGATCCCTCTCTACAGAAAACTCTTCCCAATGTGCCCACATGATCACTTCAAGAGTAATTTTCAAATTCTACTTACATGTTTAAGTATATACATATCTCTGTTTTCAAATGAGATTAACCTAAATACATTAGACTTGAAGACAAGGAAGTTGACCTTAACACAGTGAATCCTCAGAGGGCAGAGGTGGAGACATGAAGGTTATGGGAGGTAGCCAGGGTTTGGATTGGATTGGATTGGATTGGATTGGATGCGTGGTCCACAGGAAGGATTTCATGCCTAATTCTGCAGACCTGTTACATGTCCCTAGGAGGAGTCTGTCACATGGCACCAGAAAAAGGAAGCAGACTGCCACTTCCTCTGCAAGAATCCTGAGACTGATAATGACAGAGATTTGATAACATCTATTCTTTGAACACATGCTTACTTTTACATCCATCCTGTTGGCCTGGAAATGCATTCCCCATAGCCTGCAAACCAAATCCTTAAACCCTTTTCACTTACAAAATGTTTCCATCCAGAGGCAGCTAAGGCTTTATTTTCTTATCTCTTCAAACTTCTTACTGGATCTGTTCCTTTAGTCCAACTTTCCAAATCTCCTCTCTGATGCTTTCCTTAGCCAATCATGAACCATATGGACCCTAAGCCATAGTGAGAAGTTACTGGGTCCTGGGGCTTTCACACACAGTACATAATGTCCTCCAGAGGAGGTTACGGGCCATAAGCCTGAGAGGACAGAGGAAAGCTAAGAAGGACTTCTGGGAGGGAGGCACGCCAGACAGGTGACACACGCTGTGAACAGGTTTCTGCTCTCTCCCCTGATGGAGTGGGGGGGGAGGGGAGGGTCCTGATCATGACTCCCGAAACATCCCGTTCAGTCTCTCTGACAAGGCCAAAGCCGTTCCTCCCATCTACACCTGCACACATCAGGGCTGTGCTCACTGAGGCCTCTCTCTGCCTCACAAGATGGAGTTCTTCCAACCCACACCCCCACAGTGAGTGAAGCAATCAGGACTGCTAATTAGCAAGGCTTGTGCAAGGCGATCTTACCTTAGCAAGACAAATTCCTATTTCTGTTCTAAGAAAGGAACACGAGGAAGGAGGGAGTGGGAGGAGGAGGACGGGAGCTCACGCTGAGAGTGTAGCGTGGTCTCTCAGGAGGCCCTGCATTGGATTCCCAGAATCCAAGGCATAGTAATAGTCTTTACAATCTCAGTGCTCAGAAGGTGGACAGACAGGTAGAGTTCGGGGTCTCACTGGTGACTTGGTTTAGCCAAATTGGAGAATTCTAAGCCAGAGAGAGACTATGTCTCAAAATAAGGCCATCCTCTGGCCTCTGTGTGTATGTACACACATGCCTAGACACACAGTAGCCTTCATACTTACCATTTCTGACCCCACAGCCCTTCCTGGTGAAAGGACGGCTGAAGGACGTGGCTTCGGTGAACTGTGCCCCACTCACCTTTCAGCGTCACCCAGTACTGTTTCCACTTCCTCCGAGCCACCAGCTCCAGTTTCCTCTCCTTCTGCAAGGTGACAAGGGGCTTAAAGAAGAGCCACCCGGCTTTGCGGACCACTCCCTGCTCCTTCTCAAAGAGCACATCCAGCTGCTCCAGTGAGCTGAGGGACTCGCTGCTGGACTCCACAGTCTCCGTGGAGGTGTCCGCGTGCTCTACGTTGGTCCTGCTCATCTCCAGCTCTCGCATGAAATTCTCGTAAATGTTCTGTTGGAGGGGATCGCTGCCAATCGCTTGAGTGGACTCACTTCTGTGAGGCAGGGTCTGAGCTGATCCCCCCGACCACAGTAAGGCAGATGGCTGCGTGGGCACCTGCATATCCATGTTCAGTCCATCTGAGTGGCTGTCGAAGTACTCACTGCCGTCCTTGGACCGAGGTTCCTGTACACAACACAAATTAGCAGCCAGTCATCACCAGGGCCTAGGGTACCCACAGCAACGTCCCTCTGTGGAGGCTCAGCACAGTGTGGCTACATCCATCAATGGTGATGCATAGAGCCCTGTACCAGGGGGCAACTCGGATCAGCACTTTGAGAGGCTAAGCCGGAGGAATGGTTGAGTTCAGGACTACCCAGTGAATCCCACGAACAGCCTGGGCTACAGAGAGTCATCCCACCTCAAAACTCAATCAATGAATTTACGACATAAGATAGCAGTAAATTCACTCCCAGTGCAAAAAGCCAGCTCAGATTAATATAGCTACAAGAGAAACAATCAACTATAAGAACAATCAACTATAAGAACAATCAACTATGCCCAGCTGTTGGTAGGCTTCTAATATTATTTCCTCATCATCAATATTAAAGTGAGGGAAACTGGGTCAGGGGCCGTTGAGTCAGGGCTCTATCTTGAACACCCCACGTTATGGAGATATTCTCAGTCACGCTTTCTGTTTCTCTTTCATAGAAAAATGGTCGCCAGGCAACTGGACAGTGTTTTCCAAGGCCCAGGTGCTAAAAACAGAGCCCAGAACACAGACTGCTCTTAGTAACGATGATAACATCTTCCAGCGTGTCCACACTGAGTTCTGCGGTCATTCTTATTTATACACTGACACCTCTGCTTCAAAGAGCGAATCGAACAGCTGCTATGAGTCACTCAGGAAATTCAAAATACTTGAAGAGTCTCCTCTTTACTGTCACTTTGTCGAGACTTTCATCAACTCCGGGACATGAAGGAATGCAGTGTTAACGCTATGGCAGCTATGACTGTGGTTCTGACTCACTGCCCCCAAACACTGGGAGAATCTGTTTCTTTGCAAGAGCCTTAGCAGGGTGCTTCAACACCAACAAACCTCTGGCAGAGAGATGGGTCCAAGTTACGTGTCACTGATTCTTATAAAGGAGACACTTCATTTTGCAAGACTAAATGTCCAGCCATAAAAAAAAAAAGACTGTTCCTCCTTGAGAGAGAGAGACAAATGGCACGTGTGGGTATTTCTAAGTCTCACATATGGGCCTGAATTTCCCAAGGCTCTAGTCAATGTCCAAAACTGTCCATCTAGAATCCTAATTGCCAATGATGAAATCTCAGTCTAAGAAGGGCATTTTTTAAAAAAATGAAAAAAAAAAAAAGACCTAAAGTCTTTAAATAGGTTAATACAGAATTCCTAATAACTGCTACATGAGTGTGAGACCACAGGGCTTACCATGTGTGTGCACAGCACCTGTGAGTTCCTACCTAATCATAACCATAGACGGTGGCTACTGAAACTTGATTACCAGGGCACCAATGACGGGAAGTAGAGGGGGCGGAGGGTAACATCACTCAGAAGAGAAGCAAATGCTGCATGAGCCATCTCACTTACATGAGAATCCAAAAGAGCTGGACACACACAGAGGCCAAGGGTAAGAAAGAGGCTGCACAGAGGCTGGAGAAATGGGAGATGATGATGAAAGTGCATGGAGCTGTGGTTACAGCAGCCAAGTACATTCTAGAGATCAGCGTACAGAACTATGACTACAGCTGATGTTTTTTCATTCATATGAACTATGCTAAGGCAGCAGATTGTGAAAAGCCTCACAATAAAATAAAGCCAACCTGATAACTATGTTTAATGGGAACTATGTTACCTGGTTAGGCTGGTTATGGTAAATATTCCCGTTGTATTTGCATGTCAAGGTATCAGGCTTTACACGCTAAATGTATTTAATCTCTGCTTATCAACCATACCCCAACAAAGCTGGATAAAGCAAAAAATGATGCCTAACTCCTTAAACAAAACCCCATCTCCACCTTCATGGGTTAGGAAAAGCACTGAGTAAGCCCCTTTGCTCACATTCCACACCTCTTACTGGAGAAAGACCACTAGTCTCTCATTTTAGACCAGAAGTGAGAATTCACAACTAAAGGGGCATGAAACAGAGTCTCCATGTCTTATATAATCTCTGTGATAAACCACAGCAGTCCTCAGTGATGCCACCAAATATTTCTGTTTCTCCCCACAGCACTTGGTAGGTTCATTTTCCCACCCCTCCTTGAAATCAGGCCTAGCCTTATCCTTTGCTATGCTCGGTAAATGTAAGCAGAAATTCAACATGTCCGTTCTGAGAGAAAACTTCCAAGTCAGCACAATTTTCTTTTCTCTCTGCTGCAGTTGCTCAGAATGTTCTTCACGACAGCTGTTCCTTCGGCCTTGGGTCCCACAGGGGACCACAGACCCCAGCTACCTGCTGTGATGAACATACATCATAAATAGGAAAACAAACTTGGTCATCCCAAGCCATGGAGATGGGGGCAGGGGACATTGTTAAATCAGCAAAGCCTCTCCTATCCTGACTGAAAGGACACAATGCTTCGCCAAGGCAGGATGAAAGTCTTCATCAGCTAACATTAATACGAGGTGTTTACCAACCACTCTCTGGTACACATTTCTCTGTCTCCTAGTATGGTATTCTTTTTCAGCTGTCTGGTTTTCAGTCTCACGCATGTGGGGGTAGGCTTTTAAAGGTCTGTATTGAAAAGGCTGCTCTTATGTCATCTTTTAAAGTCAAAACAAATGTCTGTCCATCAAGCAAAGCTTTCTGAGTCATCGCTCTGCTGACTGCTGGCATACAGAAGTTTATGTGGGTGAAAGAAAGTAGCTCTGGCCTCAACGCCTCGCTGTAGCTTGTGATCACAGACTCCTCCTGAGCAGGATTGCCTTTTTCTCTGTGTGGTACTATGGATTGAGGCTTGAGCTTTGGGGATGTTGGTGTATGAACTGTTTTACTGAACTACGTCCTCAATAACTATATCTTGTTATTTTGAGACAGGGTCTCACTAAGTTCCCCAGGCTAGCTTTGAACTCACTCTACATCCCAGGAAGGCCTCAATCATCCTGCCTCAGCTTCCCAAGTGGCTGGGATGACAGTCTGAGCCAGCACAAACAGCTGGGTGGCATTGTTATGGAGCTTATCCTAATTGTTTCAGTGGAAGGAAAAGAAATGTCTGGACATATTTACCAAAAAAAAGAAAGAAGGGAGGGAGGGAGAGAAGGAAGGAAGGAAGGAAGGAAGGAAGGAAGGAAGGAAGGAAGGAAGGAAGGAAGAAGTCAACCCTGTTCACATCTATAGATGATTAATTAGTGAGGAATGCACAGACAATACTTTCAAAAGTCTGTCCTAATGGGTCACTTTTTTCAAAAGTCTAAATTTTTCATCATACTATTCAATAATGATTAATAGTTGTCAACAGTGTCTTGGTATTTGGCTGAGGCTTTACAAATGTGGTCTCCACCTGCTTCTCCACTACCTGACCCTGACCCTGACCCTGTTCTCCTGATCTCCTGACCTCCAGGCAGACTGCAAACTCCTTGATGTCTCCAAAATTTGGAGGAGTGCTTTCTAGCATTAAAACTCTCTTTTTAAAAATTCTAGTTATTTTTCTTATAAGTCCACATGGCATGCAATATATCAGAAGTAAGTTTGTACAAGACAGAGAACTGCAGAGAGGTTCAGCCTATCTGTGAAGGTTGAGTCATACCCTGTGCTAACGGGTCCCTTCGGACCAGTGAAACAGAACCTGTGTATGTTCACAGTGAGCAGGATTACTGGATGTTGAGTCAGGCCACAAACACAGATGAAGAAATATGCTCCCAACAAACAGTTGAACTCTGTGACAGTGTGCATGAGGAGACATGACAGTCAGCAGCTGGACACAGCCGGCTCTGGGCTCCAAAGGGGTGGCAAGGACTGAACAGCATATTAGACTCAGGCACCATGAGACTCCTGGGAAATGGAACCAGCAGGGAAAATCCCAAAGCAACTCCACTGTTTGGTGATTTGGCTTAAGGGGCAATAACTCAAGATAAGCAAATTACTACCCTGAGGGTTTTGAAAAAGTTCCTGGAGACAGGCTGGTGGCCACCTGTTCTCCATTCCTTCGGGGAGAGAGGTAGTAACGGTGGACATACACAAGAAGGAAGTAACCAATGGTAAACTTTATAAATAGGGAATGATCTACTGGCACACTGCAGGTTGTCACTTGCTCCTAATGCTTACAGTTTGGTAGTTTGTTTTTTATTCACATGAATGTGCATCTAGCAGGGATGAGACAACATCCCCCTATAGATTTACGGCCTAATCAGATTCCCTTCAACTGTATGACCTTACCAAGTAAAAAGACCAAGGGCTGGGGATCTATGCAGCTCAGTGGTAAGAGCCTTTGCCCAGCATGTGCAAGGTTCCATCACTAGCAACACATACACATTCTCTGCGGCTTTTTTTTTTCATGACTGACTTAAATATAAAGTAGTATCAAGTGGTGAAGGCCTCCCCATCCGAACTTAAACGGTCTCCCTTCCAATTTTCTTTTCTTACTTGATGACTGAGGTCTAGCAAAGGCCTCAGATTGCCAGGTCCAAGATTGCCAGTTCCCTTGGACCTGCACTCAGCTCTATGCCTTCCAATAACAGTTGGACCAGCTTCAGAACCAGGCCTGTGGACTTGCACACAAGTGCCAAGGCCATCAGGGCAGAACCTGGGTGCTGTGGGCTCAGTGCTGAGCTGTCTGCTCCCACCTCAGAGTCTGTGCTGAAACCTTAACCCACCAGGAGACAGTAATAGGGGCCTCTGAGTAGGGTTAGGTTTAGAGACGAGCCAGAGGCTGGAGTCCTGAAGGTACCATGTCCTTTCAGGAAGAGAAAGAGACTAGGGCTCACTCTCCCAACTGTGTAAGATGTGTCTTTCTTGACAGCAGCAGCCGGGAACAGGCCCTACTGAGAATCTCATCACAGTGGCCCATGACTTTCCAACCTCCAGGACTGTGAAAAGTCAGTCTATCCTTCAGGTGCCCACGTCACTGGCTACGACGTGGAGACAGTGAAGCTGGGGCTGAGAATCTGGAGAACGAAAAACTCCATCAGAAAAGGAGTTGTGATGAGTCTTAAGTTAAACTCCTCCCTTTACCGGTTCACCTGGGGTTCTGAGGAGCTCCGGGTTCAGATGGAAAATTCTAGAACCCTCCCCCATACACATTCACTTACCCCAAGGTGTCTCACCTGTAGTTTCCTCTTCTTCCGGGAGAGGCTTCCTGTCCAGTCGCTGATGCGCCGCATCCTGGCTTTGAGGGTGTCTTTCTTGGCAGCATCCTCATTTAAGGCTTTGGGCTTGCGACAGGGCAGAGTGAAGGAACTGTAGTGCATAGGGTCCCTGTCCTCCACCCTGGAGGGCACATCCATGTCCGACGCAAATGAGACACGGTTGCTCAGGCCGGCTTGGGAGCCGATGTACTCACTGGAAGACAGGCAGGTGCCAGAGGGAGAGCGGCACCCCAGCTTGGCGTCTCTGTACAGCTCCCGGAGGGAGGAGAGGGAAGAGCTTTGGTTGAAAGGCTTTTTGGTGTCACTGGGTGGAAAGCTGGTGGGGAGGCTGGCGTCGGGGGTGCTGGGAGCCAGGAAGGAGCCGTCCACCTCACTCATCTCCCCAGCGTTGCCCCACGGGGAATCGTACCACGAAGACTCTGAGCTCAGGGAGCTGCCTTTGCTGGAGCGCAGGCGAGAGTCAGTGGGAGAAGGGCGCTGGCTGGCTGGGGAGCCCGCACCCGAATCCCGCCTGGCCTCGGGCACCGGGCAGGCTTCCGACGCCGACGTGGGAGAGTATCGCAGCAGCTGGACGGGTCCGCCGGGGTCCTCTGAGGGTCCTTTGTGGGGGTTGCCACCGTTGTGGAACTCAACTCTTAGACACCCATCTAACTTGCCCAGCGTCTTGATGAGCACCCTGGGACTCCTGCGGTCCTCGCCTGACGGGGTGGAGGCAATGCTCTCGTTCCTCCCATAGCAGCTGAGGTGTCCACTGCAGTCCCTGGAGGTGATATGGCTGTCTCCCGACTCGCGGCCAACGTAGTGGAAGCCATTCTCGGGGAAGAAAGCACCGTTGTGGCTCTGGAAGTCGTTTCCTGGGATGCTTGCTCTGTGCTTAGAGTGGGCAGCGCCCTTTGAGACTTTGCTTGTGGGGCCGCCGAGTCTGGGGGCATAAGGCTGGTGAGTCTTAAAGTGAGAAAGGCAGCTTCGGGCTAGGGACCTGGACTTGTAGCCTGCTCCACTGCTCCCATGAGTCCATCCATTCAAGGACTTCTCATCTTTTGCATGAATGCTGCGTATTTTCAGAGAGCAAGGCTTTTGCTTAGCACCAGTGACATTATTGCTATGATTCTTGGATCCTTGGAAGGTATACTGACTCTCAGAGTTCCCCATTTTAACCTAAATTGAGAACAGTTATATCAGTGTGAGCCATGATCTAAATTGTACTGCAGAAAGACAGGGTTTTCTAAGTACTATAATAATAAACAGCAACGTCTGTCATCCTAGTCAGCAGTGGGGGACGGAGGGTGCAGGACATTTCTCTCCGTGCCTGACAAGACTCAAAGGAGCAGAGACAAGAGGTGTTTACTGAACTGGTTCCCCTGGTCCTGCAAGACTACACTGGTCACACAGATAATATTTCATGCATGTGAGCTAGGGACTTGAAGTGCATTATCAGTGGCACACTGTTAAAAAGGCTGGAAAGTATCAGCTGGAGGTAAAGACTTCCTTCAGACCAACATTGGCTAATGACCCCAGAAGTAAAAGTGAAGGGAAATCTAGACCTAGAGACGTGCAACCAGAGAAATTACATTTTCATTACATAAGAATTATAATTGACAGCAACAACACACATCGTGTTGGGGCGTGGACCTCGGGATCCCTCCAGATCCCAAGACCCCCAAATACTCAGGACTTTTGTGCAGTCTTTGCCTGTCACCCACGTGTACCGTTCCCTGTGAACATTCTCTTTTAGGTTACACTTGCAGCACTTGACAATGGAAACGCTACAGATTTGCTTCACTCTGCACTTTCCCACTGAACCGTTTCAGAAAAACTGTCTGTACACGTTCAGCAATGTCGGCATTTAAAAAAACAACAACATTCAACCGACAGCTGGATGAATCTTCCCGAGCCCAGAGGGGTTCTCAAGGTCCCCGCTCCCAAACAACCACGGCCCTACTAATGGAACCCCAGGTGACATGCTTCATGGGAGTCTTCAAGTACCACCTAAGGAAAAGACTAGAAGTTCCTGAAGGTATAGCGCAGGTTAAAAAGACATGGAAGAAAATAAGAGCTTTTATTTGGGAAAGAAAATCATTTTCATAAAACTAATCTCCAGACCCTGTCTCAGACTTGCAGATTGACTTTAGAACGCAATGAAAAAAACATGCAAAGGCTTACAGGTTAGAAAGCAGGTGACAGAAAAAGGTGCTTGTCTCTTTAAATTTCCTGTAATGTTCCAGTTAGCACAATGAGTTGATTAGGTAAGTAAAATGCACATGAAAATTTGTTCCAACCCTCCCCACACCCTTTTAATGTCGATCAGCACCGAACTATGATGAGCCAACAGTGTTTGTGCTTCCTGTCAGGTTGCAAGCATATTTTGAAGGTTTTCAGATTCTTCATTCTTGCACATCGAAGTGTACACAGCCACAAAGCAGGAATCAAATGGATGGATAACTGGTTGGGGGTGGTTATCAAACACTTAAAATACCCGGTCACTGGAGCAGTTAAACCCTTCTTTGTTACCCAGGAGTTCGTGCACTTTGTGAGAGGCTGTGTATCTGAGTTGTCATTACCTGCAGCCTGGCTTTTGCCGGGAGGGAGGTCAACGCTCAGTGGGTTTTACATGGTCTTGGGACAATGCAGGGATTTAACAAGCATGGGGGGCACGGGGAGTGAGTCCATGAAGTAATCCTGAAAAACAAACAAACAAAAATGTGAAAACTCCATCAAGCGTTTCACACTCAACTCTCAACGAGGACAAGCAAAGCAGCAGAGCTGGGGATGTTGGTAGAGTGTTTGTGTATATCCTACAAAGCCCTGGGTGTGGGCCTCAGGATGGCTTCCAACCAGGCATATGCCTATAACTGCCAGTAACTTGGAGTTGGAGGACCAGACATTCAAGGTCATCGTGGGCTACACAGTGAGTCTGGGGTACTGGGCTATAAGTCTGGGCTGCATTACACCTATCTATATCTTTACATATATATTATCCATAATATATGTGAATAAATTACTCAATGATTTAACGTAGGTCATCCAGAAATAAAGTACTGGTGGTCAAAAATGACTTGTTAATGTCTCAGCAAGGAAAGGTACCTGCTGCCAGGCCTGACAGCCCGAGTTAGATCCCTGGACGCCGTGTGGTTGGAGCCAACTGGTTCCTGCAAGTTGTTTGCCGACCCTGCTTTCCCACCAGGGCCTGCGCACAAACCGCCACCTCATAAATAAAAACAAGTTAGCAAACCAACCAAACCCTCTTGGTATGATAAACGAGATGTCCGTGAACGTTCTTGATGGAGCAAGGCTGTCTGGAGATCTAGAGGAAGGCAGACCTGTCTATTCAGTGTCTACAGCGATGTCAGCCTTTGTTGCAATAGCAGCGATAGCACGGCAACAGCGGCAGCAGGTGAGTCAGGCTCACCTGTCACCACTCCCAGGAAATCAGCTCTCAGGCTCTGCAGACAAAAACGGTAGGTAGGGCTGTGCCCCGCCTCCCTCCTCCCTCTGCCTCCTTGCAGGACAACAGCACTTCATTGTTCTCTATTTGGCCAAGCAATTAAAAAAACAAAAACAAAAAACAAAAGCCCAAAGCAAAAATCACAGCGACTAGTCCTAGGCTAAAGTCGTAAGTCGTAAGTTAAAGAGGCTGACCTCATCCACGAGTCTGACTTTCTCTCCAGCATGTGTTGGTGGGGCCAGAGGTCAACATCAGAAGGACAAGGTAGCCTTCCAAGGGGAGGGCTGGCACGGGAAATGCCACCTGGCCACAGTCCACCTGACACAAAGCCCTTATCTTCTCACAGATATAAATGGCAAAGTGATGAAGGCCCAACAGTGACCTTTACAGTTCCTTTTCTGGAGTCTCTTCAGTAATTAGAGTAAAGCATATCTCACAAGCTTGGCCACCTTTCCCGTTTTCGGCTCAGCAAAATTAAGAATCTTCATATCGTTGGAATGCTATTGTCACCATCTGTGCCTACTATCCTTTTCTCCCTGTAAGACAGGAACTCTGTAGCCCACTGTGAAGCCTTGGCCTTAATTCCCCCAAACCACTGACTATCGAGACTCTAGCTTCTGTCTCCCATGAATAGGACAGCTCTGTGGACTCCATAAAAGAGACACAAAATATTGATCCATCTACAGCCTGCCTGACCTATGCAAGATAATGTCTTTGAAGTTCCTTTATGAGAGCGCCTGTCAGAATCTCTTTCCTTGTTAAGGCTTAATGACATTCCTCTCTCTGTGTGTGTGTGTGTGTGTGTGTGTGTGTGTGTGTGTGAGAGAGAGAGAGAGAGAGAGAGAGAGAGAGAGAGAGAGAGAGAGACTATACACACTTTTCTGATCTACTTACTGACAGACACCCAGGTCACTTCTACCCCTTGGCTAACACGGATAGTAATGCTGTGGACATGGGTGAGCAAGTGTTGCCTTTTTTGCATCCTCCTCAGTACGTACCCAGAAGCAAACCCAATAGACAATGCAGTTCTAATCCTTCAAGTACCCAGCTGTTTTTCACACAGCTGCATCATTTCCCATCCCCACCAACTCTGTATCACAGAGCTCTGATGCGGCCACCCCTGTGGGCAAAGTCCGGAACCTGAGCCTCTCTTCAGGTGCTGACTAGTTCTTGCATATCTTCTCTGGAGGGTTCCATCATGACTTACAAAGTTGAAGATGGGGGAGCAAATGGTGCTAGAGCAAGATTCCTCTAAAAAAAAAAAAAAAACCAAAGCCATGTCTCCTGCTTGCTTCTATCCACATAAATACAGTTTACATCGGGAGGAGGGGTGAGGAAGCAAGGGCACAGCAGGCAAGAATCCCACCTACACTTGAGCAGAAGTCTCTGTGCCAGCAGGCTGTATTCCCACTGCTTCTCTAGCTGCCCAAGACATTACGAAAGGAAGGAAGGAAGGAAGGAAGGAAGGAAGGAAGGAAGGAAGGAAGGAAGGAAGGAAGGGTGGGAAGGCGGGAGAAAGGGAGGGAAAGTGAAGAGAAGAGAAAAAAACAGAAAATGTAATTTTAGTGAGGTGAGGTCTCATGAATCTCAGGCTGGCCTTGACTTCTACGAGGATGATGTTAAACCGTGGTCCCCTGTCTCTGCCTCCCAGAGGCTGGGATTGCAGGAGTATACCTAGAATGTACCATGCCCATTTCATGCAGTGCTAAGGGCTTTGTGCGGACTAGACAAGCACTCTACCAACTTAGTTATATGTCCAGCCCTTAGTTATTTCCTATCTATCTATCTATCTATCTATCTATCTATCTATCTATCTTTCTATCTATTTTCAAGACAGGGTTTTTCTATGTAGTCCTGGACTCACTTTGTAGACCAGGCTGGCCTCAAACTCACAGAGGGCAACCTGCCTCTGCCTCCCCAAGTGCTCTGAAAATACAAGCGTGCGCCTCCATGCCTGGCAATTGTTTGTATTATTATGATAATTTGAGAAATATACCAGCAGACCCTATGCTTCATGAAAACCTTGTCTTACTAGAAGCCTGAACTGTGGGCTCACAAGAAGCATGCTGGAAACACCTGTGAAATTGAGGAAGGTGACTCCTAGCCTAGAAGACTGATTTTGACATAGACCAAGCAAGATTTCTCCATACTGGTTATGTTCAAAAGGCAGACTCGTAGACCTGTGGGGATGGGTTTCCTTTACTAAGACAGGACAACGCAGAAAGGAGGGGTGAGGGAAGCCGACAGCAATATTCACGTTAATAGAGGCAAATGCTGACCAGCTGTTGTTCAGTGCACCTGGTCAGCTCCAGCTGTTCAGTGCACCTGGTCAGCTCCAGCTGTTCAACCTACCTGGTCAACTCCACCCACTGGAAAAAGAGACAATCTTAAAAACTACAGCAACAAGAGCATGTCTCCCGTTTATGAGAAATCCACTGACAGACAGTGACCCCTCTGTGTGTAACCATTGCCAATATGTAACTATTGTTCCTGAGGACTGTGACAAAGAGATTTACTTATCACACTTCAGCTATGATTTTCGTCCTAAAGAAGAGAATAAATAGGTCAAAGTTTTAGCGACCTTTGTCCCCCAACTCCTTCCAAAGGTAATTTTATTCAAGCTTTAAAACTCTTTTGATGAAAAGATACTGAAACCAAAATAATAACAAAAAAGTCCTGTAAACTTTATGTATACAATAGTAAATACATATTATATATGTAATATATATTTAAGAGGCCTGGCATAGGAAAACAGCAAAAATATCTGTTAGATTATTTAACATCACAATAGTACACATGAAGGAAGAAGCTGCAGTAATGTGTTTTAGGTACCTGATACACATCGAGGCCTAACGTTCATAGGGATGTAATATAAGTGAAGGCTCTACGGAATGAAGAGGGCTTTAAAACAGGGCTTACAGCAAAGGTTGGATCCTATGCACCATAAAGGTTCACATAATTTCTTCATTTATTAGATAACAATAATATTCAATTTTTTTAATTAGGCACAATTCCACTAAGTATGGAAAATGAAATCCTTTCTTTTCATCTTGTCCCAGTTATACAAATGTGTCAGGCAGAGTTTTAAGCTAAAAGCACAAACAAGAATGGAAATGGTGGGAGGAAGGGAGGGATTGGGACAGAAGGAGGGAGGGAACCACAGGGGGGATACAAAGTGAATAAAGTGTAATTAATAAAGAATTTTTTTAAAAGGGGAAAAAAAAGAATGGAAATGGGCTCTATGGTTTTCAAATTTTGATCAAATTACCATATTAAAAACTTCAGCAAATATAAAGAACTTTGCAGACAGGCCCATCAAAGTTGCAACAACCATTTTGAGTGACTGTAACCAAGAAAGGAATGCCTTTCAAGAGGAAATTCAAGTACCTCATCATCTGCCTTCAGAGTGAGGTACACTGATGACCAAAGTCTCTGCTCTTACTACCAGAGAGAAGAAAAAAGAATCAAAACCAAATTAGGATTGTTGCATCTTGGGGCTGAGTTGAGCCCTGATGGAAAGCAGGAAGAAAGCATTGGGTAGGCAGATGGTGCTGAGGAGCCTGGGGGACGGGATGGGGGCTATAAGGAGGACTCGGGCTGAATGATGGGCTGAGCAGAGCTAGGATCATGGCCACCAAACAAAGGCAGATTTATGGCTGAGCAAGTCTTCCATAAGGAGACACCAACAGGCCCCATGCCACTCCTGAGAGATTAGAAGGCTGAACTTAGAGGCTCCCCATAGTTGATGATGAATCCCTCAGCCAGAGCCAAGAGCCAGATAAGATAGCGGCCCACCATCACTAACCACCACAAGGTTGGCTGAAATCTTTTTATTTGGGTCAGGCCTCAGAGGTGCAGCAGCTACTCAGAAGACAAGGCTGGGAATTTGGTCTGGTTTGTGTCAGAGAACTCGTGTGAAGACTAACTTTTGTCTGATAGGGAATGTGGTTCATTGGAAAAAATAATTATCCTCTCTGGATTTAATTTTCCTCATTTGCAAACTAAAGATAAAAACTATGTGGTGCATCCTCTTCACAGATTGAGAGTCAGGTGTGGGAATATATGTGAAGCCACTTTTAAAAATATGATTACCATCAGCTGCTAATTTTGTGTAGTGTGATATCAAATCTTATGTCATCTGTCATTTCAGGTCTGTCATTGATTATGAATCATTAAACCTTATCTACAGTTATATACAAGTTTATAATTTTCTAAGTGGTACTTATATCTGATGTTTATCAGTTCAGCCCAAATAATCACAACATATAAGACAACATAATTGACAAGAGTTGTCAAATGCCCAAGAAAACAATGGCCCAAGCCACACACTTGAATATTTAGATCCTTGTGATTGAAAAAATGAGCAAATACTCCCAGTAACTCACTGAGCCACTATTAGCTTAAATTAACTATTAATCTCTGATGGAGACTATAGCCTCCAAGGACATACCCCTTAGAGACTGAAATCATGCTGGTAACACATATCAGTGAGGCCAGAGACATCACTCAGCACCAGCCAACCATCTCCTCACAACAAGAAAAGATCCAGTCCAGTGTGTCCACAGTGAGAGCCTGAGAAAACCAGTCTTGATGTCTTACTATTCCACATGCGACTACAAATCCGCAAGAAAGGGACATGCATGTGTCAAACAATGGTAGTTAGTTCTATAAAGGACCCAGACTGAAACTGTCACTATTGCCCAAACCTGAACCACAGTCAGACTGCAGGAATTGATTACCTCAGGGAATGAATTTCTAATTCCAAGACTACTTGAACTCCATCCGGTAAAGAGGCAGGCAAAAGAAAGTCTGGTCCCCGCAGGAATTTGTAATCTTTACAAACAGACCGGGCAGGAAGCAAGGGGCTGCGAAAGGCCTATAAGCCAAGACGCACTGCTGAGACCCGCCAGTTGTCTTTCATTGCACTGGGACCTGTCAACAGACAAACAGATCGGGCACTGGGCGGCCCTGAATGCCCCAGGAGCCTGAGCTCAGTGGACAAGCATGGCTAACGTTCAACAGGGAGAAGGTCATAAATTCCACAGAGACAATGGCCCAGCTCTGGGGCACAGTTCGCCACCTTAGTTAGGTCTATCCGTCATGTGAGGATTGGTCTTGGAACTTACACCTACTATGTAAGAAACCCTAACGGCTGCAGCTATGCGCGCAGAGCTGCTGTTCTAACCAGGGTCTCATCCCATGGGTGGTTCATGAAGTTCCCGTAAGCAATCAATCCCAGCAAAGAGTAGAGCGGGAGTAAGGTCAGAAGAAAAACTGGCCGTGTGAAGCAATGTGTCTGCATGCTAGGTTGTGCAGTATAGGCGTGTTCTTTAGACTAGTGTGGTTCCCAATCCCCTTTTGAAATTATGTCAGAAAACCTCAAATAGCATTTTCACCAGAATGGTACATTATTCGTTATGATAAAGTATGTGAATCATTATCAAAAACCAAGAGGAATTGCTTTACTCGTGATTTCGGAGGGTCTATGCCACATGGCTACCTGTTTCCGGACCTGTGGCAATGGAGTACATCGTGGTGGCGGGAGCTGGTGGCAGAGGCTCTCCACAGTATGGTGGCCAGCAAGCAGAAGCACCGGCACGAAGGGGCCACAGTAAGAACGCACCCCAAGTGACCAGGCAGAGAGACAGGCAGAGACAGACAGAGAGTAGGAATATCCTACACTCACCCAGTAAAGAGAAATTCCTATACTAACCGAGTTGTTCAAATTAGGCCGGCATCCCCATGACCTGTGCCTGGCAAAGCCCTCAGATAGTATCTCTAAGCAACTAGCTGTTCCTTAATCAAGTACACAGCCTAGATTAACCATCACACAGTCCTACTAAGAAGACCTAAGGTCAACCAAAGTAAACAGTCTGCAAAACCTCAGAAACCCAGGACAAACACCTGGGCTATACAACTGGAAGCCTGGGGCATCCATTGCTGAGGGCTCCTCAAGCTAAGCCTCTGGGCTTTGTTCCTTTGAATTCTAACTTCGGGGAAACTGTAAGTGGATATTCAAGTTCTTAAAAATTAAGAAGGGCCTTGTGAAGAAGCTAACAGGGAACTCAGAGGAGGAGCAGGCTTATGTCAGATAAAGAAAGGAAAATGGAAGACAGCAAGTCCAAATACTTGGGAATTCTGTGGTTTTCTGAATTTGTACATGAATGGAGCAACAAATGAGTAAAAGAAGAAAGGACTCCCAACTTTCTCAGGACAAGGCAGAAAGGTGACTGAGTGTCAGTGACAAAGTTGGGAAGGAAAAGGCAAAAAAATGAGAACGAAGCAAAGAGCAAGAGGCAGCTGGAGGAGCTTTAGCACTCAAGCACCCACCACCCCAACCCCAGACATATTTAGAGACACTTAGTGTCCCCCTACAGGGTGGCATGGACAGCAAAAGACATGTTCTTGGTCTTGACAGAAACTTGGGGAACCGAAAGGAAATAAATCGCTCCACTCAGCAAGTCAGTAGGAATGGTTTGGAAACATCCCAGGACTCCTACAGAGTACTTCAAGGAAAACCAAACGAGTGCAATGGGATCCCCTCTTCACAGCAACTGTCAGCCTGTGTGGGATGTGAGGTGGATTACAAACACAGCCCATAAGGAGAAAGAAGCACTAGAAAACATACAACTCCAACGGCTCAGAGACCACGTCCCACAAATATTGCTGGTATGTTTGTGGAATGCCAAGTAAATCGAGTGGCTGGCTACTGCTGAACCGTCACAGGAACAGTAAACATGGCAGGGACTTAACAACAAAAATTCTTGGAAGCAAAACTATAGAGTCCATATAATTAAGTGGCCCTGACAACGAGGAGAATATCTTCCTTTAAGAATTATCAAAATGTCTTTCATAGGTTTTTAAGCCTTCAAGGCACTTTCAAGTGTCATTTGTTGTTACTGTTGGTGGTGGCAACAATGATGTGTGTGTGTGTGTGTGTGTGTGTGTGTGTGTGTGTGTGTGTGTGCATGCATGTGTGCATGCTTCCTTTTGTCCATATACAAGTGTACTTGTCTGTGTGGGTGAGCATGCCTGTGCCCTGTATGTGTGTACCTCAGACAGCAGCCTCCTTGTTTTTGTTGACACAAGGTCTCTCTTTCATTGGCCTCGAACCTGCTGGAAAGGTCATGCTGACTAGTGAAGGATCCCAGGATCCAGCTGTCTGGGCCTCTCCGGCCCTGAGATTACCCACGCACACCACACCGAGCTGCTTTTGGTACTGGTGTGTTTGCTTTTGAACATGGATTCTTGGAATTGAACACGGGTCCTCGTGCTTGTGAGGCGAGTGCTCTGCCAACTGGTCTATCTCCCAGCCCCTCTGGGCTTTGTGTTTGCTTGGTTCTTTGTCTTTTATTTTTGTTCCTTGGTTGGCTGGTTGGCTTTTGTTGCCGTTTTTAATATATTAATGTTCTAGCCCACTTTAACCTTTTCTCCCAGGTCTCCTTCAGTATCATCCTAAAAGATCCCTACATTCTAGTCCCCCAAGACCTTATGCCGCCCAGGGATAAGCACCATAACCAACTGTTCTAAAGAGTTAACATGGGTTTCAAATGGCCCTCTTCGACAGCTTATGAAGGACAGAGTCAACCGTCAGCATGACTTCTAAATAACCTCTCTTCATTAACTACGCTCGAGGCAGTCCACGAGCCAGCCTGGGTTTCTGCAAGCAGCGCCAAGCTTCACACCCCAACACGGGCAGCCCGGGGTCTCGGCTGCAGGGCAGCAATGGCTGGCTTCTACGGCTCTGACTGCAAACCCGAGAATGAGACACGTGCCTCAGGAAATTAGAAGCAGACCTCGAAGCCCTGTGCCTCAGTCACATTTCACAACCAAAATATGCTACAGAGAGTCTACCCAAGTTATTCTTGGCAAAAATCTTTCTTCATTATACACGGTTCCATTTAAACTTGGAAAATGAACCGGCACAAACCACACGTGTAAACGTAAACAGGTGTGTCCCCACCCTCATAAATGTGTGACTATTCTACTTTAGCCGGAGGTGTGGCACTCCTTCAGGGGTCACTTTTCTATGTTCCCATCTGAAGGCTACTGTCTAAGTTGCTCTTGGGCCCACTAGTAAAATCAAGCAACTCACTGTTAAAAATGTCTCTTAACTCATGTGATTATATACAAACCTATTTAGATTTTGCCCAACACTTTATTACATATTTAAGGGGGAAACTGAACAGGACCAGTAGGTCAGGTTTAAGTTTCTTGATTTAGGTAGATGGTAACACACATTTGTAATCCCAGCACTTGGGAGGTAGGAGTAGGAAGGTCAGGAGTTCAAGCTCATCCCCAAGCTTGCTAGCAAGCCCAGGGGCAACCTGGGATTCTTGAGATCCTGACTCAAAAAAGTATTTAATTTAAAAGTTTTTAATTGTACCAAATTTAAATGTTTTGAAACTCAAAGTCTATAGGTGAGTGGGGAAATGGAAAGAATTAGGCACATTCTGAATGTTGCTTTGTACCAAAGATCCATGGGAAGAACCCTAATTAATAACTTGCACAGTTACCCCTGCTTTATAGAAAAAGAACTTTGAGTCTGCAGGAGTTGAATGGTTTAATCAAGATCATCAAGGGCAGAGAGAGAGAGAAAGGAATCAAACCAGGATCTTTCTAATCATTTTTAATACTAACCGCTTGGTTGACAGGATCTGCACGTGCCGTCTGAGCCTGTGCGCTCGTCTGGATTAGGTAAGCTGAGGTAACTGTGGCTGGCGCCAGCCCACATCGTAGGACCACGAACTGACTAAGAAGAGGCAACAGAATTCATCACTTGCTGCTTCCTGACTGCGATGCAGTTCTGCTGCCATGATAGACTATATCTGAAACTGAGACAAACAAACCCTTTCTTTCTTAAGTTGCTTTTGTTGGGCATTTGTCACAGCAACGGTGCAGGTAATTTAACACAGCGCTGTACTGAAATAATTCAAAATTCTCCTGCATTTTTTTTTTAAATCTGAAATTACTCACGTCTTTTTTTTTTTTTTTAAAGTACATTTAACTTCCAGAGTTCATAGGGGATGTGATCTCTGCACGTTCCCTAAAGGAAACATTAGTGAAACCTCTGGATGGTGATGGTGAAACCCAAGGTGCCCAACGAGCATTCCAGCTGACAGAAAGTGCACCCCCCGGAGGAGAGGGTGGGTCTGTGAGTGCCTGGGGCAGAGCAGGAGGGGAACAGCACAGCAGAAGCAGTGAGGGATGAGGAGCGCGGAGCACAGCTGGAAGAGACATCCAAAAGTGTGGGTGGGCCTTTTCACATTGACACTGAGGGTTGCAGCTAAGGGCTCTTCGTGGAGCAAATGATCCGCATGGCTAATGTGTACACCAGGGCTGCCAAGGCAAGGAGAGGCAAGCATCTTTCCATACCTCCAGCTGTCACTGTAGGGTAATTTGGTTTTTTGTTTTTGTTTTTTGTTTTTTTCCAGAGTTTCTCTGTGTAGCTTTGGCTGTCCTGGAACTCACTCTGTAGACCAGGCTGGCCTCCAGCTCACAGAGATCCACCTGCCTCTTCCTCCTGAGTGCTGGGATTAAATGCATATGCCACCACTGCCCAGCTTCATCACTGTGGATTTTGGGCCCTGCCATAGTGCCTACTGCCAGGGAAAGGACTAGGAAAACCTAAAAAGACTCAGGATGAGACCACTGAACACAGGCAGAGACCAGAGTCATGTAGCCACAAACCAAAGACACCAAGGATTAGTGGGGTCCACCAGAAGCTGAACTAATCAAGGAAGCATTCTCCTGGCAATGCGGAAGGAAGCCTTCAGAATTCATAAGTGCTCAGCAGGCCCGAAGCCTTAAGTTCATCCTGGTGAAACCCAACCAATACTCTAATGTTGGCTCGCTGAGCAGGGGACTTCCTCCATGACAACTTTGTCCCCTCCAAAATTCATGTTGAAATTTTATTTGCCAATACCTGGTATTTCGGAAAGTGGGACCCGGAAATTACATCATTCAGTCCCAGGCCCTCTCCCCTGGATTGTTCCAATTCCCACAGATGTGAGGGTTCAGCATCCAGCACAACCGAATCTGTTAGTGTGAGGAAAACCCCGCCACGCAGCAAGGCTGCATACTGCCTGCCTCTCTGTGTCATGTTCTCAGATCTCTCAGACTTTAAAACCATGAGCAAAAATGAGTGTTTTTGTTTGTTTGTTTTAAATAGAGCAAGGGGGAAAGAATGCAACAACACGAAGAGAGAAAAATCCCACCTCTTAATCAAAGACCGGTAAGGGGATAGAGTAATGACAGAATGTCAGTCATAGGTGCGTTATCAAGTAGGCTGGGGTAACTCGTATGAGCCAGAAGTTTTCCGTAGCAACAGTACAATGGGGGCTATGGTTTGAGCAGAGTTTTGAACAGCACTAGACAGTAAAAAGGCAAAAATCCTCCCTCTCCATAGTTTAAATC
This sequence comes from Meriones unguiculatus, assembly GCF_030254825.1. NCBI lineage: Eukaryota > Metazoa > Chordata > Mammalia > Rodentia > Muridae > Meriones > Meriones unguiculatus. Next base: position 66,257,381 of record NC_083367.1, read on the forward strand.
TACTCGAGTTGATAAGATTTGTGAAAAGATGAAAAAAATTACAAAAAAAAATACAGAAGGAAACGGAGCAGCAGGAGAAGAGGAGGGAGAAGCATGCATGCATGTGAAATGTGCACAAGCACACACACATGAACACATCTTTATTAACTTACTATAGATATACCAAAGTATTCCCACTTTTTACCTAGTTTGGGAATAGAATTAACAAGATATCCTGATTCCCTCCCATCTTAGCTATGGGATACCCTATCTCCTTCCACATCTCTGGGCAAATCACTGTCTCTGTCATTTTGGACATATCAGTTCTGCGCACTGGGTTCCACTGTTCCAGCTTATAAGACTACCTAAGATTCAATTTTAGATTCCTGTCTCCACAGCTATGGACTATAAAGAGCAGGCCAGACTCTGCCCAATACTAACTTAGTCCACCCAGAAAGCTGAGGCAGCATTCGGGTCCAGCCTGGTCTACATAGTGAGTTCCAAGATAGCCAGAGCTACATAGAGAGACCCTGTCACAAAACAAACAAACAAAACAACAACAAATGAAACAACAACAAAAAGATCCAGGAAAACTATAAAGAGCAAGGGGGCTGAGAGAAAGAACCTAAAATAGATTTTGGGGACACATTTAAATCTTCCCAACACTTGTCAACTTGCCTTAAGGAGGTCTGGGAAGCTATTGATGACAGAGTATGCAAGAACCTGGTATACAAGAACCCGGTATACAAGAACCCCTGGATCCTAACCCCAGAACTATAGAAAATAAAATGATACCAAGACAGAGTTATCAGGGATCTATTCCTGCAGCTCACTGAACACAAATGAGTAATGAAAAAGATATCCAGCCACTGCTATTAAAATCCAATTATTAGCTCCATGTATTTTATATCAGTACTACTTTTATTTTCTTCAATTATCACTAATTTCTTTCACTCCCTTCTATCTGAAACAGTTTTTCCTCTTCTCACAAATCCATCATTTTCTTGGCCCGTATCTAAGACACATTTAACTTCAAAGGAGAAAATGCTATTTCTTAAAATGTAAAAATATGTCCAAAATGACTTCGGTTCTGAATGTTCTGTGAACAGGAAATGATTTTCTAAGAAATCTAGCAAGTTGGGATACAGGGTCACACTAACTCAATTTCTTACCACCATAGGTAAGCGAACTGTACGGAGCAGGAAAAACTAGGAGGCCTGCACAGATCTGAGGAAGTGCCTCAGTTACTTGAGGAATATAAGTCTGGGTTCATTCATTCATCCCACATTTATGTCTCAAAGGAGTTGTGGCGACCTCACACTAACTGCTTAACATGTGGGGCTCCCTTCAACACAAACTTAGTCCATAAAACAGAATCGTCTGTCTGACTGAGTGTGAGCAAGGCCACGTTGGGAGGACAGTCTCTCCCCTAAGACCCCGAGCCTCCTCTTGTCTATTCCCACAAGCACGGCCCGAGAAGGCCCCGCAAACGGCACTGATGGTTTTATCTGGAAGTCTTCGCAACACCCTCTAAGCTGGTGTTGTGGGTCTGAGTCACTGGGTTCCGCAGCAGGCTTCAGCCTCTGCCTGTGAGCCCATGAAAACCAAAGCCAGTGCCAAGTGGCCAACTCAGCAGAGAAACGGGCCGAGAACCCCTGTTCTGAACTGTCCCGCTTCTGCTGTCTGAGCAACATTTCTGAGATTCAAGGGAATCAACATGTGACCAATTACTCTGTGGGTAGCAGCTGACCTGAACTTCACCCCCGTGCCGCTAGTCTCCCGAAGACATTTCTGTAAAGGACAGGATGGACTGACGTGCCCACCACACCCACGGGAAGACAGCCTTCCTACAGCTAAAGATGAGCTTTCACCGCACGACCACTATTGCTCACAGCAACTTTACAGTGAAAGGAAACAGACTGGGGGATCCCTAGCCCTGTTTTCAGGCCAGAGTGACATGCTAAAGCACACTAGAAACCACTCCAGCAGTGATGCAGATGAGCCTGTACTCTCCAGATAGCCTATAAATAACCTTCCAAGTTATGACTTCAAAATAAAAAAAAAATAAAATAAAACTTCCTATTTTCGTCTCTCCACCCACCAATTTTCTGAGAATTACATGCTGGGCCAAATGAATGGCAGACCAAGCAAGAGGGGCAGGGCTAGAGTTTCTCTGTCCCGCTGTCAGCACACGCCCTCAGCCGGGACAGTATGTGCTCGGAGTTCAAGCCCTAATGAACGGCACCACCCAGATCCCCCACTCTGCTTAAACCGAGGCCCTCCTACCCAGACTACAATGATTCTGTTCTCCCCAAGAGTCCTAAATAAGCCTAAAGGACAAATAATACCGAACAGTGGACAGCAAATTACAAGGTAGAAAATAAACTCTTACTCAGCTAAAAGCTGCATTTGATGTAACGACCGGGAAACCAGGAAAATACAATCTTGGTCAAATTTCCTTTCCCTGCTCCACCCTGAAAAAAACTGACGTGGAAAGGTGGGCAACAGTCACTCGCATTTTAACACAGTCAGACCGAGAAACAGCACGTTGTTCAGATATCTTGGGGGAAAACCGTTTGATACAAATCAGCTTGGAGAGTTTTCAATTCATAAAATGGTCTAAAGCAACTGTAATCCATCACCCAGGGGTGTTTGGAAGCACATATGCACTAACCTTTTAGATAACAACGCCTTTCTGTTCAGTAACGTGTGCCGAGAATAAACTAACACGAGACAAAGACTCAAGGATATGCTGCCAAGGAAAGCTTTCAGAAAAGAAAAAAAAAAAAAAAAAAAAGAAAAAGAAAAACGAGTCTCCCAGATACATTAAGTCTCAACTAAGGATGGAAATAAACATTTTTATAACCTTACCGTGGTCGGAACTGTGGCTGCGGCCAGTTGTTCTCCGAGCTTCTGGTTAACAAAGTTTCACCCGGCTAGAGGCAACGGTCTGCCTTCTTCCCCTGCCCTGCTGAGCCAGGAAACGCTGTCTAACGCTTCAACTGCTCAGCCGTTGCGAGCTAAAAACGGATCCTGTGCAACGCTGGATGTATTTCTGTCTGCTTGCTTGCTACACACCCTCATCATGTTCAATTTTTTCCATTGATGGAACAGTATGAGGCAGACTTAACCAGAAAGCGGTTTTTCCATGGGCTGCCTGGAGTGATTATCCGGGACAGCCTGCCACCAGGCATGCTTCGGAGACACAGGGCTGCCCATGACTAGGCTCTTGTTGGGCCGGCAATCCACCGTGACCACCGGCGTTCCATAGGAGCCTGGCTCCGAGGCTTTCAGAATAAAGCCCTCCTGACAACCCGAGCTGCTCCGGCCTCTTTTTAAAAGCCTGGCAGTGCTGGGAATACACACCTACCATCCTTGTGTTTGGGGAAGCAGTCAAAACCACAGATGGAATGCTATGGTCATAAAACTGTGCCTTAAGAGCAGCCCTGGAAAACGATGCTATGATTTGCAGGATATCAGATATACCCTCACTCTGCATTCCTTATTGAAATTTTTTTTTTAATTTAGCTCAGCAACAGTTCTACACTCAAAGCCCTTGTAACCCAAACGTGGAGCCATTTTATCAAGAGTACATATTAAATTACTATAAATTGAAGTTATACAACAGAAGCAGAATATTTTTCAAGACTCACTGTAAGCTTTGATGAAAGATGTTAAATATAAAAATAGACAAGATTTTCAGGTCATTTTATATTAGATTTTTGTTGTTGGCCCAGTGCTGAATAGAACAGAATACAGCTCTGTTGTAGTGCTTAAATTTCTGGTGTTACATTCCATAGAAGAAACAAAAAAATCTTACATTTTAAGACCTATGTGTTCTAGAGCTGGTCATGGTAGCATATGCCATTAATCTCGGCACCCGGGAGGCAAAGGCAGGCAGTTCTCAGGGAGTTCAAGGCCAGCCTGTTCTACAGAGTGAGTTCCAGGACAACTAGGGCCATTAGACGGAAACCCTGTTCTGAAAAAATATACATATGTAGGTGGAAGGTAGGAACATGTGTGAACATACAAATAATTTTTAGAAAGTGAATGGAGTTAAATATGCAATAGGTGAGGCATCAGGGATCAGATTTCTACTTCACTCAGATAAACTTTTACCCCCCTTCTTGAATCTTAAGACATATCATCCTAACAGGTACACATTTACACATATAAAACTACACCAAAAGTATTTTCCATAGCTTAGAATCCACCTGGGGAGATGCTTCCTGGCCTCAATTGGCAAATAAAAACATATAAAGTCATCAATCTAATATTTATAAAGCAAATAGAACTGCTACAAAAGTTCTAAATTAACACAGAGCCAAAAAAAAACTTTTAAGACTGGTGGAGCAGATCTTAAAACAAAACAAAACAGAACAAAAACAAACAAAAAAAACTTCACCTCGTTGAAGGGCAGCCTGGGCCACAAAGTGTGATCCTGTCTCAAAGATAAATAATGGATAGCAGAGGTCATACATGAAGGCACAAGGTGACAGAGCTGGTCAGCACCAGGCGTCAGAGCAAAGACGCCCTAAAGTGACCACAGCCTCTGACTAAGAAGGTTGCTATGGAAGCCAAGTCACAGAACAGAAAACTTAGGAATTCCCCAAATACATGCTTTTGAAAGGCCCTAGATAAATACGGAAGGACTAAGAACCCCACCAAGTCACTGACCTCAGAGTCCTCTAACCTACCAGCATCACTGCTGCCACTTAAACAATGAGGACTGGGGAGGTGGCTCAGCCGGCAAAGGGCATGCACAGCAGAAGGACCTGAGTTCAATCCCCAGTGCCCATATAAAAGCTGAGTCTGGCGTGAGGGGAGATGGAGGAGATGAGAGAATCTGAGGGTCCACTGGATAGCCAGTCCAGCCAACGTGATAAACTCCAAGTTCAGTGAGAGACCTTGTCTTAAAGTGGAAAGAGCCCGAAAAGGTACCCAAAAGTCTATGTCTGCCTTCCAGCAGGGACACACAGACACATGCATGGCACCCACCAACACACACACAACATACACACACACAAAACAGGAAGAGAAAATAGACAAATATCACATATGCTTAAGTAAATAACCTCGAGGGGGGAATAAAAAGCTTTCCATGTAACTTTGACATTGGAGAAGACTCCCAGGTACAAACAGGAATAATTCTGCCGGAAGGAAGGCGGAAACACAGGAAGAACTGATGGGGACACCCAGCATTATAACTGCCTGTCTGGAGTCACGTGAGCATTTACGTGTTATTGCCACCTCCAGATCTGAAGGGGATTCTGATCTTTTGTGCACTCCATAAGTAGATCACATCATGTCAGAATGATCTGTGATCACAAACCACGCCCAACCATGGTCAGAGGTTAAAAGTGGACTTGCAGTTACTGTTGGAGTTGCCCTAGTAACCTTAGCTCTGTGCACGTCAAAACCACTGGCGTTTCAAAGGATGCAAGACAGCCTTCTCGTGCTCTGCAGACACGGAAGCTCCAATAAAATACTCCGATTTGAGTCTCTGCCCCAAAATTCCAAAACCCAGCATATTTTCAAATCAGAAAGCCAGGCCTCATCTTTTTACGGTTCCATCGCAAGATGGTGTAACAGGGCACATGTGTTAACGGGCATCTAAAATTAAACTCCCTGGCAAAGATCCCTGAGAAACATGCAAATTGCTACTTGGGAAGTGCTCACTTCAGAACATATAATGCAAAAGTATACGGTAAAAGCAAATATCATAGAAACACTGACAATTACAGAATTTAAGTGGCAGGTTAATGGGTTCACACTATATAGTTGTTTTGACCCTTTTTATATTCAGAAAAAAAACTTGCAAATTTTCTTAATAGAGGGTGGGAGTGAATGGCATATATGTTCACACATGCCAGTCCATGAAAAACACTGTTTTTACTTAAATGCCTAGTCAAAACTAAAAACTTGTCATCTTGATTGCAATCAAGAATATGAATATTCTACACTGTGGGAGCACACAGGTTCACAAAGGCAGGCTCATGAGGGTTTCTGCTTCTACTGGAGAAGAGATGGAAGGTGTAAAATAATAAAATATGGTGTAGAAATCCCTCTAGAACAAAAAGGAGTCTGATTATAGATGAAAGGGTAGAAGGAAAGAGAAAAGCTGGATGATGGGAAGACAGCTATGAAACGTGGCCACAGTGCTCATGAGCTCTCAGGAGCTTTGGGAAGCTGCAGGTGCCTGCACAGGGTCTGCATGAGACTGGGCCCACCAACATTCAGATAGAGGATCATGGGAAACTGCCTGCCCAAGGGAGCTACTGGCAACAAAGAGCTGCTGGGGGAGAGGAAGCCTCTGTGTTCAACAATGTAGCCTCAAGTGATGCCCATGCACTAATGGACAGCTCCACACCCGCGTCCACACAGGCTGCCCCTCCCCCAGTTACACTCTGTGGGTCACAGAGAAAAGCAAAGACACAATAAAAAGACATGGAGGTTGAATCTGGACACGGTAGAAAGAGGGGTGTGGGTGGGACTAGGAGAGGGTACCTGTGAGAAGCATGACCAGAATATATTACATACATGGATGAAATATTTTTTTAAACTTTGAGGACGTGGTGATGATTAGCATTTGTTAGCATGCACAGGGCCCCGTATTTGATATTCGGCTTCGTACAAAAATCAAAATAATTTTTACAAACATGTATGCACTACTATCATACAAATAATAATAAGGAATAAATTTATGGTGAGCATAATGAAAATATCTGAGAACCTGGATCAGCAACTCACTTGAGTAAGGTCAATACTCACTGAAATCTATTTGCTTAATGGTAAAATGGAGTAGGTAACTCACTACAAATGAAAACAAAAATCAATGCACTAAAGTACTTTTAAAAGACCACGGAAATCTAAAATTGTTATTTTTTACAGTATTGGTGATGAAAGCCACAGTCTCACACACACGAGGTGCTCACTCCATCCAAAGGCAATTTTTAAAGTGATATGAGGTAGTATCAATAATCTCTCTGCTTGGAATCTAAGAAATTCAATCTCATACCAGCCACACTTAGAAGGTTAAACACAGACAGATTACTGAGAAATGGCTTAACAGAAGCATTCCTTACCGCTGCCAACTGATAATCAGCATAGGGTTAAATAACTGATAACATAACAACAATACGCGGGGGTTAAAAACATAAACTTCCTTTATCCAAACAAGATTCCAGAAGACTGAGTCCCAACAAGCATAAACATCCATTTCTTTGGTACAGTCCTACCGATAAATTCAAGCACCTGGACACCTCTTGCATGGAAGGGCATCTCCTGTGCTGTTTCTGTGGAAGAACAATCCTTCAGACCACATAGGCTGACCCAACACAGAACTGAGACATGTGTCTGAAGAAGCACTGCAGGAAAGAACCCATAGGGTTTCAGACATATTACCTGGGGTAATGAATTTTCTCCCCAGCTGACCAAAAAAGACTCTACAATCTAGCCAGCCTATACCAAACACCAAAGCTTCCAATCAGTACAGAGACTAAAGTGAAAGGAAACACAGCAGCCTTCCTATCCGAAGATTCTCCTCTCAGACAAGACGCTGAAAACCCACACAAGTACACAACACCCATTTGCAGCTTGTTTGCCACCATTTGTGGCACCCAGGAAGCCAACCAACTCCCCCAGGGTCGAGGCATTACAGTCCTTCCGGCCTGGCTTCCAGTACTGCCGTGTGATTTAACACAAATGGCTTAATTCCTCTGAGCCTGTTTCCCAACCTGTGAGATGGGGAGAGCACCACTTGCCTCCCACGGTTGCTCAAAGGATGAGGTGAAACGTTAGATGTAAGTCATTTAACCCAAGGTCTGCCTGAGAATGGAAGTTGGAAGCTGGAGAGACGGCCCAGTGGTTAAGAGCACTAGCTGCTCTTCCAGAGAACCCACACTGGATTCCCCACCCACATGGTGGTTCACAATATCTATACTCTAGTTCCAAGGCATCTGACACCTTCTTCTGTCCTCTGTGGGCACTGCACGTGCACGGTGAAATGCAGGGAAAACCTTCATCTACATAAAAAATAAATCTGTAAAAAAAATCAATGTCAATTGCATATAGCTGAGACCTTGTTAAGCTTATTTATTACTAGAAAGACCGTTACTTTAAAAAGTGCTGGCACATGAAAGCCCAGGAACTATGTTAGTGAATACATGAATGAGTAAAAGGATGAATGAGTGAAAGGTGGCTTCTGGTGGAGTGAAGTAAAGATGAAAGAAAGACTGTTTGCTAGGGTCTCAGTCTTGCTGCCAGAAGCAGCTCAATCCCTACTGAGAAAAGGGGCACCTCAGGAAACTAAAAGCAGGGCTGTCCTATGACCCAGCGCTCAACAGGGCCATGCCCAGAGGAACCTCAGGCAGCCTTGAAGGAGATAGCGAGGCCTCCGTGTTTACAGAAGCACTCATTCTTCCCAGAGGCAACTTAGACAAGCAAACCAGGAGCCCGCCAACAGACCAAAGAAAACATGGTACATGCGTCCAGTGGCGTTACAGGCCGCTTTAAGAATGAAACTGTGTCATTTGCGGCCGGTGGACAGAACTAGCGATCACCGTGTCAAATGAAATAAGCCCAGGCTTCAAAAGACAGAACATCACAGGCTTTCTCATATGTCCAATACAAACATTAAAAAAAAAAAAAACTAACTAATAAGCCATGAAAATAGGAGGCTATTTGTGAAGAAAAATGTGTTCACCCGGAGGAGAAGAGGTAAAAGAGGCTATCAGGGAGTTATAAATGATCAAAAAGATCAAACACACACATGAAACTACCACCAAGAAATCCACTATTTTCGTACAGTGAATATATGCAAGTAAGTAAATAAAACCACCCTGAATGTGGTTCCCTGCCCAGTCCACGAAACTGTCAGGCGTTCCTGCCTGGAGTCACTCGGAAGCCTTCTGGGGCTTTCCCACGCCAGGCTGCTCCCTGCACAGAGGTGCCCGAGCCATTAGCCAAATCCTCAGCATCAGGGCTGCACTGCAATGGAGAGCCACTCTGCTGGCTAGCCTCGGGCGCCTGCAGGAGCTTCTGGAGGTGACAGGGGCCACATACAGAAGTCCCAAAAACTGTTGTTATATACTGACTGAGAAACACATTTTTAACCTTTAAAGCAAACCAGGTAGGACTTCAAAATCTCTAAGTCAAAGAAAATGCAAAATTAAATACAAACTGTCACCTTAAAGCCAGAGTATCTAAATTTCAAAACAGAAACTTTCTAAGTGTTTAAAAGATGTGGAAAAAAAAAAAAAAACCCTAAAGAAGTTGATCATTATGGAAATAAGGTTTATATCATGAATATTCATAAGTTCAAATGTCATCTTATTTACAAGGTTCAAGTGATGCAGGTGCTATCTTGCCTCATTGCTGAATAATTGTTAATATTTAATATTTACTTATATTTCAGTAAGTCAGCAGTAACTCCCTAGCCAGCTATGTACCTAAATAACTACCCACAGAGACTAGGATTTATTTAATTAGCCCACAGCATAATGCTGTGCAATAATCCTACACCTCCAAGCTAGCAGAGCTTCCTCCCAGTAAGATTTCCCACAGCACATTTGCTTTTTAACCATAGCCTAGGCCCAGCTCATTTCTCCTGATGTGTCCCATTCCTCTCCTCACAGATCCATCCTCCACTCCTCTCCTCCCTCACCTGACCAGGGTGCTCCACCCTATTCTCTCTATTGCTCAGCGTTGGCTGGTTCGCTTTTATTGGCAATACAGAGAACAGATGGTGGAATGCACACAGACTTGAGACGGGACATGCTTGGATGTAGGGACTGAAACCAGAGAGTGGGGGAGAGAAACCGGCATTTGCACGAACAAAGGTGAACTGTGCATAGTCCACAAGAACAGGATGTCAACACATCATATAACAAGAAAACCTCATTAATGTTGTAAAGCCCCCGTGTGTGCATGTGTGCACTTGCATGTGCATGGACAAACCCTGGCACACACGTGGAGGTTGGAGAACAACCTGTGGTTCTCGTCCACAGCGTGAGTCCTGGGGTTTGAACCCAGCAATTCAGACTCGGCGGCAGGCACCCTTACCCGCTGAGCCATCTTGCTGCTCCAGACCTCATTAATTTAACAACTAATTGCTTTTCCAAGAATAAACAAGTATTATAGGACAAAAATTTAAATTTAAAAGTAATTCTTCCTAAGCCGTCCTTCCCAGGAATTATTTCCCTATAAGTTAATACGTCCAAACTAAACGCACTTTGACAATAATGAAAGATAACGCATTAAGATCTGCATTTTAAGGGTTTTTGATTGATATGGATGCATTACGTGTCTGCTTGTTTGTACGCACGTGGGTGCTTTCGGAGGCCAGAAGGCGGCAGCAGGTTCCCGGGAGCTGGAATTACAGGCAACTGTGAGCTGCTCGGTGCGGACTCCGGGAACTCAACTCTGGTTCTCTGAAGGAGTAGCCAGAGCTCTTCAACACTGAGCCATCGCCCCAGTCCCTACACCTCCACTCTGAAATTCAGTAGAATGCTTCACAACAGTGCTTTATAAATATGCTTTAGAATATGTGCCCCTGACCCTCTGGTTCCTCAGATCCTTTCTCCCTCTCCTTTGCAGGACTCCCAAAGCTCTGTCCAGTGTGTGGCTGTGACTCTGCATTGCTCCCAGCAGTTGCTGGATGAAGTCTCTCGGTCTTTTTGATGGGCTTAAGGGTAGGGAAAGAGGATGCAAGGGTCTCCCCGGGAAGTGGAGATAGAATAGATTCTGTGGGTAGACTGGGGCAGGTAGGGTTGAGAACAGGAGAGATCAGGTGGGGGAGGGGGAATGCGGGAGAAGTTACAACAATTGGGGAGCATTTTCGGGCAAGGGAGAAACCTGGTACTATGGAAACTCCATGAAACCTGCTAGAGTAACCCCAGCAAAGAATCCTCGTACCGGGGAACACGGAGCCGGAACTGGCCATCTTTAGTGATGAGGAAGGCATCACGTGGAGGGACTGGAACATGACTCAGCCACAACTACAGTCTACAGTTTGTCCTGCCCAAAGCGTGTACTGGGACAGGAGCCTAGCAAAATTGTCATCATAGTCATTTTTTTAAGACTTATTTATTTATAGACATGAGTGCATACGTGCATAATCAAAGAGGATGTGACCACATTATAGATGGTTGTGAGCCATATGTGGTTGCTGGGAACTGAACTCAGGACCTCTCTGGAAGAACAGACAGTGCTCTTAACCATTGAGCCATCTCTCCAGCCCCCATAGTTTTTAAATTAAAGTGATACTACACACGTTGCAGGGCTCCTAATTAGTGCAAAGAGAGTCAGTGAGTCTAATTTTCTGAAGAGATTAACACGGTGATCTACAGAGCCCAACCTTCCTTTTAATTTGAGCCCCTCCTGCACAGCCTGCACAGATGGACTGGTCTCTTCTGTTTCAATGTATTGAGCAAAGGGTGCCTCTCTGCACACTGTACTGTTTAAAAAGACATTTTTAAACAGATAAGAATACCTTCCAGTGAGTTCAGCAATTATTCTAAAACTCCTACTAATTAGTATGACTCCTTTTGTCATTATCTCTCACCCCCCACTCCCTTCTTCCCAACCCACCTCCTCACAGCAGAAGTCACTGGCCATGAATGTCCTTGCCCCAGCTGCATTCCCTCCTGGTCTACCTCAACACATAAGCCAGAGGCATCTGGTCTACCTCAAGGCATGACCCCGGAGCATGACTTCCCTGTCAAATAAAACAAAGGAGCAACCCCAAGAACGTTCTCCCTAGAGCTCAGAAGGTACAAAGTAGATTCCAGAGTCTTCAGTCTGTTTTTGGCTCCTGGTGAGGGCTGTGTCCAGGTGGAATAGGGGTCCACTAAAAAAGCTAGTCCCAGAGTCCACACACATGTGCAAATTATATATTATCCACTTGTTTCATCAAGCTGAGAGACTTTAAGAAAAAGAAGGGAGCAAGCTAGCCAAACTTAGGGTAAGGTTATGTTTAAACCCAGCTTGTATGTTAAATATCTATAAATCAGGGCAGGGGGGCTTGGGCATGGCTCAATGAGTAAAGTGCTTGCCCACAAGTGAGAGGACGAGAGGATATATCCCAGCATCTACATAAAAGCCAGGAAGCAGCCGCCTGTAATCCTACCGCAGAGCTGGGGTCCCTAGAGCAAGCTGGCCAGCTAAACTAGCCAAATCTGTACACTCTAGATTCAAGTTACTTCAATATAGGAGGCAGAGAACAACCAAAGACAACGGTAATGTGAACCCCTGGCCTCCGCATACATGTACACTGCACACACACATAGCATTTCCCCAGACACTCCAGCCTCACATCGACCTTGCCACCAAGCATGGAAACCCTTTCCCACCACAGTAGATTGCGCTTTGGGAGATGAGTTTATTGCTTACTATGGAGCATATGTGAGGGATTACTCACAGAACATGGATGGGAACCCCCACCCCCAAAGAAAAACAGCAGCAACACCACCCAAAAGTCTGGACCATAATGAATGGTGACATTATGAGCTACATAAATAGAGTCCCTTTACTTCCATTAATCTTCCACAGGCTGAAAATCGTAACATCTCAGTGTCCATATGACTCCAGAGTCATAAAATTAGGACAGTACCCCACACAAACGGCCAGGAGGTGCAGGGTTAGGGGGATGGCTGGAGTCTCAGGCGAAGGGTCAGTGACCCTCCTCACCCCTTACTTCTGTGAGGGAAGGTCAACAGTCAGGGCTCAAGAGACTTTACATAGTTGCAGCTGTTTTGATGAGGATGAGAGCTCCTGTGTTTGAAGGACTCTGTTCTACAGTTCTCATGTTCAAAAAATCCAAAAAACAAACAAACAAAAAACCTCAGGGATGGCAGAGCCAGTAATCCCAGAGCTGGGGAGGTGAAAACATATCCTTCTCTTGGGCTCATTGGCCAGTCAGCCTAGTAAGTCAGCAATCCAGGCCAGTGTCTCGACAAAAAATTAAGATGGATAGCTCCTGAGATTGACCTCCGACACACAAGGAGACACATGGTCATGTTACCCCCCCCCCCATACACACACACACACTACTGCTTGTTGTGTGCCAATCGTAGGTGTGGGCTCTGGAACCAGGCAGCAAGGAACTAGGCAGAAGCTCTGGCTTCAATGAAGACAAGAAACTGATACACAAATACATGAATGAATGACCGAGCAAAGCAGTTATCAGGGAAGGCCCAGCATTCAACAGAAAATTATAATAGGATAACAGAACTGGGGCTGTGTGATCATTGACTAAGTGGTTTCTGGACCCTTGGAGATGGCTTCATGAGCTGAGAGCTAATTTTTGCACAGTGCAGTCAACCAGGAAAACCAGGCAAAGGCTGCTGGAAGTTTGTTTTGTGAGCACACTTCTGCAAAGTAGCATGGGTTGCAGACCTCCCCCAGATGCCCATCAGCCTCTTTCCCAAACACGCCCTTCAGTGCCAGCCTCTCTAGCAACACGTACACAGGGGCAAACCTAAGGATGGCATAGCTAAACAATGCAGTGGGAATCTTACCTTACCTTGGAGGGTTCTTAATGTCCAGAGCTTGGGGCTTGGCTGACCCTACAACTCCAGACAAAACCTGTGCTTTCTAGATGTTCTCAGGTCGGGAGGGCGGATGGCCAGTTTACTGCGCAGTCTGAACATGTGTCAACCAGTATCTGACATCCAAAACACAGCTCATGGGCTCCATCTCCTCCATCTAGAGTCCGAGACAGGGACTGGGCAGATTTCCACAAGAGCGGATCATCCAGCCAAGTGCTTTTGTGATAATGTACTCAGTCTGGAGCCCATGCCTGCCAGATCCTCCGTATCAGCACTGAGGAATCCACTACCCTCCCCCTCCCCGCATACACTTCACAGCCACACAGGAACTCAGTCATTCCACAAGGACACCAGACTGCCACAGACCTTCACAGCCTGTGAGACACAGTATCTCAAACCTACCCTAAGCAGAGAGCCGCGTTGAGATAACATGAGGGTCTTTCCCCACCCAAACTGGAGGAGGAGGTTTACTGTCTCATCCCATAACTTCATATCAATGAGAAGAAGCCAGTGAACATGGACAGAAGATAGGCAAGGGAGGGAGAGAAGATGATGGGCAGGCAGAAGAGGGAGGAAAAAGGAGACATAAATGGATAGGTAGGTGGACAAAAATGAAGTGGCTAGATATAGGTGATGAAGCTGATCGACACAAAGTCAGATAAGAGGCAAGTAGAGGGTAAATAGAAAAATGAGACGGGCAGGGTGAGCCCAGGGTGACCAAGCTACTACCTACTCCAGTAGCTGGACATATAGGGTAGGACAATGTCTGTGGTCACACTGAACTTTGTTCAAACAGAGAGAAGCAGCCAAAACAAACAGGGGACAAAGTTAGGAAAATATCCTAGAGAGAGACACACTGTGTAGACAGATCATCAGATAGCCAGGGACAAGTGGCCACTTTAAAATAAAAGAGCAGGAAGTGGCCCAGTGAGCCAAAGGTTAAAGAGCCAGTCCCCAGGCAGAGGGACTAGCCAAGACTCTAGTAAGGCCAGCGTGTCTCCGAGAGTTATCTCGGATTACGGAGAAGAACCCACATGAAGAGGAGAAGAGTTGAAGGATCAGGGTTTCATTCTTTGCGAACTGGCAGTTTCAAGGTCCTCTCAGATTACAGAGAATGAAGCCTGTTTGTCATGCTTATGAGTCTTCATACCCCACATCCTCCATGAAACAGACTGCAGAGAATGAGGGAAGGGTGGGCCTCCCACTTCTATCTGTTTATTGTTTGTTTAGAGCGAGGGTCTTGCTATATTGCTCAGACCAGGCTCCAGTTCCCGAGTTCACTGGCATTCCTGCCTGGATCCTCAATATTGGGAGACTTAGTTTAAGGCCTGACACATGATAGACAAAGAAGAGTGTCCCAAGCTTCTGGAACCATGAGATTTCAGCTCACCGAGCATTTCAGAGTTTGGAATGGTTGCATAGCTTTCACCAATTTTTTCTAAATGCCAATAATGATACTCCAAAGGTTTCAGAGTCCAGATTTCAGATTTGTAGACGTAAGGGGCCAGCATGGGCCACATCAGGTGTTGAGGATGCGCTGAAGAATCCCCATCCTTGACAGAAGAACACTGACCATGCAGCCTGTAGAGGCGGACTCTGGAGCCTATAGGCTGACTCTGCCAAGAAAATCTAGTCCCCTATTTAGCTCTGTTCCCCATTTTTTAAGTGGATTACTTGGTTTGCTGCTTTTCAGCTTTTTTAGTTCTTTATATATACTGGATATGAGTCCTCTGTCAGATAAAGGGTTGGTGAAGATTCTTTCCCAATCTGTAGGCAGTCGCTTTGTTTTGATGATGGTGACCTTTGCTTTACAGAAGCTTTTCAATTTCATGAGGTCCCATTTATTGATTGTTGCTCTTAGAGCCTGTGCTGTTGGTGTTCTGTTCAGGAAGTTTGCTCCTGTACCAATGAGTTCTAGGGTATTCCGAACTTTTTTTCTAGCCGATTGGAATACTGAATGGCAGAGAAACACTTAAAGAAATGCTCAACCTCATTAGCCATTAGGGAAATGCAAATCAAAACAACCCTGAGATTTCACCTTACACCCATGAGAATGGCCAAGATCAAAAACTCAAGTGACAACACATGCTAGAGAGGTTGTGGAGAAAGGGGAACCCTTCTCCACTGCTGGTGGGAATGTAAACTTGTACAACCACTCTGGAAATCAATCTGGCGCTTTCTCAGACAACTAGGAATAGCGCTTCCTCAAGATCCAGCCATACCACTTCTAGGCATATATCCAAAAGAGGCTCAAGTACACAAAAAGGACATTTGCTCAACCATGTTTGTAGCAGCTTTATTTGTAATAGCCAGAAGCTGGAAACAGTCCAGATGCCCCTCAACTGAAGAATGGATGCAGAAATTGTGGTACATCTATACAATGGAGTATTACTCAGCAATGAAAAATAAGGAAATCATGAAATTTGCAGGTAAATGGTGGGACCTGGAAAGGATCATCCTGAGTGAGCTGTCCCAGAAGCAAAAAGACACACACAGTATATACTCACTCATATAGACATGCAACATAGGATAAACCCACTAAAATCTGTACATCTAAAGAAAAGATGTCTTAGATCTAAAGAACTAAGCAAGAGAGAGGACCCTAACTAAAATGCTCAATCCCTATCCTGAAAGGCAAAGAGGATGGACATCAGAAGAAGAAAACAGGAAACAACCTAGGAACCTGCCACAGAGGGCCTCTGAAAGCCTCTGCCCTGCAGACTATCAAAGCAGATGCTGAGCCTGATGGCCAACTGTCGGGCAGAGTGAATGGAATTTTATGTAAGAAGAGGGAAATAGTAAGAGCTGGAGAGAACAGGAACTCCACAAAGAGAGCAACAGAACAAGAAAATTTGAACACAGGGAACTTCCCAGAGACTCATCCTCCAACCAAGGACTATTCATGGAGATAACCTAGAACCCCTGCACAGATGTAGCCCAGGGCAGTTCAGAGTCCAATTGGGTTACATAGTAATGTGAAGAGGGACTGCCTCTGACATAATATGATTGGCCTGCTCTTTGATCACCTCCCCCTGAGGGAGGAGCAGCCTTACCAGGCCACAGAAGACAACAATGCAGCCACTTTTGATGAGAACTGATAGACTAAGATCAGAAAGGAGAGGAGGACCTCCCCTATCAGTGGACTTGGGGAGGGGCTTATGGGGGGATACAAAATGAATAAAGTGTAATTAATAAAAGTTAAATAAAAAATTAAAAAAAAGAAAACCTAGTCCCCATAAACTACTGAGGTTAGCGTGGGTCTGGCCTATGAAACCAATATTCATTATTATAAATACTAAATGTGATAAAGCATGAAAAGTACTTGGTTAGGTGGTTAGAACAAGTGAAGTGTTCAAAGCAGAAATGAGGCAGGAATATCTTTCATTGTAAACAGCCACCACTGGCAGATTCTCGACAATGACCCTGGTGCATTCCATAGCAACGTAGCCAGAAGGTGAGGTGTGATGGGGACAATGGCTTTTAACTTGCAGGGCCAGGATAACAGAACTGGCATGGTCCTTCTAAAACAATGCTAAGCAGAGTATGGTGGTTCATATCTGCAGTCCCAACGTTAGAAGACGGAGGAAGGAGGACTACCCTGACTTCAAGTCTAGTCTCCCTACAGAATGAGATCGTCTCAAAAACAAAACAAAACTTATGGGCCAGCAAGTAAAGGCACTTGTTACCACGTGTTATAACTCAAGTTCCATTCCCAGGAAACTTAGAGTGGAAAGACAGAACTGACCCCCACAGGTTGTCCTCTGAGGTCTATGTGCACTCACATGGGTACAAGCAATAAGTAAATGTATATAAATGTTTTCTTTGTTTGTTTTAGATAACTCCAGCTGGCCTGGAGCTTGATCAGGCTGGCCTCAAACTCACAAAGATCTACCTGCCTCTTCTCCTAAGTGCTGGGATTAGAGGCATGCGCCACCATGCCCAGTTTATACAAACATGAAACCCACCAACTTCCTATATTCTACATGTAATAATTCAAAACCACAAGAGATAGCTGAAATTGTCCACAAGACATAAATGGCGCAAGGGAAGATTTTAGTCATCTGGTCTATTAGTCAGAATTGCCTGCTCTATAGGATAAATCTCAGCTGAAGAGATGGCTCAGCAGTTAAGAGCACTGGCTGCTCTTCCACAAGTCCTGAGTTCAATTCCCAGAAACCACGTGGTGGCTCACAACCATCTATAATGAGATCTGATGCCCTCTTCTGGTATGCAAGTACACACACAGACAGAACGGTGTATATATAATAAATAAACAAACAGACAAACAAATACCCACACATAGACTAAAACTCATATTGACAAAATAAAGCAATTTATTTTGATATCAGGTGGATCAAAAGTATGATATACTGGTAATAGAAATTTTAATTCATCTTTACTGGATTATATACATATAAATAGAACATACTGATCTAAATAGAACATATTGATGACCCTCAAAACCCAAGAACTGTCCTATTTTAGTGATAGCTTGGCAGACAGCGATTTTACTAGCCCAAACACTATGAGTTACATGATTTGCCACATTCTACATTTTTCTAGCGATAATGACGTTGTGTCTCCGCATGTGATGTGATGGTTAATGCTGTTTGCTTTTGTATGAATATATTTATTCCACATGTCTTTATTTATACTTTGGGTTCCCTAGAAATACCTCCCAGGAAAACTCCTGACTACCCCTCAATGCCCAGCTTAAATGGCCCCTCTTTCAGGAAGCCTTCCCCACTTACCCACCTTTCTCTAACAGGGTTAATGATCCCCCAATTTACCACTCTTGTGTAGACAACTGCCCTGTGATTATTTTTTCCCCTTTCTGGTTCCTACCAGTTGGACATGGCAGTGATTATTGCTCTTTCGCAATTTCCTATGTGCACAGTCCTTTTACCTGTTCACTATTTTTGTTTCCTGCAGTTCCCTCCCCCCCCCAGATTTTAATTAGAGTCGGTTATGTGGTTCTGAGTTAGGAAGTAACTATCAGAGCCTAGGGGCTCATGAGTGGCTGACAGCTGAATACTCTGCTTATTCCTTTCCCAGAATCTGCCAGTTGTCAACAC
This sequence comes from Meriones unguiculatus, assembly GCF_030254825.1. Lineage (NCBI taxonomy): Eukaryota > Metazoa > Chordata > Mammalia > Rodentia > Muridae > Meriones > Meriones unguiculatus. The sequence continues at coordinate 66,275,982 of NC_083367.1, forward strand.
ATCAACAGTATGTGACAAGGCCACATGGGCCACTCCTGCAGCTGACTGATAGAAGGCCCCAACTTGTGTTGAGCCCGTGGCAGCATGCTGTGAGTTCATAGTTTCCGTGTCTACATCCTGCTTAGAAGCTGTTGGAGGACGTTTTTGCGCTCGGTGTATTCAGATGGCGATCTCCACACCCAGAGATCTGCAGTCTGGACTTCGGCGTTGCCGTTATGGTAAAGCATCTCCAGTCTTGATATGTTGTAAACATTGCTATCCAACATCTTCTAACTGGTCAGAGAAAGAGCTGAGCGGCCAACAGCTGGGTCGGAGAGCTAAGGCAGCACTTCTGGAGCCCAGGGCGAGGGTCTCAGGTGGGGAGCACAAGCAGAAGTGGGTGGCTGGATACAGAAGAAGCAGGTGCCATGAGACCAGGAAGGACAGGTAATGGACCACATTGCTAGAGCGCAGGCCGGGCCAGTATTGCTGGATTGGAATAGCTCAGAATCTGCCCATCTCAGTGCCATAAGCCAACAAATAAATATAAGTCTCTGAATCATTATTCAGCAAAAGGGCAGGCATAAAAAAAAAAAAACTTGCATTTTACAAGAAGATAGTATTCTGAAGCCTCTATACCTGTCTTCTTATGTTCTTCATGATCTGCCTTCTGCGGTGTCTGCTGAACTCAAGAGAGTGATATAAATGTCCAGACTTCTACATTTTTATTTTTGTTTGTTTGGTTTTAATTCAAGACAGGCTGTCATGTACCCAAGACTGGAACTGAACTTAGTCTAACAGCTCAAGACCAGCTTTGAGCCTCTCGCTCCTCCCACATCCACTTCTCAAATGCTGAGATTACACGTGTGTCCCCTCAAGCTTCCCTTTACTAGATTTTAGTAGCTTTGAAAGGGATGAGCTCTTCTTTGTCTTCCTAGTGTCTAGCTCAGCTGCTTATATATGGTGCCTAAAGTAATAAGCAATAAATGGTTAAACAGAAAAACTTACCCAGCAGAATATTAACAATTCAACATGATTTTATTTTAAACCAATCTGACTCCCCAGCACATCACCATGACGGAAGTTAAAAAATGAGGGGAACATGTAATATTCCTTTTCACTGCAGACTAAAATGAAGTGGAGGGTTGACCCCAGAGCACAGTGATGCCAAGACCACACATCACAGAGATGAAAAAAATGAGACCCAGAACAGACCAGTGAGGCCTTCCACATGACTGAACATCAGCTGTGAATCAGCATCCTCATCATCACCTTTCCTACTTCCTCCAGTGTCTTGTGGGAAAACTGGTCTTTGTTGAGCTGGACCAAGACCCACCGTTAGCAAGTGAACATTCTCTCTACAGACCAAGGGTGTTAGCCACAGGCTAGATATGACAGCATCTCATAACTACAGGCTTTAACATGAACTCTGTCTGCGGAGTCTATAAGACTCGAGGTACTGATGCTTCTTAGACATTATCAGGTATGGAGGACACCAAGGATGGACCCTTCCCCTACAGTCCACAATTCATAAGTCCAGGAACTGAAAAAACAGAGTTACTCGTCAAGAGAATAGAATATGAGTCTGTGCTCTAAGTGAAAACTTAGCAGCCTAAAAACATTACTATCTAATATTACTATCCAAGCAGAAGGGTTTCAGAGAAATCTTACTGCCCCCTCCCTTAAGAGTTAATCCAAATGAGTCTGTCATTTACCTGAACTGGAAAGTGTTCCACAGGAAAGCTGTCTGTCCCAGAAACAAAGAAATGATATAAACCACAGAGGTCAACACCAAAGGCTTCCCTGGTCAGTCATACTTTTACCCATTAACAGCTGTCTTAGTTGGGGTTTCTGGTGCTGTAACAAAACATTCTGACCAAAAAGCAAGTCGAGGAGGAAAGGCTTCATTGGGCTTTACTGTAGTCCATCACTGAAGGAAGCCAGGGCAGGAACGCTAACAAGGCAGGGACCTGGAGCAGGAGTGGCCCAGAGGCCATGGAGGGTGCTCCTCATGGCTTGCTCAGCCTGCTTTCTTATTAGACTGCAGAACCACCAGCCCAGGGATGGTACCACCCACAATGGGCTGGGCCCTCCCCCATTAATCATAAATTAAGAAATGCCCTACAGGATTGCCTACGGCCTGATCTTCTGGAGGCATGTTCTTCATTGCCGTTCCCTGCTGTCAGATGAGTAGCTCATGTTGTGTTGACAAAACTATCTGCACAAAAGTGCCTTCCTCTACCACACTTCCTGGAGCCAATTCCCACTCTCATCCCTGGAGAGGGCCTTTGTGTTCTCTGTAATAAACTACCTTCTCCTCAACATTCTGTGTGTCTCCTCTTAGTTCTTCTGATGACAACCAAAAGGCCTGTGGAGCTGAGGGCAGGTTAGACCAAGATCCTGGTCACACTGCCATGTAAAACTTATCTGCCATAAAACTCCAGCGATCCTGCTTTTCAGCGAGACCAAGAGTGTGCTCATCCCTGTACCTGCACAGGGTAGCACATCTGAGCCCGGTCATTAATCAGTGCTACTTACATCCTTTTCAGTGTGAAAACCAGGTGGTCGTGGAGTCCCAGGGTGGCCTGCCTGTTGCCATGACATCACTTTCACTTAATACAAACACATCCTGTATTTTTCTTCCTTGCGTTCTTTTTTTTTTTAGATGAAAAGTTGTTAGCTTTTTATCTCAAATAGTACTTAGTTCTGTTCCCACACCCTACCTAGAAGGTACATGTGACCCGTACCACTGGCTATGCTACCAAGTAAAAAGTACATTTAAATGATACATCAGGGATGGAGAGATGGCTCTGGAGACAGAGCGCTTAACCACAATCATGAAGACAAGAGTTCAGCTCCTCGGCCCCACAGAGCTTAAAGGCTGAGAAAGGGGACACCCTGGGCAAGTTAGTTATCAACACTAGTTAATCTGTGAGAGACAAGGCCTCAGTAAATAAGGTGGAGAGTAACTGAGGAAAACATATGTCATCAACCTCTGGCCTCCACAGGCATACATATGTACATTCATACATCTGCAAGCACATATATATATACATACACGCATGTGCAACACACACATACTAAACAAATAAATGTCATACTAGTCATATTAGAAAGCACTAGTCATATTACCCAGCACTCACTGTCAGGTGACCAGGAATGGTACCCAACGCACTGTACTCTGCTCAAGTATCAACTGTGCTCAGTGCGAAAGTTCTGAAAAGGACAAAGATGTAACACCCAACCCAACTAGGTACAAAGTTCTTTTCTTCCTGGTGCTGGGGAGTAAGCCCAGCGCCTCATGAACGGTAGCGTATGCTCCTTCCCTGCAGCTCCTACTGACAAGCACTGACCTCCTAAACCACACCTACTGTGTTCAGCACCTCCTTAAGAACGTGCTTCAAAGTTCCGGGGTTTGCTTTGGCCCAGCAGCTCTCAACCTTCCACACGTCGACACTTTAACCCAGTACCCCATGTTGGGGCGACCCTCCACCAAGCATAAAGTGATTTTCATTGCAGCTACTGTTATGAATCATAATGTGGATATTTTTTGAGACAGAGGTGTCAGTGCTGATATTGTCACGTGCACACTGACATACCTGCGCACACATACACACAGACCTATACACAAATCAGTAAGTTAAAAACAAGGAAGAGCCACTTTCATCGCCCCAAGGACGATCACCAGAGAGCCAAGGATCGAAACAAAAACACCTGAGCACCTAGGTTTGATCACCAGAAGCTGCGCAGCAGCATCTCAGGCATCTCTACAGACCCAGTCCTCAGTGTGCTCTGCAGAACGATCGAGTCTTGCAGCCAACCAGGCACAGAGTAGGGCTGACAGGGACACATTCACCTGGGAGGTGGTTCCCGGGAATTAGTGGGACTGGGGGTGGGGGTGGGGGCTTGTCTGGTCTCTGGACTTAGATGGCCAAGCCTGATCAGATGTGTTCTCTACAGGACAATTTTTTATTTCTGTTTATGTTTTGTTTTGAGCCCAGGTGCCTCTGCCTCCCAGGCCCTGGGATTAAAGGTGCCACCAGAACAGTTTCATCTCGCCCAAGACCACATATAACGTCCCAAGAGTTGCACAATATAAAGAAGAAACCCATGGTCTGATGATCAGCATCACCTAAGATCCTTCTATGATGATTCCTTTGGAATCGCTTAAAAGACTCACTGTTGAGGAAATTCCCCGAGAGGCCGAAGGGAGAAAGCAAAGCCTGCCCTGAATATAGGAGGCGCCATTCTACAGAAAGAGTCCCCAGCTGAATGTAAAAATTAAAAAACAAACGACAGGCAGCCTGCAGAGCACCAGCAGCCATCTCTCAGCTGCCTCACACTCCCAGGGTGATGGCCTCCCTGTGTCCTTTCAACCAGGAGGCAAGATAAGCCCTTCTTTCCATGAGTTACTTTTTGTTATAAAGTGTCAACATTAAAAGTAACTCTAACTCTACGATTTGTAAAACACTACGGAGAAAGTGAATGACAGAAAGAACAGCATAGGAACCAGCGACCCACTGACATGCTGGCTATCCCTACGTCCCTAGCATCTTGGGATTTCGGCAGAACATGGAAAGATTTGGCTTTGCATACATCAATGGGTTACCTGCAATTGACCCTTGTAGATGATGGAAATATTTTTACTCTCCTAAACTTTTCAAAGTGATTACATTTCCTTCCTGGAGACAGGGCACAAGCTGATTATTCAACGAACAAATGAATACATTCTGACTGACCAGCGCCCCTCATTATGGAGCCTGAGGAAACAATGATTTCAGAGTCATGAGCCGAACTGAGAAAGTAAGTGCTGAGGCCCTGGGGCGTGCTGGGGGGGAGGGGAGCTCGGGAAGGGTAGGGCTGAGTTTAGCAGAGGAAAGTTCATCCCAAAAACTGCAGCGGCTGGCTGGTACCACTCCTTCTACTGACCTGGCACAGGTTCATCCCAAGGCAAGAACTGCGGGTCAGATGCTATTTTTAAAGGATTTCTTTGTGGGCGTGTGTCTGTGTGTGTGCTTGTTGGTATGTGTGTGGGTGTGTATGCCTGTGTACACATGGAGGCCATAAACAGGTGTCAGATCTCTGAGAGTCGGTGCTGCAGACATTTTCGGGGTGTTGCCTGGGAACCTGGTGCTGAGACCTAAACTCCAGTCCTTGACTGGCCCTTACTGCACCATCTCTTCAGCCATCAAGTGCTATTTTCATTGCAACACAGAGGAGAGAACTTCACTTTCACTGTGACTTAGGCAATGCCACCCTTGTTACCTGAGGATGCCGTGCAACTTTCAATTAAACCTTTATCCAAAGCCAAACACTTAGGAAAAGGAAAGCCAGTGTGTATACACTTGTCAGCAGAATGTACTGTATTTCTAAAAATAAACAATCTATACGTTTTACACTGAACTCTCTCTTAAATGCCTTTCATAAATATTTTCATTTCCTCCCATTGACAAGGAATTCAAGTATGATAAAGTGGCACCAGCTCACTGAGAGGGTCTTGATACCACAAGGGCCAACACTACCGAGTCTGAGATAAAGTTTAAACAATGCTAACAAGCCCCGAACGAAAGGCCACAAGGCAGATAACGTTGTCTTTCCAGAAGGTGAGAGAAACACTTGACAGAAGGTTACACTGGCTTCAATTCGTCAATTACTTCTGTAGAAAGGAGCACTTGCTGCAGCTTCTGGGGTTATGCAGAGGTTTCTATCTTGTTCTACTGTCATAAACAAAGCAAAATGTACCAAGAGACAGACAGACATCAAAACCTATTTGACAAACACAATGCTAGGGTTAAGCCAAGGGTTCATCCCTTACCATAGGGTTTAGATTAGTAGAGAAAAGGCAACTGAAGAAATTCATCAATGATACAAACAAGTGAGGTAATGTGTGGGACAGAAGCCAAACACTGCTGTGAAAAAGAATGCCAGAAGTCCTTAGCTAAAAAAAAAAAAAAAAAAAAAAAATTCCACTAGCTCTATCTGAAATGGAGCTTTTAGAAGCAGTCACCACTTGGATTGCCAGGTTCAACTAAAGGAAGAAATGGTTTGGACCAGTTTTTAAGAAGAAAACGAAGCATGAAATAGATGTGAAGTGAACACCAGCTTCTGTAAGGGAGCAAGCATCAGAGTTCTTCCAGAGGTTTGGAGAACACGCGGAATCCATTTCCATGGAGACAAAGACAGGCACTGCACTCACTAGCAAGAGCAGGCAGAGATGCAGAAAGATGGCTAAGAACAATGCCACTAGAGGCGTGTAGGAGCTGTGCCCTGTGCCAGGGAGTGCCTCCTGCAGGGGAGGGTTCAGCGCAGAGCAGAGCCCAGGGGACTTCTGGGATGGGGAAGTCAACTCAGAACCCACTGAGCTTGGCTGAGGAGAAACGCACAGAACCACTACTGCTTAAGAAAGAAAAGCAGGGGCTGGAGAGATGGCTCAGTGGCTAAGAGCACTGGCTGCTCTTCCTGGGTTCAATTCCCAGTTCAGTTCATGACTGTTTATAATTCCACCACACACTGACATGCAGACAAAACATCAATGCATGTAAAAATAATCTTAAAAAAAAGGAAGGAAGGAAATTTACTTTTACTTTTAAAATCACTCAACAATGTACTAACCTGTTCTGCGAGTATACAGAATAAAATAACTCCTGCTGACCCTCAGGCCAATGTACAATAAGACAAGGGAACAATGATCAATTAGCATAAATCAATGACTTCAAAAGAGAGAAGAAAATACCTTTCAAACAGCAGAGTAGATGTGAGCCAGGGATCTACCTACTCACGCTGTTTTCAGGATGTTGTTCCTTTTATGGTCAACTAATTCATCTCCACTGTTCCTGGGACATCACAAACTCCTGGCCAAATGATTGACACTCACTCCTCCTAAGTAACTTGTGTTTCCTCAAACAATGGTAACAAGAAAATTTGCTTTAATTTTAGTGATTTCAGCATAACATTACTAACACACTTCCCCCATAGGTAAGAATTTTATGACTTGATTTCTCCTGAGTGTGAATAACTAAAACCTCAACTAGGAAAGGGATGTAGACGGTGAGGGGCTGGAGAAAGGACAGTGACGTGCATGCTTATTATTTTTTTTTCCCCGTGAAATACATTCCAGGGATGCAGCTGAAAAGCATAATTTAAACCAGACCATCAGGTCCCTGGATGAAAACCTCACCTCCTCCAGTGCCCCAAACTACTTCAGGAGACCCATTCCCCTCCTCCCCAGTGATCCATTCCCTACCCCAGTTATAGGTAGTCCTAGACTTAGCAATGGATCTATCTCTGAATCTCTGATTTTACCAGAAGTAACGCACCCTCATACAACTGCTGGGTTCCATACTTCCACTGCAGTATGCAAAAACTCCCATGGGCTCTTGAAAACCTTATTACACATCAGGCTTTGTGTTCTGTTTCTGTCTGAGCATAGATGGGTGTCCGTGCTCTAGGTACATCCTTGGCGGGCAAGGCCACAGTAATGGAAGCTCGTCAGCCGCATTTTCAACTCCTGCCAGTCTCTGCTTCTAAAGAGTAACTGGGTTGTGGCTTTGTGGTAAGGTGAGGATCACTTTCAGTCCTAACAGCTCTTCCCACACTCTATCTGAAATCTCTAGCCGGCTGTGAGCTCTGCCTCAATCACACTCCTGCCTGGCATATCCTCTCAGCACCCAGCCAGACTGTGCTCCTCATGAAAACCCTCTCCCATCCTCTATTAACCCTAGACTTTGAAAATTTCTATGCACAGTAGAGGCCAGAACAGAGCATCAGCTCCCCTGTAAGTGATAAGTAGTTGTAAACCACCATGTGGATCCTGGGACCCACCAGGATCTGAGAGCCACCAGCACTCAACCACTGAGCCTTAGCTCCAGCCTGCCATCATAGACTACATTGTACTAAATCGAGTGTTAAATTTTGTTCTTGCCTCGTTCAAAATTCCAACTACTTCCCAGTGGCACCAGGCATGGGAAGTGGAAAAATGGGGAGAGTTATCCAATTCCCCAAGAGACAGTGAAACAAAAGGGCAAGAATGAAAGATTTCTTGAGGAATTCTTTATGCAATTTAAGTTCCACAGTAAGGGCCCAGAGGGGCCACTGTTCCAGGACCTCATCTGGCCCCTCACAGCTAGATCTGTCTCCTCACAGCTACAGCAGAACCTCACTGGCCACAGATAACCATGATGATGTCCACGGCTACGAAAATATCCTGTTCTGATTACAGAGGAGCTTTCTTTTCACTGTATCCAACTTGAACATTTAACCTGAACCATCGGGCCTCGCATTACACACTCACTCCCTTCCCTCTATGACAGAACACTCAGGAGACAGCACCACTTAACTAGTCTCCTCTCTGCCGGCACAGCATCACGATGGCCCCACATTTGAGTTCCTACCATCTCTACCTCTTGGCTCTCACACTTTCAAACAGCTCTGATGCCAGCACAGCAATCATATTTTAATAACTAAAAGATACTTATCCCTTAGGAAGAGCTTAAACAGACAAGTAAGAAAAAGCCAGTCAATTGGCGATAAAGATTTTGGGAAAAGCTTTCCATTAATTTAATTAAATGAGATGAATAGTCCCAGCAGGCCAACTGACACAAGCCTCTAATCCCAGCTTCTCAGAAAGAAGGATTTCAAGTTCAAGGCAAGCTTGGACTACAAAGTGAAGTTTAAGTATAAATTGGGCCAGCTCTGGATCTTCTGGATAAGTACTTAGCCAATCTGAAACAAGAGCCAGGCCTAACTAAAAATAAGCAATTCTTTAGAAAACGCTCCAACCTGAAAGCTTTTAGCACAGATCTTAGGTACAATGCCAGTATATAAGTAGTAAGCAAAAATCAGCTGGCCTACTTCTTAGTCACACACGCAAAAATTGTGTGTGTACATGTATATATGTTTGTGTGAATGTGTATAGAGACAGGGGTCAGCCTTGGGCATCATTCCTCAGAATTCATCCCCCTTGGTTTATTTGTTTGTTTGTTTGTTTGTTCGTTCAAGACAGGCTCTCTCACGGGCCTGAAGCTTAGAAAGCAGTGAGGTTGGCGAGGGAGCAAACCAAGCAGCACCTCCTGTACCTGTGAGGCACAGCAGAGAGCCCCTGGTCCTGGCGCAGTGTGCTAAGGAGCCACTCTGGGGACACCACTCTCACCTTGTCCTCACCCAGGTGCTCTTAGTTCCCACCTCCTGCTCAAAGGGATTCTGCGGGGGATTACTGATGCTGGAGAGACCTTTCATCTCTGTGGATGAAAGGTGCTAATGAAGGTTTGTAGAGAAGCACTCCCACTCTGCCCTATGGGAAGGTTCCCAGCATCTCTCAGGCTGTCTTCTGCAGGCAGCAAAACGTGCTGTTTGAAGTAGAAATCACTATAGACTTTTAATTAGGTGAAAAGTGGGGTAGCTTGCTATTAGGCAGAGACCAGAAGTTCTGCAATCCTGATTTTCCCTCATATGCCTGAGAGGGCATGACATTGAGACTCAATTCCTGTGATGTAAATCTATGCTCAGCATAAAAAGCTACCACGTATGGAGGTCACATAAGGGGAAATCAGGGTTGAAGGAGTGAACAAGCACACAGTGTTGCTCTAGTGTGAAGAGGCTCAGAACAAGGAAAGAAACCTGCATTGTCTACAAAGAGGCGGTTCTGTAGGAAACCCTGAGACCAGAAGCTTTTAGCCCAAGACCGCAGCGCACAAGTGGCACGCAAAAATAAGCCAACAGAGCTCCTAAGCGCAAATGAGGATCGGTGTGTGCGCACATGTGTGCACATGTGCACATGGAGGGCACAGGCAAGGCCGTCCGTCCATCCATCCGTCCGTCCATCCATCCGTCCGTTCATCCGTCTCCCCAGAACTAGGACTTCAAGCATGCACCACCATGCCTGACTTTTCTACATGGGTTCAGGGAGACCAGACTCCAGTCCTCGCACTTTCACGGCCAGCATTTCACAGACCAAGCCATCTCCCCAGCTGTAAGCAAGGGCTTCAGTGCTGTTGACACGGCCTTCCGTAGTAACGTATCTCACCAATATGAAATTAAGACAAACCCTATTTTGTGTCTCAAAGGTTTTTAACTGTTGTATATGTATATGGCGGTTGTGTTTATAAGAGAGTCATGTGTATATGGGGTCGTATATACATGGGGGTCATGTGTAGCATGAACACACATGTGAAGTCATAGAACAAGTCTCTAGAACTGGCTCTCTCTTTTGACCCTTACACATGTTCCAGGGATCACACTCAGGCCACTAGGATTGTGTGTTAGGTATCTTTTCCTGGTGAGCCGTGCCATCTTGCCATGGCTCTGTGCAATGCCTTGAAGCTCCATCGTTTACCCCCATTAAGACTCTTGAGTGTTAAATACTGACCCTCAGCCCCGGCCCAGCCTCTGCCTTCATTCCTACCTACTATGTACCCATGGGCCTTGGGGGCCTCTTGCTGGTCCTCACCTCTGCAGCTTTGATATCCTTTGCATGGCTTCCACTACCACTGGCCACAGCCTCCTCGCTACCATTTCTCCCTAGAAGCTGTACCTACAGATAAGCCAGACTGCTTATCTACTGGATGTGCTGCCTCCAAGTCAACATGAACATGATTTCCTGACCGCCCTGTTCCCAGATGGCCTGGCTCAAGGTGGTGGGTCTTCCCTCCGGCCTGGCACCAGGACAGACACCTGTCAATTATCCCAGGCCTGCTTCTACCTTCCCTCATCCTGCACATCAAGGCCATCATTAAATCCTCTACCTTCTACTTCCTAAGCTTCTCTTGTTTATATATGTAGAAATATTTTATTGCACTTGTTTCTTTTTTTGGGTGTAGGTGTGGGTAGATGGATGCATACATGCCATGGCATGCCATGGAGGTCAGAGACAACTTATGGAGTCAGGTCTCTCCTCCCGCCACGTGTGTGCTGTGGGTCATCAACCCAGGCTGTGTGGCTTGGTGGCAAGCATTTTTACACACTCAGCCATCTTGTTGCCCTGCTTCCTTAGCATCCTTCTCCACACTCTGTATATCCAGGCTCACACAGGATGACTCCGGTGCTACCATCTTCAAACTTTCACTGTCAGCCATGTCTTTCTCTTTGAACCGGAAGCTTCTTCCATGACACAGACATCTACTAGGATCTCCAGTTCCTGTCCTGCAGCCTCTGATGGCGCTCTTGCAGCTGATGTCCTCCTAAGACAAACAGAAAACGCCTGTCTGCCTTCAACTCTCTAAAACGCTCCCCTTGACCCTAACAGTCAAGCACATCACCCCTCAATCTCGGAACCAACAGGTGCTTCCTCTAAGACAGTGGTTCTTAACCTTCCTGATGCTGTAACCCTTTAATACTACTTCTGGTGCTACTTCATAACTGTAGCTTTGCTACCGGGCGGTGTCTCTGGTTTTAAGACCACCAGAAAGGCATTTTCCAATGGTGGCAATCCACAGGTTGAGAACCTCTTCTCTAAGGTGTCCTTCGAAACTACCATACTATTCAGAGACATATTCTTTACACAGAGCTACAACTACTACTGTACCTCGGAATAAGCCCCGTTCAACTCCTTAGAGCACCACACAGAAGCCAATTACTTTTGCGTCATACTTAATGGGGCATCCACTACTCTAACCCTCTCTGTCTTCAGTGCAGCAAAGAATATGGAACAAATGACTAAGCCGCAATGCCATTTCTGGAGAGTGGCCATCCTAATGTGTATAAATCCATTCTACACAGCTGCTTTGGCTTCTGTCTAATCCTGCTGAGCACCAAGGCTCTTCAAGTATCCTCCTGTCTTGATGACATCATAGTCTTACTCAGTGAGATCTTGTCACTTCCATGACACATAAGCACACTTTAAACAAACTTTTTTCAGATTTGTTCCTTTTATGTGTGTAAGTGTTTTATCTGAATGCATGTTAATGTGCCACACACATGCATGCCTAGTTCCTCAGAGGTCAGAAGACAGCATTAGATCCCCTAGAACCACAGTTACAGATGGTTGTGAGCTACCAGGTAGATGCTGGGAACCAAATCTAGGTCCTCTACAGGAACAATAAATGGTCTAACCACTGAGATGCTGCTCCAGCCTTGAACACACTAAGCTACGACTAACTATAGTTCTTCTACATTCAAAGCCTACAGATCCCAGCCCTAAGTAATGGATGCTTCAGGATATCATCTGGTGACAGGAATTTTACTTTGAAAGATTAAACAATCCATTACAGCAGGGTGTTTAAGGCCCCGAGACCACAGCCCTTTATTAACCAGGATCAAGAGAGAAGGTCTTGCAGAACTCTACATTCATGAGTCTACATGCACAAATTCATGTACATCAGAGGACTAAAAGAAACAAAGCCAATAAAACTTCAACCGAAAATTAATCTTCTGTCCCAACAGTATAAAGCGGCAAAGCTCATCATGCAATTAAGGAATACATGGGAACGTGTTCTTCCAAAATGCTACAGTGGTGCTTTTCCTTAAGCAGCACCGGGAGGCTACGTAGCTGTGTTAGAGATGTCCACAAGCGGTACTACCTCCATTTGTTTCTCTAGCACAGTTCAGCTGCTAAGCAAAGTATTACTATAATGTTTGACGTTTCTCCCGGGCAAACAAGTCCCTGTGCTTACTGATACAAGCTGTCAACTCTTTCTCACAACTTCATAGCGTAATTCCTTGTTTGCAAGGTTTCTCATTTCTTTTGGTGCCTACCCTCAGACACTTTCATGGGATTGCGTTCCTCCAAGACTGAATGGGAACACACATGCTGTCTCGTACCGTCTTTGAGAACTGTTTCTCCAAAGTTGCATCGTCCTTTTCTTCCACTCAGTGAAGCTCTGGTATGTCTCTGATGGGGCTTGCCTCAAGCTGTGTAACTCCGGCTTTGAAGTCAGTAATGGCTGTGATGTATAAGATACTAAGCGACTGCTTGGCTCATTCACAGAATTTTCTGGAAAGAGAAATGGAAGAGGGCTGGGCTAGCTTACTACCCACAACTATGCTGGCTACAGGGTTCAAATGCATGAAGCAGCAGCAAGGGCTGAGTCGTTGGTAAGATGAGTAAGAGAAGCTTACAGAGGAACAACGGCTTGGAAGGGCAGGAACACAGAGTCAGAGCCAAACACGAGGACAGAGACGTCCTGAGAACATTCCAGATTTGCTGGGGATATTAGACTTTTCCCAGGGACAGGAACAATAGCACTCGTGGATTTTCTTTAAAGGGGCGAACTCACAGGTACTCAGAGGTTGACTGTGAGGAACTGTAGGCACTAGTTTTAAAACCCTACTTTATTTGGAGTTCCTTAAGCCTCTACCTCCCTTTCAATCCCCCAGCCATAGGTAGGAGAAAGAAGGTTAGAGGAGAAAGGGGACGTAGGCCTCTTTAGATTTAGTTTCAGCTGGTTAGGGGTTCCAGCTGGGAAAGTATCAATCTCAGTCGTCAGGATATCTAGCAGTTCAGCAAGAGCAAACGACAACAACACAGCAGGATGAACAAGCAGCCTTCCTCCTCCTCAAAGCCCCTTTCTCTCTCTGGGCTCTGGTATTTACATTCTCCCAGAATCCTCGGAATACCACTAACTCCAGCTAGCAAAGACCACAACCCTCTCCAATCCACAGGAGGCTGTCAGCAGCTGTGGATAAACTAAGGCAGTCCCATATCCCACTTGGGATTAAAACAAAAACATATTTACATATTTACATAAGTTACATGAGTTTTTAAAGAAACCCAAACTTCCAGTACAAGGAACTATGAGGGATACCACCAAAGACTGGATAGAGCTGTGCTGGGCAAGAGCTCTGGACAGCAGTGACAGGACAAGGTCAACCCTTTGCGGGATGTAGATTAGAACCCCTACTGCCATACTGGGACTTTAGCTCCCAATGACTCTGAGTCTCAACAATGGCTGTGGCCACACCATAAATTCCGGTATGTAATATTCCCTCTAGATGCAGCAGGTTGATCAAAACAAAAATATCAACCAACCAACCAACCAAGCTTTACTTCAACATAACAGCAACACAGCCAGAAAGTATACAAGAAAAAAAAATTTGCCAAAGTTTTCAAGTTTATTGTGAAAATCTGGGCCCATTTTCCAAGCCTGAAATTCAAGCCAGCTATAAAAGATCAAGATGACGGGAAAACTCAAGACAAACAGGAAAAAGGCACACCAGCAACACAACTCAGAACACTGAAATCCATCTACAAAAGACTTTTGCCAACAATTTGTGTGTGGGGCTGGAATCTCTAATGTTCAGTGCATCCCACTATAAGGGGTTCCCAGGTATGTACCAAACCCCTTTACTTCAAATGACAAACTCTGCGTCAGCCCACGTCCCCTAAGCAGGCCTTGGGTATTTAACACACGATGGAGTAGCTGGCTGCCAAAGCATCCTAAGGCCTGCCTGCTCCTGCCCAGAGGCCCCACCAGTGTTTCCAAGCCAAAGGCAGCCCCCTCTCCTGTGTGCTAACTCAGATTGTTTTCACGAAGAGGTAAAAATCACACTTTAAACCTCAAGAGGAGAGAAACGCGTTTGCATCAAGACCAAGTCATGGCTTTCGAGCAAAATAACAAGGCCATAGGCCTTACACAGCTCAGATCTAAGTAAACATGAAAAAAAAAATGGACTGAAAGTGAGTATATACAAAAATAAAATTTTACTAATATCCTATTCTGGAGAGGGGAAGAGGAAGGAGGCAGCAAGGATGGGAATGGGGGAAGGATAACAGGAGATTGGGGAGGGAGGCCAGTGAGACAGGGATCTTCACAGCAACCCGACCTGGGGAAAGGCTAAACAAATGGCTTGTTTCTTTCCAATCCAGGAAAACACTGACCACGCAGAGCCATGTAACATAATTATGTAACTTAGTTCTATTGTTCAAACCTGCTCTCCACCCTCTGCATGGAATTACCCAGAAGCCTCTGGCACCATTGATAAACAGTTGGCTACAGTGATACTCCTGTCCTTCCCCACTCCCTCCCCAATGAGACACGCTGCTGGGCGCCTGCCCGCTCACATTCTGCTTGGTTTGAGGCCAAACCAAAAGTTCCGGGGCAAGTCAAATAGTCAGATTCCAGCTCCAGCACCGTCCACCACTCCTAAGTGAGGCACAGGCAAGCCAGATCCATAAACCTAAATACATCAGGGTTTGTTTTCCAACATTTTTCCAACTACACAGTTAGGCAGTGCACTTTTCACGTCCAAGGGTTAAAGGCAGACTCCCGTTTGCCTTCACTCTTAAGCAGGGGGTGTGACACTCTGTCTTATCACCAACAACCATCCACACCTATCCCAGCAAAGGAAATCTTCTGGGTAACATTAAACTTGAAAAATGATCTTTTAAGAGAAAACAGAGGTAAACTTGCCAGTTATCAACCTTATCACCAAGACTGTGGCCTACTTAATCGCTCACTGTTATTCTGACAGGCTGACCGCTTTCCAAAGCTTTAAGACTTAAAGCAACTGAGAGTGAGCAAGGTGTTCGCTGGTCTCCCCTCAGGCCCAAACTAATCTGGATCTCCCTGGGATAATCAGACAGGAGTCCACAGAAATCTTTATTCATCTATTCCTTCCCGCATCAATGTCTGTTTCTGTCCTGTTTTCCTTTTATCCAAATCTTTCATTTAGCTCGACTACCTTACATCCATTCAGTTTTTGCTCAGCTGTAGCATCCAAGCTGAATTAGGTCACTGACTTTACATATGAGCATACACAGGTAGTTATCTCACGGACGAAGAGACCCTGCAGAAGATGCAGCCACACTCATGAATAAACATATATGTCCCAGCCCCCCCGCCCGCACATAAACCAGCACAGATGCTCCATGCTTTGGAATGTAGTATCAACAATCCGTTGACCACTGCATGATGATGGACTGCTAAAACACTGCCTTTTAATCGTGGAAAAAAATGAAGTAAAAGCACTTAAAGTATCGTTTACGCTGTGTTGCAGAACTCTCGTTACTGCATTCCTAAGTTTTGAATCACGACCCCTTTTATTAAGTTATGTTGCCTTCCCACTAAATCTGAGCCTGTTATTTTCTTTACAAAAACATTACAAGTCACATGCTAGGAAAAACAGCTTTGTAAGTCACATATCTGATTAAAGATGTGAACACAAAATACAAATAAGGAGTTGCTAAAAAGTAATAAAAAAAAAGCCAACTAGCCAGTGTTTTAAACTGGTAAAATAGCTCAAGAGGAACTTCCTCCAGACAGGTGTAGGTCTCCGTGTCTCCTAGAGAGAGGGCTCAGCAATTAAGAGCACTCACTGATCTTGAGGAGGGCCTGGGTTCAGTTTTCAGCACCCACATGTGGGCTCACAACTGCCTCTAAGTCCACTTCCAAGGAATTCAACCCTGCTCTGGCCTATCATACACATGCACTGCCCATAACATACATGCAGGCAAACACTCATACACATAAAACAAAAGGCAAATGCAACCAGCACGTGGAAAACTGATCACGAAAGAAATGTGAACTAAAACCACATGGACAGGACTCACTGTGAAGGCACATACCTGTGACCCCACAACTCAAGAGACAGAGGTGGGAGGCCATCCCAGACTACATAGGAACCATGAGGCCAGCCAAGGCTACAAAGCAGGACCCTGTCTCAAGAGAATAAAGACAAACAAAAACCATAAGGATGCATCCCTGCAAACAGCCCAGAATGGCTGAGGCAAAAACAAACGGGTAAATAAATCTGGAAGGCGACAACAGCCAAAACTGGGGAAGGTGTGACAGAGGAGGTGAGGATACAAAATGACAGCAGCTGGCTTGAAAAGCACTCAGGCACAGACCCACACTCACAAACAGAAGATGGAACACATGGGGAGTTCAAACCTGGGCTCTCTTCATAAATGATACCAAGGGCAGTGCTGATATTTCCTTCTTTAATTCAATGCTGAGGCACATTCATAAATCAGAGTTTATTACTAAAGAGTTCAACCCACAGAACACACTTGAGGTAGGGGTGGAGGGGTTGATGAACCACACCTTTAATCCCAGCACTCAGGAGGAGGCAGAGGCAGGCAGATCTCTGAGGTCCAGGCCAGCACGGTGAAACCATACCTTGAATAAAAACAGACAAACAAACAAACAAACAAACAAAAAAAGCCAATCAGTGTCCGGGGATCTCAGGATGAAGCAAGGACATAAAAGTCAGAGGGGCTGGGAGATGGTTGAGCGGGGAAGAGTATTCACTGCTCAAGCCTGAGAACCTGAGCACAGATCATGGATCACATGCACCCGCGTAAACAGGTATGACTATGCCTGTGCCTGCAGTTGGGGGACTGGCACAGACAGGCACACCAGGGCTTGCCAGCCAGCTTGTCTACACAGCACAGGCACGATCCAAGTTCAGTGAGAGACACTTTTTCCAGGTACGAAGGCAGAGAATGATAGAGCAGGACCTCGAACCTTCCTCTGGCTTTTGCATAACTCACACACACACACACACACACACACGCCAATCCTACAGACTGATGACCTCACCTGATCTTCTGAGGAGATGCCGTACACCAGCAGCAGAAGCAGGATAGAAATGATGTAACACTGTTTGTTGAATGCACAGCTGCCACCAGGGCGCAAGGCAGCCATTCTGGGGCCGATTTGCACATCCCCGAGAATGAACACATTTGTAAAGTGAAGGCAGTGGACCCCAGATTCCAGTGGTTTTGGAAGACGTATAGGGTGTTCTTCAGGCTACAGTTACAGTACTCTGATTTCAACATCACTACAAAACGAGTAAATCACAACGCAGACGCTCTGCGTGGCCCGGGAGGACGCTGCATTCATTTTTTATACTCTCAGGAAGTGTGTTCTGGAGCGATCACTGATCCAGACAAATTTCTCCTAACACAAAACACACCCAAGTAATGACTCCCCAAGAGAAGGAAATGGCTCTGGCTTACAACTGTGCAGCCAACAGCCGCGTTCCAGGCTTTCCTGGAGCCACGAAATGTTCTCGTCCATCCCACACCAGGACTATGAGAAACAGCGTCTGAAACCATCGCTTCAATGTGAGCACAGGCTTTTTACAAGAATTAAACCGATGTCCATTATTAAATGACAGGCATAAAGACACAAACCCCTGCCCCCTTCCCAAAGGTCACAGTTCGTGACCTGAATACCCAGGAGTTTTCTGAAGGGACTTTTCAATATATGCGTGCCCTCTGAGTAGTCTGGCTGATGACCTCAGGTTCTCTATTCCACAGTTGTAATAGTCCAGCCTAAGAGAAATGGTTGGCGTAACATGCACGCCCACATCATGCTGCTGCCAAAAAATCACCCGCCTTCTTTGTTTACCTGGCTTCTCCTGCCCCTAGCCCTACCTGCTTTTGTCTCTGGTCATCAGTTAGCAGCAAGAAATGATAATAGTATTAAAAGCTGGCTTTCATTCAGGAGGCTTCTGTGAAGCTTAAGGAAGCTAGAAAGTGTGTGGTCACCGTTCAGGTGGCAGGGAACAGTGGTTGTACGCAGTTGAGTTGGTCCTCATGCGATGGCGTGGTTTGGGGAGGGTACGGAACCTTTAGGATATATGGGAAGGGTGTTACTGAGGATAGGATTGGGGTATTGATAGGGAACCCTCGCTTCTAGTTTGTCCTCTTGGCTTCCTGTGTGACGAAGAGTGATTAGCCACTCCCAGCTCTGGCTGCCTTTTGCCACACCTTTCTTGTCATTATGACGCCCCCTCTGGGACTGTAAGCCACAATAAACTCTCTTCCATGAGGTGCCTTCTGGCATTGGCAATTTATCACAGCAACTGAAATAACTAATCCAAGGGCATTTCTGAGGGCTGCAACATCCCCAAGCCTTCAGAGAGGGACATAGGTAGAGCTGACAGTGAAAAACCAACTCCTTAGCAGGTAAAGACAGCTACATCAACATGGCCTTTAGAAAAGAGCATAGAGAATGACAAATTAGATCCTGCAGGGTGTGTGCTGAACTGAGGCACAAAAGGCATATGGTCCAAAGGGCGAGCCTGTCCATTTCCCTAAATGTCCAAGCTCTGGAGATGTACAAAGAAGCCTATTGGGCATCTTAGTTATAGTCGTTGTTGATGTGATTAAAAAATGATGACACTATGGTAAAAGTAAGTTAAGGGAGAAAAGGGTTTTTTGTTTGTTTGTTTGTTTGTTTCCCTTCAGTTCAAGAGTACCTTCCGTGATGGCAGGGAAGTGAAGGCAGCCTGAAGCAGCTGGTCACAGTGAGCCCACAACCAGGAAGCTGAGAGGGATGGTTGTTTGCTTTCTCCTTTTATACAATCCAGCTCCCAGCCGGGGGATGGTGATGCCCACAGTGGATGGGTCTTCCTACCCCAGTTAATATAATCAAGATAATCTTCCACCAGATACCCACCTCCCAGTGGTTTTAGATTCTGTCGAGCTGACAGTGCTAATCACAGTGAGTCACACACAGATGTCAGGGCCCTTTGGTGCGACCATTTCCACTCTCTCTTCTCCTTCCCCTTCTGAGTGAGACTTAAGCACCCTCCCTTGTGTCCTCCTTGTTACGTATTTTTTGCCTTGGACTCATTGGCAAAGCAGACAACTTCCTGAACAGAATACCAACAGCTCAGTCTCTAAGATCCACAATAAATAAGTGGGACCTCTTGAAACTGAAAAGCTTCTGCAAGGCAAAGGAATGAAATGCCAGTCTGCAGATTGGGAAAAGATCTCCACCAACCCTACATCCAACAAAGGGCTAATATCCAAAATATATAAAGAACTCAAAATATTGGATACCAACATCAAAATAATCCAATTTTTAAAATGGGGTACAGAGCTGAACAGAGAAATTTCAAATGGGCAAGAAGCACTAAGAGAAATGCAAATCAAATGCCTCAAGGAAATGCAAATCAAAATGACTCTGAGATTCCATTTTACACCTGTCTGAAAAGTTTTCCTTCTTTTTTAAAAATTAATTATTCACTTACATCCTGATCATAGCCCCTTCCCTCCCTCTTCCCCTTATCTTTCCTCCCCTATTCCTCAGAAAGGGAGACCACCCCACCACCCCACCCTACCTCATAACTCCCATTAGGACTGAGTACATACTCTTCCCCTGTGGTCTGTCAAGGCTGCCCTGCCAGGGGGAAGTGATCAAAAAGCAAGCAATAGAGTCCATGAAGGAGACAGCCTTAATCCCCTTACTAGGGAACCTGCATGAAGCCTGCACTGACCATCAGCCTAGATCCAGTCCACACATGGTTGGTGCTTCAGTCTCTGCAAGCCTCTCTGGACCCTGGTTAATTGGCTCTGTTGGTCTTCTCATGGAGTTCCTGTCACCTCCAGATCCTTCTATCCTTCCCCTCACTTTTCCACAAGACTCCCTATACTCCGACCAATGTTTGGCTGTGAATCTCAGCATCCATTTGCATCCACTGCTGAGTGGAGCTGCTCAGAGACAGCTATGCCAGGCTCCTGTCTGCAACCACAGCAGAGTATCATTAATGGTGTCAGGGGTTGGTTCTCTCCCATGGGATGGGGGTGGGGGGCTCAGGCATTGGTTGGCTATTCCCTCGATCTCTGCTCTGTCTTTATCCTTGCACATTTATAGACAGGGAAGTAGATGAGGAAGAGAGAGAACAAAACAGGAGATGGAGCACAGAGAAAAATGAGCTTGGTGATCAGACTGGGGAGAGTGGGGGAGGAGGGACAGACGGAGGGCCTGCAGAGTGAAGAGAAATCTGGGAGGATGTGGGGCTGACTCTAGCTGAGATGCATAGTATCAGGGGTCATGGAGACTGAAGAGGACACCTTCTAACTAGACAGGACTCCTGGTGGAGGGAGGGGAACACCAACCCACCCATACAAACTTTGACCCAAAATTTACCCTCCCTACAAGAAAAGAAGTTTCTTGTAGATCCTTTGAACAAAGTTACTTCAGAAAGGCATGTAAATGCTACTCTGCCTGGAGAAACCTGGCTCACTGGGGGATGCATTCCTTTTCCTAAATTCACCACTCTTTCCCCATATTTCCCCAGACCTTTACTGAATAAACTCCCACAATTAGAGCCAGAATGTGAGACCTGAAGATGGTTGAGGAACTAGAGGTGCCTACTCCAATGCTGGTTACCTAAATTCCATCCCAGAGACTCATACGGTGGAGGAAAGCAACTCCTGCAAGTCGTTCTCTGACCTCCACGTACGTGTGGCACGCCAACACCCACACATACATACACACACACACACACACACACACACACACACACATTCACACACAGAGAGAAATTTTTTTGTTACAGTGAAATTTTCTTCATTTTTTACTTTTACTCACTTTACATCTTTGTGGTAGCCCCATCCCTCCTCCCCTCCTAGACTCACTCACTCCCCGCTTCCCTTCACCTTCTCCTCAGAAAAGGGAAGTTCTCTTTCACATCCAGCCCAGTTCATCAAGTTGCATCAGGACTGAGTGTGTCTTCTTCAACTGTGGCCTGGCAAGGCAGTCACACCAGGGGAACGTGATCAAAAAGCATGAATAAATATTCTAAAGAAAGAAGATAGCTATGTGGTCAGGAAAGAAAGGATATCATTATAACAGGTGACAGAAATCCAGTTACTCACTGCAGACCTGAACTAGGCTTAGGCTTAGAAAAGGAGTTATACCAGGCTATATCCAAAACATGGCTCCAGTTTCCTGCGATGGTGACATGGTTCATAATGAAAGCCAACAAGAGCACACAGTCTGATGACTATTATTGAACAGACTTTGCTTTAGAAGCTCTTTCTTCAAAACCCGGGTCCAGCAGCAGTTACAAAATCATTTCTTTGATTTTTGTCTTAAACTCTCAAGTATTAAAATCAGCAAAGATCACTTTACTAGTATTATCTTAACTCTAATGTTAGGATCCACTTTTATGGAGAACTGTGTCCAAGCTAATCAGAAGGCCGAAACAGGAGATTCAGACATTCATAACCTGTTTGGGTTACTCAGCAAGACCCTGTCTTGAAATAAAAATTTAAAAAAAAAATGCAAAATGGGCTAGGGGTGTAGCTCAGTGGGAGAGCACTTACCTAAGCACGCACAAAGCCCTGAGTGTGACCCTCAACACTGGAAAAATTCAAAAAGTCAGTTATTTGAAAATAACAGTAAAGGGCACAGGATACAGCTCAGGGGTGGGAGGATTTCCAAGCACTCACAGGCTCTGAGCTCATCCTCCACACAAGTTTTAGGCAAATTAGTGCCACAAGTCAGTGGCTCTCAAACCGTTCTAACGTTGTGACCCTTTAACACAGGCCCTCTTGTTGGGGTGACCCCAAAACATAAATTATTTCGTCGCTGCCTCATAGCTGTAACTTTGCTACTGTTAGGGATCATAAACATCTGCTTTGCAGCCCCGAGGGGGGTCCCGACCCACAGGTTGAGAATCACGGACCAGGAGGGTTTACTTTATGACACAGCATGACAGCGTGGCGTTGTTACCCGTCAGCTTCGGACAGTTTGACCCGAGAGCAGTGACGTCTCGCTCTCTTAACGTACCGAGGGGAAGCAATGTGCTTCAGGGCCTCAGACCTATCAAAGGCCACTCAGTTTGCACCCAGAGAGAGCTCTGCAGCGAGGCATGTGCTTAGCATAGGTAAAGTGCCTTCTTCCCTCTAACTGCCATCTCCTCCTTTGGCCAAATGAGATCATATGTTTGGTGTTTTGGGGCTTTGGGAGGTTGGGTTTTTTGTAATTTAGAAAAGAATTATAAATGAAAGTATCTTGCTTGGGCTAAGGTTAATTAGTCTATTTTCCTCTCTCACTAAACACTTATTACCATTTAAAAAAAATCAATACTCTTTTTAAAGACCATTATTTCAAATTAGAACCATTCTGGTAAATGGGCCAATTAGAAAACCCAGGGCTTAGAACAGGTTGTTAAAATGCCCACAACACAGGATGGCTGCTGTTAACACAACCTACGCGCCAAGGCTCAGCTGCAGGCAAAACCAGACGAACTGCCCAGCACCGGCCAAACCTAGCAATTATCATGGTGCTAATGAGCCATCCCAGACGAGTCAGCTTTATAAGTCAATGGACAAAAGCAGGGAAAACGCAGACTAAACAGAACCATATCCCATTATCATTGATTGATTGGTTAGTTGATTGATTTGTAATGACAATTAACTTAGGGCTTGAGCATGCCAGGCTAGAAGTTTATACTAACTTGAGACAAATCCCCAGCTCCAATTACGTATTTTTGTATAAGACCCAGATATGAAATAATCAAAGAGAGCCTGTTGTGAAAACTCACATTCTCCAGCAGGTGACCTACCTTTGGGTCCCTCTCCCTCTCTCTGAAAAATGACAAACAGGAGTAGCTGGAGGTTCTCCACAGAAGGTGGGTCTGAGGGTCAAGTCCTCACCCTTCATTTGCAGATTCACTTGGCAGCCAGTCCAAACCCAGAACGCAGCACCTCTGGTTTCATGCTGCAACAGGAGCCGCAGAGCCTTTCAAAGACCGCACCAAGGATGCTGAGCTCCCTTTCTGTCCAAGCATGCCCTGCGTGTGCTTGTCGCACCATTACCAGCCCATAAAAATATTACTCTGCAATAATTCAAGCAAAACTCTCCCACAGTCCTTACGCCGCCTTCTCAAACACACCAGAGCCCTTTCCAAGTCCTCTTTCCCATTCCAGCCTCCTCAGCTCACACCGTCATGCTGTCATGGGGGCTTTGTGCGGACTGCTTTATCCCAGCACACACCAGTTCTCCCAATGTCCCACCAACTCTGTGTCTTACTATCGCGGCCACCCTTTTCCTTGTAGCTCCGTCCATTCACTTGATTTTTTTTTTCCTTCTGTAAGTGTACCAGTACGGGGAGGCCATCAGGGGATGTACTAAGTAAATGCTTATAAGACCCTCCTTCAGTTACACTGACAGCAGCCTTATCCATTCAGGCCAATGCGACTCCATTATTGGTGCCAAGTGAGCCTCCTTTGCAATGGTGACATTCGTCCGTTTCTCAGGCCTGCCTTCCTCTCCAGAACCAGATGGAGGGGGGTCACCAAGATGCTTGCTGCTCCCCAGGAAGTGGTGCCATACGACTTTAATCAGAGCAACCCGGAGGCAGAGACAGGAGGATCTCTCAAGTTCAAGGCCAGCCTGGTCTACAGAGTGAGTTCCAAGACAGCCAGGACTTCACAAAGAAACCCTCTCTCAAAAAACCAAACACTGAAAAGCAAAACAAAACAAAAAAAAAAGAAATTGCCTGCTGCTGATTTTGACAACCCTAACTTTGATCCCCAGGACCAAAAAGAACAAAACCAGTTTCCAGAAATTGTCCTCTAACCTCTCTGCACATACACAAATACTCACACACCCCCCACACTAAATAATGTAACAAAAGAATTTAAAAGTGTGAATGGAGAGACGGCAGCATGAGAGACGCTGTCCTCCGAGAGTGCTCCCTGCTTGACCTGCACGCAAAGGCCTCCGAAGAGATCCACAGGGCGCTCAGAAGGGTTACTGCCAGGTTTCCCCTCCTCACAGGTCAGGCTTGCTGTTGAGAGACCTTTGGGTTCAGGATGGCCTGAGTGCTGCCCTCCGGAGTGAAGCTCGGACAAGGACAAGCTCAGAGGAACGGTGTACTGGAAAGACAAAATGGATAACTGTAGGTGGCTTACAGCTTAAACCCCGGCCAGGGCAGAAACCTGGGAGCCAGCTACACTCTTCCCCCTCCTCCTTTCCTGATCCCCAACAGCCAACTTCCCAAATTGTCTGAAACAGTCTCCACAGAGACACCTCCCACAGAGAGATCCCCACAGAGACACCCCCAGAGAGGATCCCCACAGAGACACCTGCACAGAGACATCCCCAAAGAGGCCTGTAGCTCCCACTGCATCACTCTCCTCACACCCAGCTCCCCGCAGGAACGAGCGTCAGAGCCCAGCTGACAGACACACACCTGGGTGCATAATGGCTGAGCTGGAAGGGCAGGCCCTTCTGTTCTCTAGTCCTCCCCCTCCGTGAAGAGGCCCAGGTGTTGAAAGGAAGCACAAAACTCACGGGGAAACACCAGGCAGAGTCCTCTCACTCAAGCTCCCCAAGGCTGACAGAGCACCTTCCAACTCTCACCCTCCCAGGCCTGTGCCAAAACAACAGTAAGATTTCAAATAAAGCAAACAATGCTAAGAACAGGAAAAGCAGCACGTGGTGGACCACAAAGCTGAGGAAATCTTGGAAGGGAGAGAAAAAAAAAATACAGTCACACCAACAGCAAGGATCAAAACAGCAGAAAGTGCAGCCTAGGCTCCTGGCGGTAAAGGATTCCTTCCCACAAGGCCTTGAGGGGCCTGCGGTGATCCAGGGAGCATCTTTGGTGATGTAATAAAAGTCAAAGGAAAACCCGTGGTGTGAATGCCCGGTGCCCAGCCCTGCCATTTCCCTCACTTTCATTTTCCCACAAAGAGAATCCTTAGAAGGCAGTCCTGAAGATACCTGATAAAACAGGATCAGATGAATGGGGAGGAGGTCCCCCCTATCAGTGGACTTGGAAAGGGGCACGGTGGAGATGAGGGAGGGAGGGAGGGACTGGGAGGGAATGAGGGATCGGGACACGGCTGGGATACAGAGTTAATAAAATGTAACTGATAAAAAAAAATAAAAAAATAAAAAAAAAAAGAAGGCAGGAGCCACAGGGAAGAAAACAGGCCCTACGACTTGGCGCAGCAGTTCTCAACTTTCCTAAAGCTACGACCCCTTGACATAGCTCCTCTTGTTGAGGTGACCCTCCCAACCATGAGATTCTTTTCATTGCTACTTTGTAACTGTAACTTTGCTACTGTGATATGCAACCCCTGTGGGGATCCCGACCCACAGGCTGACAACCACTGACGTAGGGGGGCTTGGTCGAAGTGTTAGAGAACCGACATTTGTTTAGAACCTCCTCGCTGTTCTTGGAAGGTCTGCCCGCTTTCTCTGACATCACTGAGGACGGAGAGACAGTCCGCCTGCTTCTTAAGACAAGGCTTGTTTGGAAACACTGCAACCGCAGAGAGGATCAAAAGCAATTTCATTCAGAAAATAAACAAATCAAAGAAAAAGCCGGAGCTTGTGAGGTGCTTGAGGAAATCCAGAATACAATAGGAAAGGGCCGGGATGAGCAAAGAGCACACTGGCCCCAGAGGAAACATAATTTAGGCCCCACAGTCACAGGACAGAAGATAATTTAAAGAAATCTCTAAGTACCTTGGGAAAAATTTTAAACAATATTACATGAACAAAGCTCGCCCCGGCTACTCTGAAGAAGAAGCAATCAGAGTATTTGATCAGAACTGGGCAAATTAAAAATGACTGTTCAACGAAACCAACACAGTTGAGAAATAAAATGAACCATGCTAACTCCCAAAGCTGTGCTCTGGAACAGAAGAAACTGGGAGACACGCAAGAGCAAAGCCAAAAGGCTCCAGGCTTGGATACTTCATGTTCAGAGCTGCAGAAGGAGGTCCAGAGCACACCCCCAAGACAACGGTGGCAGAGATGTTTTCTCCCCTATTCAAGAGGCAAGCCCTCCTGCCAAGAGCTGGACAAACAGGCCAGTAGCCTCATGAGTGCCCTGAACTACCCCTCGTAACATGAGGCCGCACGGGCTTTGGAAATTAAAGCTGGTTCTATGGTTCAGTGGTAACCAAGCCAAAGCCTGATGGAGAAGAGTTTGCTCTATCCTCAGCTCAAGGAACACCTTGCAGGACTCCATGTGTAACCGCTACTAACACGGATGCGGAAGCAGGAAGATATCTGAGACTCGCCAGCCTAGACAAAGTGTGGAGCTCTGCGAGAACGAGAGATCCCCTTTCAAAAGTCAGTACGGACACCTATGATTGACCTCTGACCCACCCATGCTCACACATGCATACAGACGTGGAATAAGGGACATTCTTTGATTTTCCTTGACTTTCGTGAAACTGAACAAACATGACTGTATTAATGAACGCTCCATTTCTCTTACAGAAAGAGGAAAGCAGAGGGGAGGAGAAATGACACATTGCTAAAGGTGGAAACACCCTGCCAACAGCGACCCCAGGCTCCCTCCCTGCTGGCTCCTCTGTCTCTTCAGAGTCTTCTCTGACATCCTGCTCTTGGCTTCCAGTGAGGCCATCTGGTCCCTAAGTGCTCTGGATGATAACAGCTCCCTCCCAACCACATTAAAGCCTGGAGCCAAAGAGGAATTCCCATAGGTAATGAGATTATTCTAATCTCTGATTGATGAACTATTTATCTCAGTAAGGACACAGATAGGAAGACTATTTGGAGAGGGAGTGAAGATGAAGAAGTAATTACCAGACAAAGGAGAGTGGATTATGCATCTTTTTTGACACCAGAATACCTCAAGGTCACAATTACCATGGAAATTTTAGTCCATTTCTCAGAAAATGCTTCTAAAATTGTATAAGGCAGCCTTCTAGGCGAGAAACTTTAAGTTAATTGGCTTTGGTCAAAGGTCACTTCGTAATATTAAATTACTGTACAAGTTATTGCCAAATGGAAACTGGAAAAATGGTTAAGTTGAACATGGGCTGTAGTTGGACTTAAAGTGTATAAACCATTTTTCCATTCCTAGTGCCTTCCCAACTACCTGTCAAATCTTCTGAATGTAGCACTTTTCCCCCCCCCCAAATCTTTGCTTCTGAGAACCAGGCTCAAAGGAACTGCTCAGCACAGCATATATAGGCAGTCCTTTATTCCCCCTCTCCTTCTGGAACAGAAACAATGGCCTTTTGTACACCTTTTCTTAATAAGCCTCCCCACAAATTATATGAGCTTGAAAGCCAACAAAACGTGGGTCCCGTAAAAGAAAATATTTACAAACTATGTGTCTGTCAAGGTGCTCATATCCAGAATACATAAGAAATTCCAAACATTCATTAGGAAAAAAAAACTAATTTAAAAACAAGCAGGCTGGAGAAATGGCTCAGAAGTTAAACACACTGACTGCTCTTCTAGAGGACCTGGGTTTGATTCTCAGCACCCATGGGGCAGCTCACAACTGTCTGCAACTCCAGTACCTGACATCCTTGCTGAGACAGGCATGCGGGCAAAACACCAATGCACATAAAATAAAAGTAAAAAAACATAAAACCCAGCAACCTGGCCGTCAAGATGGTTCAGTGGGTAAGGGTGCTTACCACCGAACAATGACCCAGGACCCCACATGGTGGACAAAGGGATCTGACATCTGCAGGCTGTCCTTGGACTTCTGCACGTGCATGCACACACATGCACACATTCAGACATACATATCACATGCACATTTACACATATAAAAACAGCGAATTTAAATGACCACTTATGAAGAAGATATGCAATTGTCCAGCAGGTAACTAAAGCACACTCAACATCACTACTAACCAAAGAAAAGCAAGTCCAAACCACAATGATCCATTATCAAAAAGACTGAACAAAATAAACCCAGAACACTGATATTGGGATCACAAACTACTACAGCCATTGCAGGAAACAGTACAGATTTTTAAAAAGAAAATAGCTTCAAAATATTAAATACAGACGTGTCCTATGACCCACCAGGCCCACTGCTGTATCCAAGAAATCAGTGGTTCAATGAGCCATCTTGAACCACTGTGGCTGCCATCCACAACAGCCGCAGAATGCAAGCTAAGATGCGCTGATAGCACATAAAGGAGACGTAGTGCATGGTGAAATACTGTGCGTCCGTTAAAAAAAACAAACAAAAGGAACGAGACCCTGCCCTTTGCAGCAGCAGGAATGGAACGTAGGATCATGAAAACAAGCTGGTCAGAGAACGCTGAGCACATGACTGCTCATCCCTAACATCTCAAAGGAGGCGGCAGGCCTGGCTTCCCTCAGCCTCTCTCCCTCTCCCCTCTGCACCTGGCCATAAGGCAATCTAATAACACACAGGCAGCACTGACAGCAAACCCTAGTTCCTCTTTATCCTAGGCTTGCCTGAGGGAAAGGAGGGGGGTGAGAGGCAACAGCTCCAGGCCCCGTAAAACCAGTGGGAGATAAGGTCAGAAGGCACTGGGGGCTGCAATGCTTCTCACCACAGGTGGGCAATCAGGAAAGAGAACAGGGGCCAGAGACTGAGGAATGCTTTTGACACTACGTCATAATTGCCCAGGTGTGCGCAACCTGAGCTAAGTCACTGGGAACCATGCTAGGATTTGCATCCTTACCCCTCAATAAAAAAATGTTTTTACATTCTTCTTAGTAAGCAAAAAGTGTTCTTAATTTAAGACCGAGGAAAGAGAATGCCTCCCTAGTTCTTCCAAGTGAAATAGAAAAACAAAGAATTTCTTTCTGGTCAAGTAGGTACCACACAAACACCCAGCCTCCACAGCTCCAGACCAAAAAAATAAGAAATGCAGAGCAGCAATGGATAAGGAAAGGTAAAGACGATGGAGACGACCATGGAGATGGGACAGCAAACCTTGGGGAAGAAAAGGGACAGTTTTGAGGGCAGAAGGGCTATTCAAATCCCCTTGTAATACAACCTCGACATTGTGACTCTAAATTTCTAAACCTTCAAATACGTTGAGGGCACAGCCCAGGTGTAGGGAGCCTGCTCAGCCTGCTCAGGTCTGAGGGGCAGTGAGAGTAGGCAGTGAGAGGGGCAAGGCACATCCCGGGCTGCCCCCCTCTGCTCCCTCCTTCCCTTCACCCAACGTTACCTAACACACCTTTGCTGAAGGCCTACTATGTGAAGCGCCCCTTTAAGATGCCAGTTAACCACCTCCTGAACTTTTCACCTAAAAGGCCTGTGAGATGCATAGTTTTCCTTCTTTTATCCAGACAGATTCACCCAAAGATGGATCAACAATTATTGATACAGCCCTGAACTCCAAGTCCTGATGAAATTAAACATTCTAATTAAAAAAAAAAGTCCTATTTTTTTTAAAGGTGCTGGTGGTTGCACGCGCACTTAACCCAGGCAGATCTCTGTGAGTTCGAGGCCAGACTGGTTTACAGGGAGGATTCCAAGACAGCGGGCTACACAGAGAAACTCTATCTTGAAAAACCCAAAACAAAAAAAAGTTCCTGTTTCAAAAAATAAGCATGTTGTAGTATTGTTATCACAGTCATGTAAGGTGACATTTGCATCAACCATGCAAGGACTGTGAATGACCCTGGCCCCAAAATAAATACCATCTGCTGGGTGGCCATCCTTTTCATTAATGTGATTGTGTTTTGATTAACACAATTCTTATGAGCACAAGAACGTCCATGCATTTCCAGAGACTGAATTGGGTTTAATTTTCCCAATTAAACAGGACAAAGAGGAGCTAAATTAAATTTCAAACTGCATAGATTTTGCAGTTCCAGCAGTAACGGGCAGTGCCATGCACACGTGGATAGCAAGTCCCCTTCAGCACTGCTGTGAGCCTTCTGGACCGTTCAAACAGCCAGAAAGATACAACTAATGCCAAGAACTAAAAATAAAAAATTAAAAAAATAGAAACAGCAAAATTAACTCAGACTATTTGCATACCTATTCAGCAAGTAGGGAATTAGTGCTCAGATAACATGCCCATTCCCTCCAAACCATATCTCTACTTTTTCCTCTTCAACTATGAAGGCGTCCTCAGTCTATGCCAGTCTCACTGAAGTATTATTTTTGGTTCCACATGAATCACAATTGGGTCTGGGGTTTTGTTTTTCTTAGTACAGATTCTCTCAGCATGGAAACCGTTAACCTAAAATCAGCTGGTAGCAAAGATCTTTAAGGCTCTCTTCAACATCTCCTTGTCGGGCATAGGTGAGGTGGCTCAGTGGGCAGCAGTGCCTTCTGCTGGACTTAACAACCTGAGTCGGACCCTCAGGACCCACAGGTAAAAGGAGAGAATGGACTCCTGAAAACTGTCCTCTGACCTCCACACACATCATAAGACATATTCACACACACAAAATAAACGTAACTGATTGTAACTTCCAAGACTGAAGGTGCATCTCTGTGGTAAGGTACGCATGTTGCATACAGGAGGCCCTAGGTCCTATCTTCAATTCTGAATAAAAGTAGGAGGAGGAGGAAACTTACGTAATCGGCACAGCAGCAGCCAAGGCCATGAAAAGAAAACTTTTTTTTTTTTCTGGTCAAGAGGATAAAATTTCTGGCCTTGGTGGAGACCTAACAGAACATTTGGGCAGGTTCAATGGCTTGCCTGGAGACTTTCCTCTCAGGAAGGCAGGAAACACTCAGGAAGGTGAGTTCACTTTAAATCATACCAATAAAGAGATAGGTGGGTAACTGCCCCATTAATGAGATGCTGTGTTTCTCCTTCCCAGAATTCCTAGCCTTGAAAGTCTGTCTGCTTTTCGAATTCTTCCTTTTCTTTCTCTGTTCTGAGTGCACGCCAGCACTCTAGGATTCCTTCCTCTTTCTCTAAAGTCCCTCTCTCTACCACATGGCCAAATGATGGCCATACCAGCTTAGCTCAAATGCCATGGCTCCCCTCACCCCTTTCTCTACTCTGCTCCTCCAGGCAATTATAGAGACTTATAGTTTGTCTGCCATGGGGTTTTTCTTTTAAACTCTAATAAAATTGTCCTTGAGCCTCCATTTTAGTTTATTCTTAAATTACTTTATTAATGAGACTAAGAAGCTCCCAAAGGGAAAGATGTTACGGTATCTAAACGAAGAGCATCTAGGGAATTATAGCTAACATCATACTGTGAACAACAGAATGCTTTCCAACTAAGCCCAGGAACAAGACATCTTTGCTTTAGGGGTGCTAGCTAATATGGCAGGAAACTGGTTAGCTAAACTGTGAGGCAGGAGATTCACGAAGACCACCACGAAGTATAGAAGGCGCTGCTCCTTTCTTGATGCACTGAGACGTTGTTAACATCCATTTGTTGACGTCCACTTGGAGTTAACAACAAGGTGTCCAGGGGTGAGGTCTCACCTGCACGTGTACTGACCGCGCAAGTGACTGTCGTGCCATGGTGGCAGCAGAAAGCCTTAGTGGCACTCTAGGGAGGACACAGGAATCGAGAGGAGGAAGAAAAGTGTAAAAGGAGTTAGGGACAGAATGGTGATCAATATGGAAGAATGCTGAGAGAAAACCAAAAACAAATGGCAAAGAGACACTTCAAGGCGATGAGTGTTTGAAGCAGGCAGGGTTACTGGGAAGGCCCTGATCAGAAAGCTCAATTGTAATTATTGTGTCATCTACCAATTACACAGTAATAGTGCCAACTGTATAATAAATAGTCAAGAAATATTGTGGATCACAAATAACATTGTTCAATAGCAGAATAAGGCTATATTTTGTCTCTAATGGCTGTTCTTTACCGGCAGGTCATCCTGCTGTCCTGAGAGAACTAGGCAAACAACCTAGCCAGGGTTCATATTGTCAGCAACTCTCTTTGGTGCTCATTCAACAATGGCTCAGTCAGCTTGGGGGTCCTGGGCCATGGTGGCGCCTGTGAATATACACATACCCAGAGTGGGATCCAGCTTCCTTAGTCAACTCCTGAGTCTAGGAAGAGAAACAGAAGGTCTGGGTCAAGAAGAGTCAAAACAAGTTTGACCAGTTAACGTGTACTTTAAAAACAGCACAAGCACACAGGCAACAGAGCACAGAAAGGACACTTCATTACCTATGGTCCTCAAACTCCAAACAGCAGGCACTAACACAGCTGGTTTCCATTTAATGACAGAAAATATTAGAAGAAACGATTCTTCTATGGCCAAAAATTCTTTCAGTGGACAGCACAAACACATGAAAGAAAAAATGTCTTCTCCATGTCTGAGGGTCCAGTGAAACAAAAATAAAGAAAAAGAAAAGGCTGGTTACCCTCAAAGGGAGTCTCCAATGACTGGTCAGATGCTCCAGTTCTCTGTGGAATTTTGCTTGTGTGGACAGGGATTTAAATGATGAATTCCCCACTTGACATAGGCAAGTTGCCGTCAGCATCTGACTTTTCAAAAGTGAGTCCATGAGTGGCCCACTCCAAGGACCTCCTGCCAAGTAGCTAGCAAGGAAAAGACCACTGTGTAATTTTTCCAAGCCTTAGTCTCGCTTGTAGTTAAGCAGGCCACCTCACACTGGCTTCTAGGTGTAAATATATCAGGAAAAACACAGAGACAGAGACAAACATTTGGGCAAATGGCTTGCACTGCTCAGTGTAAACATGATCTCTTTCCTTGCATTACTGTGACCTCACACACCACAACACAAGAACCACAACTCCTCCCAGACCTACTGTGCGTTCTGTAAAGTATACCTCGACCTACTTTGTGTTCTGTAAAGTATACCCCATGACTTGCTGTGCCAGAGTATACAGGATTTGTGCTGTCACTTCACATAACAGTTTAAATACTTTTCACTGACACCTTAAACTAAAAACACAATGTTCTTTCACTTACGGAAATTTGTTTTACTCTTGATTCAACCCCAAAGCTAAATAAAGTAAATATGATAAAGCAAATTAACAGTGCCATTGTTCAGTCATTTAATGTATTATTATTTAGACTTTGAGAAATTGCTGTTACCTAGCATGGTCTTGAATTTGTTTGTTTGTTTTATCATTTAGATATAAGCCTTGAATAGTTGGATAAGTCAGAAAAGATCACAGGGTTGTGCAAAAATGTTGGAAAGTGTCAGGCTACATGTTAGAATACCAACTGCACTGGCCATTTCATATGTTGGAACACGGGTCGCATCAGACATTTCAAAGTCTAATTGGGGAGGACAAAGAGCCTTGTGGGAACAGGTAACCAGGGGACACATTTCAACAGAAGTTCCTCACTTTTGACTCCTAGACTTCTAAGAAAATAGCTACGACTCTAAAGGTAGAAGGGCCTCACGGAGATGCCTGCTCTACTTCCCAAAAGGGTCCCAAAACTAATGATGGGACCTGAACCCCACCCTGACAGACAGGCTTTCTGAGAGAGTTAAACATTCAGAGTATCGCACAGAGGCGAGGGAAGGCAGCCAGCTTCTTCCACTACTGTGTCTTCCACAGCCAGTGCTCCTAAGGAAGAGAAGGGCCTGAGGTGCGGTAAAAGCTAGTGAACAATACCAGGAGACCTCTGCCTGGAAGAATACCAGGCTCACCAGCCAGCTCGCCCCAGCAGCTAGCTCTGCCAATGTTAGCCACTGATCCTGGCCCACACTGATGTCTCAGGGCGCCCCCAAAACAGAATGTGAGATGCTACCACACAACTTTGCAAATCAGCTGCTGATGGACAGAAGACAGTTCGCTGCAACTTCAATGATCTGCCTATTTCTCTGTTCTTTGTAATATTAATAGACTCAAGGCTCTGAGGTTCTTCCAAGGTGTCCCTGCTTCTCCCTCCTGTTGGGCCCCCTTTCTCAATGGCTTCCCCTTTCCAGGCTAAGGCAGACACATCACTCACCCTCCTTTTGCAATCCCTCATATGTTCGTTCATTTTCTTTTTCCCTAAGAGATAAGGTTAGAGTCCCTAAACTCTGAGGCTCAGCTGATTCTCCTGCCTCAGCCTTCCACGTACCGAGACTAGATGTATATGCCACCACACTCAGCTCTCAAACTGTCATCTTAGAAAGTCACCATAACTTACAAATAATCTCAAGCCCTTCTGCTTCACTGGTGGTAACTGAAATTCTCAGTCAATTGTAAATCTGCCCCTTACCATCTGGTTCCTGAGCACAGGGGGGAAAAGGGAGGGCGTTATGAAATCACTCACTGATCCCAAGGCAGGAAGAAATACAAAACAAGAAGCAAGACAGCGTTTTGACTTACGGTGATATCATATATGCCGAGACAAGCCAAAGGCAGTCACATTACTTAATAGACTGAGAACGCTCAGTAAGTACCTTGCAATAAATAGGTAACGCAAGTAGATGCCCACACATCAATAATGACCAACAAGAAACACAATAAAGGAAAACAATCCTGTACCAGATAGGCGTGTTGGCACACACCTGCCATCTCAGCATGTGGGAGGCTGGAGCAGGACTGCCACAGCGTGAGGCTAGCCTGGGCTATACAATGAACTCCAGGATAGCCTATCTCAAAACAAGAACAAAGAAACTAAAAGCCTAAAATTAAAAATCCCATTTGATTCCCAGAAAGACCACTAAATAAGGAACGAGAATCTCTACATTTTAAACTATTTTTAAAAATCTTACTAAAGAGTAGTTTTATAAGAGTAGTTTGACACACTGCCTCAAAATATGGTACCTGAGAGTAGGTAATTTCTCCTTATACTGATATGTGTTTAGTTCAGTCTCAGTTTATTGTGTACGTGTGCTTTGTGTTTTGGCAAAAGAATAATCTCATAAAGAACCATCAAGACCCTGGTGGTGGTGGTGAACACCTTTAATCCCAGCACTCGGGAAGCAGAGGCAGGCAGATCTCTGAGATTGAGGCCAACCTGGTCTACAGATCGAGTTCTAGGACAGCCAGGACTATATAGCGAGACCCTAGCTCAAAAATAAAATCATCAAGAAAGGATATTTTGAGGGGAAAAAAAAAGAAAAGACATACCAGACAGGACTTACATGGAGATCAAGAGCATGATATAGAGAGCATTTCCAGATGGCAACAATGGGCATCACACAAATGAAAGGGCCTGCTTTCCTCTTCCCAACCCGGTGCTCTGCTGTATCTCACCGAGGGGTAGGGTCTGCAGCAGCCTCAGGCAAGGCTGAAGATAAACGGTTTGGGGCAGCTTCTTGCAGAAACCCTGAGTGAGGCTGAGTCCACACTCTCATGGGCAGGCCAGACTTTCATCTCCCAGTTCCTCACCTTTCCCTTTCTGACAGGACAGTCTGAGACCTGCCTCTCCTCTCTCAGCGGCTGCCAGCAGGACCATGGGCCACACAGACTGCCCGGTGACTCACAGTGAATCAGTCCTTCCATGCCTGCCAGCCCCTGCTTGAAAGCAACTATCATCTATAATTGATCATCTATCTAGCATGAAGTCCCTTCATTATAAAAATATTTCCAGCTCTGCCTGTGTTGGGTCGCTGCCCGTTCCCTTCAAAATGTGGTGCTCAACCACAGAGATTTGTACAGAGAAGGGTAAATTCATAGCATCAAGACAATCTATACCTCATGGCAAGAGAAGAAAAAAGAAACTTAATCTTCACTGCAAAGGCTGAATTTTGCAGTGTTGAGGATTTAACACAGACCTCTACTATTGAGCAGAAACCCTGGTACCTAGAACTCCTGTTTTAATTCTGATTTTATTATTATTATTAGTTCTTTGGGAATTCCATG
The DNA here is from genome assembly GCF_030254825.1 of Meriones unguiculatus. Taxonomy (NCBI): domain Eukaryota; kingdom Metazoa; phylum Chordata; class Mammalia; order Rodentia; family Muridae; genus Meriones; species Meriones unguiculatus. Next base: position 66,312,113 of record NC_083367.1, read on the forward strand.
TAACGTGTTCTGATCCTATTCACTCCTCCCCACACATGACTTTTCACAGATCCACATGCACAACTCATCCTTTTTGTTTCTTTACACCCTTCGAGACCATTCGTGCTGCTTTAAATCTCTTTGGGTGTATAGTCTCCACTGGAGCATGGTTGGCTCAGCAGGAGCTACACTCTTAGAGAAACCTGACCCCTCACCTCCCATCGGCTAACAATTGCTGATGACTCCACCACTAGGGTAGGATTGTACACCAACTCCTTTCTCCATGCTGGGATTCCGCCTGGCTTGGGCATACACGGGATTTAGGTATGCCGTCACAGAGCTGTGAGTTCATACGTGCGGCTCTGATCATCTCTTAAACCCTTTCCTCCCCTTCTTCTGTAGTGATTCCTGAGCTGACGGGGGGGGGGGGGGGAGATACAGTGTATATGTCACTTCAGGGCTGAGCATTTCGCAGTCTCTCATCCCCTACACCCTCAAGACTCCACCAGACAACTTCAGCTGATAAATACGTTCAGTAAAGTAGCAGGACTCAAAAAATAACTTCATACACTCACATGGCAAACACACCGAGAGAGAAACCAAGGAAACAATACCATTCATAACCACTTCAAAAAAATTATCTTGCAATAAACCAAGGAAGTGACAGGCACAAACAGTGAAAAATTTAAGGCACTGAAAAAAAAAAAAAAAAAAAAAAAAACAAATGAAAAAGGTACCAGAAGGGAAGACACCCCTAAGGCAGTGGTTCTCAACCTTCCTGAGGTTCCGATTCTTTAATACAGCTCTTTGTGTAAAACTTTTTGTTGCTTTAACTGCATCTTGCTATTTTTATGAATGTAATGTAAATATCTGATCTGCAGGATATGAGTATGCAATCTCTGTGGAAGTGTTGTTTAACCCCCAGAGGGGTCGCGACCCACAGATTGATAACCACTGCCTGACACAATCAGAAACGGTACCAACAGTATCTGCTTACTGGGGAATCACCTACAATTTTTCAAAGTTGAAACTCTGTTTCCCTGAGGGACGTTCCGGTCAGACCGCCTACCTACATCTTAAATACCTGTCTCAGCAGAAGTCCTGGAAGCCAGGCGTGGGTCTCGGGATCATTATCCCAGCACTTGGAAAGTTGAAATGATTGTGTTGAGGTCGGAACCGTCTGGGGTCTAAAGTACATACTGGTTCCAGGGCAGGAATACAAAGTGACACCATCTCAAAAGAGCAGGGGCCACAAGACGGCCTTGCAAGCCTGAGTTAAATCCCAGGACCCATAGAAAGGTCATAAAGAGCCAGATGGCGCATCAGTGAACCCAGCATTCCTAAGGGGATGGAAGAGAAGACGAGACCATCTCCTAGAAGCTTGAAGGCCAGCTTGCCCAGTGTGCTCAGCGAGGCCAAAACAAGAGAGTCCCTGCCTCAACTAACTCCTAGGAGTCGTCTCCCGACCCCCACACATGCATCACCGCATGTTCACACACAGTGATAGATAAAACAATTCTCAAGGTCATCCAGCCAAGGCTGGGGCACATTTAAGCAAAGCAGAGGCCTGGCTGTGAGCTGCTCTGGTCCCCTGTGGAAGGCCAGCCTATCACTCTCAGAGCTCTGGGACTCTGCCGGGTACTGATGAGTGAGGACTAGCTACTTACAAAGCTGACTGCATCTCTCGAGCTGGACTGTCAGAGAACGGAGCAGGCCAGTCAACGCTGGTCCCCATTCCAAACCACAGACCCATCAGAGAGGCCCGCATCCACCACTCAGTGGGGGGAAGGCCTCGCTAGCACTTTCCAGAAGGTTCCACTGCCTTTCTTCCTTTCTGTCCTCTGAGGGTGTTAGAGATAGGGTCATTAGGAGAATGAGAGATGTTCCTTTGTGTGTGTGTGTTTGTGTGTGTGTGTGTGTATGTGTGCCCACGCATGTCTGCAGACATAGAGAAAAGAAAATATCACAATATTTATCAGCATACCTTACATAAAAGTAATTTCCACTGGACACAATGGCTTATACCTATAATCCTAGTATTCAGGAGGCTTGGGGGCAGTTTGAGGCCAGCATGGAGGACTTAGCAGTACCTTAAATAAATAATACTAATAATAAAAATCACCCACCTCCTTTTAAAATTAAGCTAGCTTCCAAGGAATACTCCAGAACCAAAATGGCATATGACAAAGTGTAAGCCAACTGAGTGAGCGTGCCTCTTTCCTGGATTTAATGTATAGCATGCACAGCTGTGGGGCCTATGTCCGACAATTCAGTCACCTGCAAGTATCTATATAATCTGACTTGGAGACCTTTGCATGCCCACTCTGCCACTGCAGGTCATAAAGGGGGAAAAAATTGCTCAGTCAAAGAAAATCCCGACTTCTCTCTCCTATGATTTCATTTGCTTTTTATAGCTTGGCTTTCCAACATAGTAATTGCTTTCTTTTTTTAAAGGCATGGATTCATACCACATTTAATTTGAATGTCTCTATATATAGATTTCAGTCTATAATAATATCCAGTTCACCAGTGCCCACCCCTGAAAACCTAAATATAGCTGCAATTGAGGAATAAGATTTTTTTTCCTATGAAGTAAAAATATTAGTGTAGGTAAAGACAGTTTATCTATCTCCCACAAAAAAAAAAAAAAAAAATCCTTTAGTGCAGCTCTCATCCTTTAGGGAAAAAGAAAACTCACTATTTCTTCCACAAAAATCTGTTGTCCAAGAATTTTAGGATTATTTTTTCTTTGACAACTGGCTTTCTCTAAATAGCCTAGGCTGTCTTGGAACCATGTAGAGCAGGCTGGCCTTTAAGTCACAGAGATCCATCTGCCTCTGCCTCCCAAGTGCTAGGATTAAAGGCATACACCACCATGCCCAGCAAGAATTGTAGGAAGATTTTAAAATGTGGGCCATGTTATCTTAGTTAGCCCTTATACTCTCTGATTCAGGTCTTAGCAATTAAACAACCCCCTTACCAGGAGTGGGGGTGGGGTGGCAATTGATCTTTACTTCCTCTGGCCTCAACTGCCCTTCAAATGGAAGAAAGCACCTTTTTCTGGAATCATAAATCTGCAGAGAGCAGCAAGACACAAAGGACCGATGTCCTGGGCACGGACCGGATGGAAACCCAGACGGGATTCCTCCCCCTGAAGCCTGAATCCTGTTCTGCAGACTGGGGGGAAACTGACCCTCAAGAACTGTGTGTACTGTGTATATTTGGTTGTTTTCTTTGCTGCTAGGGTAGGGGTTGGGGGTGGGGAGGGATGCAGAGTACTAAATGTGATCCTGATAACATTCCTGGCTGTAGTTCCTGCCATCCTCAGGCAAAAAAAAAAAAAAAAAAAAAAAAAGCCTAAAAGATGCTACTGCCCATGATGGAATAGGGTTTGGGAACTATTTCCTCCAATCCCTTCATTACACAGATGAGGACCACAGAATCTATGTAACGTATAAAGCGACCAGCTGCAGCTCAGCAAGAAGATTACAAGAGGGGGCGGGGGCGAATGAAGGTTGCACGGAGACTTCCAAGCACGCGGAGCAGAAAACAATGCTTCTGTCGGTAAAGGGTCTCCCACAAAGGCTGGCTGGCTCCGCATCACCACTAAGTGAATACAGAAGTAAGACTCTGCAGAAGGCCTCCAGAGGGTGATGGATGTGATCTGTCTTTATTCTACTTCAAATAAGCCTCCACCTTTGCTCGGCCACTTAGATCCAGCTGGTCCCAGGCCAACACACCACCCATCAACAGCTCAGGGCCGCAGAAGCAGGAGAGACACTCGCAGATCCCAGGCCATCAAGAGCCACCTGATCAGCTTAGAAAGCACACAGGCTGAAACGGAAGTCAGGCAAGAGCTGAGCACGGAGAGGCACTCGGTCAATAAACCGTAATGTCGACTGAGGAGCCTTCTGCCCACGGACAATGTTCTCAGACAGGCTTTGCCCCTCTAGATATAACTTCAAGCTACGGCCTGGCTTAATGGGAGCAGAGAGCTTCCTGGAATGTCCACATGGCTCACATTCTCCTCCAAAGCCGCTTGTTCAAAGTCTCTGTAAGTAAATCCAGTCAGACATCTTAAACAAAGAACAAAAGTGACACATTTAAAAATTGGCCAATAATTAATAATAATCATAATAAAAGAACAAAAGCTGGCTTCTTCCTTGTTTCTCTATGTTCCAGTTGGAACACAACACACATCTTTAAAACAGAAACTAAAGAGGAAAAATTCCACAGTGGATATTATGGAAAGGAACTCACAGTAACAAATCCTGAAGCAGGACTCAAAGGCGGCCTTGTAATGCTCTGTGAAGACACATCCCTGGTCCTTGTATTTGCTAACCAAAGCCTCTGCTGAAGCACAACCAGCCCTAACTTCTCATTAACTCGGGGGTTTCGGCAACAAACCCCCATGCAAGCAGCCGTGGGCAGATGCCCCACAATTAAAGCTGGGTAGTATGCACATGTGTATGAGCATGCATGCACACACATGCATGCACACACTCACACACACAGAGAGAGAGAGAGAGAGGGAGAGAGAGAGGCATCCTGCTTATTACGTTGGCCTTAAAATGTCAGAAAGTGCAAAAGAGCTCTTTCAGAAATGGACAATAAGCCAGACATGTTGGTTGTAATCTCAGCATTGAGGAGGCTGACGCAGGTCAGCTTGCCAGTTCAAGATCAGCCAGGGCCTAACACACAAACAATGAGCAAGGTGCCTGGACACCCGGCATGCCAAACAGGAGGTAACCACCTTGAAACAGGACGGACCTTTCATAGCAGCTGGAGAACAGTGGGCATTGTGGTGTCTTTCCTCTTTTCTCTCCAACCTCTATTTTCTCCTCAAATCTTTTTGGAAAATTATTAAATGTTAAGAGCTACATGCTGACAGGTAATTTCATTCCTGCAAGCACCTTTGGACATGGTGGGAGAGAGATAAAAAAACAAGAGTTACCAATGGTGCTGCCATTCTCCTGTGGGGTAATTAAAGTGACACATGACAACAAAGAATTAGCTTTGAGGAAGCCACAGCAACAGGCAGGTCAGTTATTCGAGTCTTGAGTGGAGCCATCTTATCAGCTCCTATGGGCCACTGAGGACTGGAGCGAGCCACAGGTGCCCATGGAGCCAGAATGGAGGCAAGCGACAGTGAAAGTCAGACAGCCTGAGCTTGAGGTCTGTTCTCACCACCACAAGCTGCTTGACAAGGCAGGAGGTCAAGTCAATTAGTTCACACAAACTGAGTGCCCTTATCTACTCAAATGAGGCTGCCTCGTGGATGACTGCCAAACTCTTGCAGGTTTTAATTGAAAAGAAATTATAGCCCTAAACATGGAGAAGATACGGGAAGCCCAGCTGAAACTTTCTCTGAGCACAGGCCCCCTCCCTCCAGCTCGTCCTGAGACCTGGGCTCAGAAGGTCCAGGACATCTGCAACTCTGTGAAGACCTGAGTTTGTGGGATCGTCTGTGATCAGGGAAGGATGACCACTGCATGGCAGGTAGGGGGAGTGTTCATATTTAAGGGGGGGGACACATCAGGCGAATGGCCCTGAGAAGGTGTGCCTCCACCAACAGTCACCCCAGGAAAGGGAAGAGCAAAGTGTCTGTCAGCCAGCAATGGCTAACGGTTGAGCAGGCATCTTGGAGGTTAGTGTAGAACATTTCACATAATGGCCTGAAACCAGTAAGTAGGTTGTAAAATCAGTTTATCGGGGCATTACAAGTTTTTTGTTTGTTTTTGTTTGTTGTTTGTTTTGTGGGGGGGGGATTGGTTTTTTTTGGTTGTTATTTGTTTTTCTGAGACAGGTTTCTTTGTGTAGCCTTGGCTACACTAGACTCACTTTGTAGACCATGCTGGCATTAAACTTACAAAGATCCTTCTGCCTCTGCCTCCCCGAGAGCTGGGATTATAGGCATGCACCACCATGCCTGGCTGAACTCGACCTGCATTTGACTAGTGTGTTACATGAGAGTAAAGCATACTGGCTCCAGTCGTAAACACACATGTATTTTTTACTACACCGACACACAGACCATATTTTTTAAAATTCTACCCTTAAAAAAAAAAAAAGACTAATCTATAATACACAGGAAAAAAATTAGGACCTTTATGCACCCTTGATGAGAAGATAGATGACATGGTAAGAAAAAAAAAAATTATGGCAGTTCCTCAAGAGAATCTAAAACGAAACTGCAATATGATCCAGCAGCTGCACTTCCTGGGAAATACTGAAAGAATTAAAAGTTGGGTCTTGATGAGATATTTGCACACTCATCTTCACAGCTATCCTACTCACAGCAGCAAACGTGCCCCCTCCCTTTGTCTACGTTTTCGCTGTTCTCGAAGGAGATGGGGGCCTCCCATCCTCAACTACTCTCTAAAAGCTCCTCAATGATCCCTAAACCCCAAAACCAAGAGCCTCCCTTCAGATGTTTGCAACTGATATTAAAAGAAAAAAAAATCTCCTTGCTGGGCAGTGTTGGTGCACACTTTTAATCCCAGCACTTGGGGAGGCAGAGGCAGGTGGATCTCTGTGAGTTTAAGGCCAGCCTGGTCTATAGAGTGAGTTCATGGACAGCCAGGACTACAGAGAAAAATACTGTCTCTCAAAAGATAGATAGATAGATAGATAAACAGATAGATAGATAGATAGATAGATAGATAGATAGATAGATAGATAGATAAGATATCAGCCCCATCTCCTCACCCTGAGGTACTCACACATAATCTGATATATGTTTTTTACTTTCTGTGCAACCCACTCACACACATAGACTTCCCAAGGTTTTATGCCTTGAGACAGCTCAGAAACCGCCTTTTCATCTACCATCTGGCCATGCCTTGCCATCATTCCTTTCTCCCTCCTCCCAAGCAGGATAGACACAAGAACCTTTTTATCCTTTTGCACACACAGAAATGAAACCTATTTTACATGTCTCTTCATTCTTCTTTCCAAGAACCCTTCCAGCTCAGGTGGTACCAAAATCCAAGATGTAGACACAGAACCTTTTATCCGACTGTCCCTCTGTTTAAAGCTTCTACTCAGTGTGTGATTCTTTCTCACTCCAATTGACACTGATGTAAATATTCTACTAGCGAGTTACAAGCAGCTGCCTTTATTTCTATGGGATAGGGTGTCAGGGGAGGAAATCACAAGGTCAAGAGTCATACGCATTTGAAATTCTAACAGACTGAGCAAGAAGTCTTTCTCGGATGCCTGGAAGCAATGCTGGAAGACTTCTCGCCAGCAGTGGCGTTAACAACATTTAAACTCTGTGTCAGTTTTGATGGTCTGATGCACAAGAAATCTGCGAGCTCTCCCACCCCTCATCCTGCTCCACGGTCTGGGAAAGCCATTCTCTCAAAGCTCTCCTGAGCTGGGCATCATCAACCAGGTCTATCTCTGCATTGGTCTCCTCTAATATCCTAGTGTGCAAGCGTGTGCCTGTGCACGCGTGCAAATGTACACACTGAAGTCAGCGCTTGACCTCAGGTACCTCCCTCAAGGGCTCTTTGCCCTTTTTTTTTTTTTTTTTTTTTTTTTTGAGACAGGGACTCTCTATAGACCTGGATCTCACTGATGACACTGCTGGGCAGGAGCCCCCAGGGATCTGCACCCTCAAAGGGCTGAGGCCGCAGAGGCCACAGAGGCGTGCAGCTTTTCGTGAGTTTGGGAATCAGGTTTTCATGCTAGCAGAGCAAGCACTTCACTGACTGAGCCATCTCCCCAAGCCCTCTCCTCAGTTTTATGTGGGTTTCAGTCTGATGATTTATCTAAACACATACAGCTGAGACTGCTCTCAAGCGTGGGGTTCCTAACCACTCATGAATAGTTTTAAAGGTAGTGATACCTCAAGCTTAATTCATATCAAACCAAGATCTCTTTGTCAGGCCCTGAACTGATACCTCCAATTATTTTAAGACTTTTTTTTTTGAGACAGGGTTTCTCTGTGTAGCCTTGGCTATCCTGGACTTGCTTTGTAGACCAGACTAGCCTCAGACTCAGAGATCTGCCTGGCTCTGCCTCCCTGAGTGCTAGGCTTTTAGGAATGCACCACCACGCCCGGCTAATTTTAAGGTTTTTAAGGTGTGTGTCTGTCTATGTCAGTATGTGTACATGTAAGTGCAGGCAACTGTGGAGTCCAGAAGGGGGCGTTGGTTCCTATGGGACTTGAGTTACAGGTGGTTGTGAGCCACTTAATGGGACTGAGTTCTGGTCCTCAGCAGCCCATGCTCTCATGGAACCATCTCTCCAGCTCCCTCCTCCAATTCTTCAAGCACAGAAGCAACATTACCAAGGATACCCAAGTTCGCATCCCCTATGTCACCATTTACTGTTCCTGATCCCAAACCAGCCAGCGCCAATTCAAATAGTTCTTACTCATCTCTCTTATCCACATGGCACAGACTCCCCTCAGATAACTGAGCCCCGGGTCACAGCCCAGCTTGTACCTCCAGCCCCAGCACATTCTTAGCTCTACAGTCCAACTTCAATGCCTCCTTCTGTCAAGGAAAACTCTACCCAGACATCAGGATCACACTTCTGTGTGTGTTCATATGCATGCACCAAGTGTGTGCCTGTTCGTTCGGAGGTCAGGTTTCTATCTGCCTCTCTTCTTCTCTCTCTCTCCACCCCTTTCCTCCCCATCTTATTCTTTTGTTTCCATTTATTCATTTGCACTGAAGAGCCATGTGTGAGCCACAGTGAGCGTGGAGAATAGAGGACAAGGTATAGGAGTTGGTCCTTCTCCTCCACTGTGTGGGTTCCAGGGGTCAAACTCGGCTCATCAGACTTGATGGAGGAGCCTTTACCTGCTCAGGCATCTCGGCAGCTCGCCCCTCTACTTCCTGTTTTGAGACAGGGTCTCTTCTCACTGAACCGGAGCTCATCAGTTCAGCTAGGCTGGCTGGCCATGAGCTCCAGGAACCTGCCCCTCCACAGAGCCAGGTACAGATGCACGGGCCTGACTTTTCTTTTGGGTGCTGGAGATCCAAACTCAGGCATTGATGTTTGCACGGCAGCCATCTTCCCCAGGTTGCCTAAGACACACCCCTAAGCTCTGTCCTGAACTACACCTCAGGCTTCTTGACTCAGAACTCCTTTGTGCTCCCAAGGCCACAGGGACACAGCTGTTTGGTGTGAGCAGGGCAGATGTCCACTCACAGGAGAACAGAGAAGGAGCAGACAAGGTAAACAGCTGCTTAATGGAATTGCCACTATGGACCTGCTTGACTAAAGAAATGTCTTTCTTTCAGTTAGAAAAAAAAAATTTACAGGACAAATCCCATAATATAGAGTAGCAAGAACCTTAAGTAGGGTCTATTGGTATGCATTCAGAAAATGACCAACCACCAAAGACAAAAGAACAGGAGACTCACCCACCATGATCAAGAACATCCAATGAACTGCACGAAACCATTTTGAATTCATTATCTGTCTCATGATGAATTTCATGATTATATATAAACAGCTGGCATTAAATCCCATTAAAGCAACATATAGCATTTTTTATTATTGTATGGTACACATTATAATGAAAAATAAACCACAGTGTAAACTTATATAAAATTTGCAGAGCTGGACCAGGGCTGGGCTCAGTGACAGAGCATGTGTCTGAGCCTGGGTTCCATTCCCAGTGTGGGGTGTGGATACAGCATGTGTGAGAGCCTGAGTCCCATCCCCAGGGGGAGCAGGCAAGACAGCACAGAAACGGGAAGACTTCCTCTCTGGTCATTTGAAAAAGGAACAGTGAAATTGCCGACTCGGTCAGCATATGGTGGCTCTGAGGGAAACTCTCACCCGCCTCACTGAGGGAAGACCCTGACTAAAAGACCGGGTCAGCACACCTCAGAGAGGACAAACCCCGGCTCAGCACTCAGTACTGGAAAAGAAGGGATGGAAAGATTTTTGAATGGCAAAGATTTAATAAGAGTGGGACATGCATATGATTGGTAAGAGATCACTAGAAACATACTTCTGTGGACTAGTTTATGGGGAAATGTGCGTTTCTTCTTAGCCTTTGCCTAGTTTTCTTGTTGGGAGAGTCTAGCGTATGGTGACATGTCACACTTGAGGATGGGTGGGGGACAAACATGAAGGTGTGACTCCGGCAGGGCCTTCTTCGACGCTTTTCTAGCCCAACACTCCTGGTTCCGATGGCTCTTTCTGAACACCATGGAAAGCCTGAGAGGACTCCTCTGGCACTCGGAGCCCGGCCTCTTCTGATGGAAACTGTCAACCATCCGTCACCCTGGCTAATGGTAGGATGCAGTGTCAGATCATTTAAACAGCGGTCAGAGCTGCCCAGAGCTTCAGCTTCCACATGGCCTGTGTAAGACGCACATGTGCTCTGAGCCCTCCCCCTCCAGAGAGCAAGCTGGGAGGAAGGATGGTAAGGCAGACACAGCGGGACTGGGTCCCAGATCTGTGCCGCAAAATGCTCAGATACAGCTCCACGCTTCACAGCACGGGGACCACCCATTTGAAAGGCCACGTGAACATGCCTCATGACACACCTGACAAAACACCACGGGTCCTCAAGCCCCAGCTCCGAACGCTCTGAAATGTAAAACTTCATAGGCACCAACAAGGCTCTCAAAAGGTTTCTGGATTACCTACGGCTCGTTCAAGAACACGCGTGACCTCAGAAGACCACAGAACCCAAACCCAGCTGTCACACAGGAGCAATAAGCACCAGAAACAGGTGCTCAGAGCAGGTCCATCATCCCAGCCAGGGAGATGTGTAGGAAGCAGGAAGAGATGCCACAGAAGCCCAGCGCTTGCTGTGTGAGAGAACTGATCCCTTACCTCCGTCCTCCTGAGCACATACAAATTCACACAGTCCCTTCCTGCCCTTTGTGATTCCAATATAGCAGGGCATCCAAATGTTGCGGTGGAAGACTCTCAAGGTTGGGGGGAAGGTAGCGTGTATGGGGAGAATTCATAACACACCAGAGCTACTGTGATAGGGTTGATACTGTCAAGCTAATTTTGTACATAGAACAGAATCATGAATTGACTGGGTCTGGTCAGCAGTTTATTGCTGGGCTTGGGGGTTTTGTTCGTTTGTTTGTTTTGTTTTATCTCTCAGCCCACCCGGCCCAAAGGTAGAATGTGGTTTTTTTTCCCCCAAGACTTCTTTTCAACCAGAAGCTCAATAGAGGGGTGGGGATCAAGATATGATAAGGATCATCTTCCCTTCCTGATCTGAGAACATCCTTTTTCTCAGTGAACTCTCACACTAAAAACAGGATGAAGAGCCACAGCTGCGGAGCCAGGTGTCCGCTCACACCTGCCCTTCCAGCATGCCGGGGGCTGAGGGAGGAGGAGCATGCATTCAATGACACCCTGGGCAGCACAATGAGTGACATCATGTCATCAGGATGATGACCAAAATCAGCCTGGCCTAGGTGCACAGAATTACAATTTGAGCTGCTTGGCAGGATAAGGCAAAAAGATCCCAAGTTCAAGGCCAGCCTGCGTTACACAGAGAGTCCAAGGGCAGCCTGTCCCTATTAATGAGTCCTCTCTCAAAATAAAAGGCTGTAAAGGGGACAGCTCAGCTGGACAGTGTTTGCCTAGCACAGCAGTCTCCACTCCTAGCACCACCTCCTACTCCGAAGTGGCCCTGAAGGGTCCCACACTATGGGGGAGGCACAGAAACAGGCTAGAAACTCGATGTTTACAAGAACCTGGCCTCAAGAAGAGCACCTCTTTGAAATGCTGGGCTCTGCTCAAACACTTTATGGTTCTTATTAAACGCCCCCTCTCTTCTTTCCACACAGAAAACCCCGAGTATCAGCCTAGATAGATTTACACCCTCCCTTGGCGGAGGCCCGAGGTCTACATTCGGTTTTAAGAGATGGTTCTTCCTCCATGGCAGCTATCTCCAAAGGCCAAGACACACATTCAAAGCAGCCCACCTCCTGGGAACATTCTCCAAGCACACAGTAGCTGCGCGACATTTGGCACCCGCCACAGTCCCTCCCAAAGCACCCAGAGGCTGCCAACTTCCCTGTGCATTTACAAGGAGAATTCCTGAAAAAGCCCCTATTCTGCAGAAGAATTCCACTTTTGCTGGGATGGCCATCAAAAGTTTACTGTCTCCCCACAGAGGGCTGACTGGTTTTTAGTGACTTGGCCCAGTATCAAAATAGCGGCAATTAAATGGAATTGTGAGGGTCAGCTGAGGTATTAAAACACAGGGTTCTCCCTATAGAGCTAAAATCATGCTTAACACATGTTGTGTTCCAGTTACATACACTGCCCCAGTCAAATGGCTGCCAGACATGCCTCTCGGGAGAAAAAGTAGGTTACTGCAACTCCCTGCAGTGCTCACGGTGAGAAGAAGGTCCACAGGGTTGAAGCAACTGTCCGGGTAGAGCCCCACACTCAAAGACTTTAAGGGGAGACAAAGCCGAGAATGCACAGGACCACAAATCAGTGGAAAAGCTGGAGCACCCTAGCAGCACAGCCCTTCCGGAGAGCACGAATTCACACACTAGATCAGGCCCTACCCCTTCCCAAGCCGTGCTAACTCTAGAATTCCCGTGTACCCTTTAATGACGGTTCACCTGAAAAACAGGGAGCATTTGCTACCATTTCACGTGTCAGAGGGCTCGCCCGTGGGCCCGGGCAAGGCCGCAGAGACGGCTTCTAACTCTGTGGTCAGTTGTTGTGCCTCTTCCCAAGGCTTCAGAAAACAAACCTGTGTGCGTTCCCGACAGAGCACTTGGGAGGGTGGTGAGACCAGAGCAAGCCTGGACTGCAGGAGAGAAGAAAGCGGAGGCGGAGGCAGGAAGGGAGGGATAGGGAGGGAGAACTGAGAAGGGGGCTGGAGAGACGGCTCAGCGGTTAAGAGCACTGGCTGCTCTTCCAGAGGTCCCTGGTTCAATTCTCAGCACCCACATGGCAGCTCACAACTGTAACTCAAACTCTAGTGGATCCGACTCCATCACACCAACACCGAATGTACATAAAAGTAAATAAATTTAAAAGAGAGAGAGAGAAATGAAAAGCCACCAGCTCCTGCTGGCTTACACGTAAGGACGCGTGCCCCAGCGGAGGCTAGGCGTTCCTCATCTCCAAGCAAATGTCACCCAGGACAGAGCTGGTCACCCGAGTCACAGGGCAGCTGGGACACTTTCACGGGTTTGCTCTGCCGACACAACTGCAAACACGGTAAGGTTGCCATGGAGATCTCCAAGTGTGTGGCTCAGATCCGTCCCGGCCGCTCATTCCTACCACAGAGGCTCTGAGTGTGTGGCTCAGATCCGGCTCATTCATTACCACAGAGGCATCGGCGGTCACTGCACGTGAACCCCTCAGAGAGGGGTGCGGGCGGGGCTGCACTGTTCCTCATCATCCCCGTGTTCCTCATCATCCCAGTGCATGTGAACCCCTCAGAGAGGGGTGGGGGCGGGGCACACAAACTTCTGTACCCTGGGGGACTATCCTGCTCATCACCCCCCCACCATGACCTCAGGCAAGGCCTCTGCCTCATCCTCCAGTCTGCTGGACAGACCTTCAGCCCTCCCAGTCATTCCTTACAGTACCTGGAGAGGAGGGCTGGGGGCAGGGGAGCTCAGGGGACAAAGTGTTTTGCTGTGCAAGCATGAGGACTTCCGCCCAATCATCGGTACTCACGTAACAGCGGCAAGAACAGAGGATTCATGGATTCATTCATTCATTCATTCATTCATTCATTCATTTTCGGCCAGCCTGGGCTACATTGTAGGACTGTGTCTCAAGAGAGAAGAAAAACAATAGGAAGAAAGCATCACTCACACACACATGCATAAACGCATGCAATCGCACACACCCATGTGTGGGCACACTCACAGTTTATTAGCTGCTAAACTAACCCACCACCAATTGCTCACGCCTAAAAACAAACTTTCAGGGGCTGGAGAGAGGCCTCACACTCGTGACTCGTGTTGAGGACCTTGGTTCATCTCCCAGCAGCTGCAGGGCGGCTCACAAGCATGTGTAACCCCAGTTCCAGGAGACCTGCTGTTCTCTCCTGGCCTCTGTAGAGACAAGGCACGCATGTGACACACGTACATTCATTCAGCCAGAACGCTCACACGCATATAGTAATAGTCTTACTAAAATGGCAGTATGGGGCCGAGAGGTGGTGGATGGGTACAATCCTGACATGAATTCAGGCCCCAAAGGCACAGAATGTGTGAGCAGATACCCCATGCTCTCTTCTCTCTCTCTGTCACACACACACACACACACACACACACACACACACAAGGGTGAGAGGGAGGGAGGAGAGGGAGAGGGGAGAGGGACAGAGAGAGAGGGAGACAGAGAGCAATAACAAAACAAATAAGGGACTGGGGAGAGGGCTCGGTGGGTAAGAACACAGGCCTCACAAAAGCCACAGTCCACAGACCCACATCATGGCTGCCCATGTGCCTACAGACCCCAGCGCTGTGGGGTGGAGGCTGGAGAATCGGCTGGCCACTGGCCTAGCTCCCGGGGTTCTGGCCTGTGAAGTGCCTGCAGTGACTCATAACTGGTCAAAGAGATGAGACTACACGAGTGTTGGCTACTTGTCTACAAATGCGACACACATTGTCTGTGTGTGCACGTGCGGTGCGCATGTGCGGTGCACGTGTGGTGCACATGTGCACATATTCACATGTGTGTACATGCACAGAGGCCAGAAGCTGACATCTAGCGTCTTCCTCAGTTGTTCCTCAGCTTGTTTTTGAGACAAACCTGAAGCTCACCGATTGGGCAAAGCGGGCTAGGCAGAGAACCCCACAGTCTCCAGCCACCCCAGCACTGGGATTAGAAGCACAGGCCACCGTGCTCAGCTTTTCACCCAGGAGCTGGGGATTCAAACTCAGGTCGCCTCGCTTGTCCGGCAAGAGCTTCCCTGCCTGAGCCAGCTCCCTACCCTTGAAGCAAGTCACTTAACTAACCAGAAACAGCAAGTTTCCCTTCTGACAAGTGGTTTGAGTTGGATGATTTCTAAAGGATCTGGTGGTCCAAACTGCAGGGGACACCTGGGATCCATTAAAATTACACAGGATCATCATGACTTGGAATGACAGCCTTTTCTATGTGCATCTGGGAACAGGGCACATTCCAACTATCACCGTTGTTTATGGGTAAGAAAATCTGTACTAACATCTGCTGCACACAGGTAGCTACAGCCTATAAACTACATTTTAAGCTTATTCAAAAGTGTTCCATGTGTTCCATAATGTGCAGAGGGCTTCCTTTAGACATGGGAAATTACACAAGATATAAGTCAGTGCTGACGGTAGCATGTGTGTGCACCCACTCGTTGACTGATTTGCTGAACACTCCTTGTGTTGGCTGTCAACTGAGTATGCCCCACGTTTCACCGAGTTTTCTAACTCATGAGATTCCTCAGGCCATCAAAATTCAGACAGCCTTAAAGAAAAATGCCACAGTGCAATGACAGCTCTCCCCCTCAAACATCAAGACGCTAGCATCAAACCTGTTTCCAGGCCCAATGTCTCCACACACTTCCTCGACTACCGACAGCCAGACATGGTGACATCTCCAAAAAAAAAAAAGCCAGTTGCTCTGGGGAGTAGACAGGAGCAAACTTCATGCCGGTGCCCTTTACAACATGGGTCTTCACAGAAGGCATTTTAAAAGGCTTCAGTTACCACAAAGCAGCCCGTTCCTCTCGCTGCTGACACATTATATTGTACATAGACTGTTTTCTTTAGAGACTAGACGTCATCTCCTTTAAATGATTTTGGAAAAAAAGTTTCTGTTAACCTACAGATCAACCATCAGCATTAGCACTGCTGGTCTTTGCCTACACTGCCTACTACTGAACTGAGGTGATGGCCACCACCCAGTTCTGTAAAATTAATTTTCATGGCTGGGTCTTCAATATCCTAGACAAGCCATTCCACACAGCTATCACAAAAGGAAATACACAGAGAGGAGATGGTTGTGGCCTCTGCCCCTCCACACTCCCTTTCCAAGTGGTGTTCCTAAGGCACATCTCACATGTTTTATATGTGTGTGTTTTTTCTTTCTTTGTTGATCAGACAGTCTCCCTTTGTAGCACAGAGGACTTGTACCCAACTCACTGTAAACTGGCCTCAGTCTCAAAGTGATTCTCCTGTCTCCCCAAACCCCGCGATTACAGGCATAGTCACTGCAGCAGCCAGACTCCCGGACCTCACCCTGGACCTCCTGAATGTTAAGCTGAGAACGAGCCGAAGGAATTCACATCTTAACGGGATCTCAGAGGAAACGAACCGGATCTCCAGTTTGAAAGCCCCAGGTTTTTTCTTTCTACAAGAGAAGACTCATAGGGGGTTGTTAGGTGTACAGAAACTCATCTGATTTACGAAGATCAGCAGTGCCAGCCGGCATGGTGGAGCATGTAAGTCCAGCATTTGGGAGGCAGAGGCAGGAAGAGCAGCTCAGGCGTTTACTAAGAAGGACTATGCTTTAGCTTCTGCCGAGCCCCTTCTCAGGGCACACATACTATGTTGCTACTTTGTTAGATGTCCAAGCTCTTCCCGTCCACATCGCTACATCCTGCCTTCCCTGCTTCCGCCTTCGATTCCTTTCTGGATGCTTCTAGGTCTGAATGAAATCTTCACTGTCTTCAGATACAGTGGTCTTGAAATTTAAGCAACCACAGCCCGAGATCACAGAGACTAACCTGTTCTTCACATCTAATTACTCATTATTGGTTTTTAAGACACATGCATGAACACACATCTGGCTTCCCTTACTCAGGTGAGTGGTGGTTATCTGCCATCTAAACTGTCCCAAGGGCAGTGGACAGAATAGCACACGTCAAACTCAACTGCTCTCCCGTGTACATACATCTTTTCCTTTCACTTTCTTACATTCCACAGATGCAGAGAAACACTGATTTTTACTGATTAAATTCTCCCCCTAAAATCAGTTAGATCACTGCAACTTCCTGCCCGCCAAAGTCACAAATGAAGAAATAAAGGCCAAAGGCAGGAGAGAAGCCTCTGTCAGTAAAGTGCTATAGAAGTATGAGGACCTGAGTTCCACACGCTGAACCAATATTCAAAACAACAACAACAAAAAGCAGGCGTGGTGGGACATCCGGGTCGCCTAGTAAAATCAGTAAGGTGATAAAAACTATCACCTGACTGACGGCTTCCATGGAGTTCCTAAAGAACCGGCTCCAGGAGAAGAAAGGATACACACTAACCAACTGCACAAACAGCAGGGCCAGGTAAGCACAGGGCAGACTCCACTATGGACAGAGGAGCCCATTTCAGGAGAAAACTAAAGGCCAGAAATGGACCGGTGAAAGGGCCAGAACATTCCAGATGAACCTAGAGGTTGACGAAATCAAGCTACCTTGCCATAACCACTTTTTTTTTTTTACATTTTATAGTTTATACATTTTTATTAAAATATAATTACATTACTTTCCCCTTTCCCATTCCTCCTTCCCACCTCTTCCAGGTGACCTTACTCAAACCCCTTCTAAACTCCCCCCCTTTTGTCTCACCCCCAAACTCAAGTTGACAGCCTCTTCTTCATTGTTACATATTTATGTGTACATAAATATAGAAATACAACCTGCAGAGTCCAATTTTGTTGTCTGTGTGTATATGGTCTCAGGGCTGACCACTGCAGTGGATGACCAATAGGGAGCTCATCTTCCAGAGAGGGTAATGATTCCTCTTCTAGTAGTTATGAGGTGCCTGTATTATTACTAAATTCTGATATAAAGAAGTCGGGCCTGCCCACAGGGAGGTAAGTATATTAATAATACAACTGTCGGCAACACCACTCTGTTTTAAAAATAAATGCTGTGAAACACCTAACTCTCTGTTCACATGATAATGTTCACGTGCATGTCCCAACAAGGGCAAAAGAATTGTAGGTGCTGGTCAGTTTTTGTCAGCTTAGCCCAGGCTAGCTTCACCTGGGAAGCTCAAATGAGCAAGACTGCCCTGTATGCAAGTCTGCGCAGTATTTTCTTGATGGATGATTTCTGTGAGACAACCCAAACCACTGTGAACACATCCTGGGCAGCCCATCCTGGGTTGTATATGATAAAATAAACAGGATGAGCAAACCATGGGAGCAAGCCAGCAAGCAACATTCTTTCATGGTCTCTGCTTCAGTCACAAAAGTGAATGTTTACATACAGCTTTGCAAAATGATTAAGATTTTTCCAGAGTGGAAGCTGAGAGGAACAGAAGGAAGGTGCCTTGGTTCCTGAGTCAGCGGCATTCATTGGGGCTCAGTGAGGTCACACTGACGGGGTACCCATCCAGAACGCTCCAACGCCACCTTCATTAGTTTGACATATTTTCTTTAAAAAACTTTTTTAGTTCTTTGAAAGTTTCACATAACACATTTTACATATTTACCCTCCCTTTCCCAACTCTCCAAGATCTGCCCCTATGTTACCACCCATCCAACTCTGTGCCCTTCAAAACAAGCATCAAATATAATCTGTGTTGCCCCAATAGTGTGTATATGGTCAACCACTGTAGTGAGGTAGGCCCACTGGGGTCACACCCTTAAAGAAACCGGAGTGTCTCTCTCTCTCTCTCTCTCTCTCCTAGAAGCTATCAATTGCCCACAGCTCCCCAGCTACGGGTAGGGTAGGAGGTTTTTATTATGGAAGGGGTATCCCCACCAAAAGCAATCTACTAATCCAGTGCAATCAACATCTGTGTGGCCTTTTTCAGATGTGTTCGGCCTCAGTTTCAATTTGCATGTACAAACTCCTTCCCTTTTTTTGTTTTTTGTTTTTTGTCATTTTAAATCTTGTGTCTGCGTGAGGGTTTGTGCAGGAGTGCAGTGACCAGAGAGTTCTGAGGAGGAATCCGATCCCCTGCAGCTGGGTTGCTGGCAGGTGTGAGCCGTGGGGCGTGGATGCTGGGAACCAACCCGAGGTCCCCTGCAGGAGAGGCAGGTGCCCTCAGCTGCTGAGCCATCTGCGCAGGCTACCACCCTCTCTCCTTTTTTGTTTGTTTGGTTGGTTGGCTGGTTGTTTGTTTGGTTGGTTGGTTGGTTGTTTGGTTGGCGGGTTTTAGTTTCGGATTTGGGTTTTTCAGCGTAGTCGTGGCTGTCCTGGAAGTCACTGTGTAGACCAGGCTGGCCTCAAACTCAGAGCTCCTCCTGCCTCTGCCTCCTGAGTGCTGGCATTAAAGGCTTGCTTGCATCAGCACACCCAGCTCGCACACCCTCTTCTCAGAGCCCATGATCTTAAAGTTTCAGTTACCCAGAATGTGAGGACCAGGGTGACTACTACTCTGCCAGTCAACCCACTTAGCACAAAGCTTGAGGAGAAAACTAACAAGATGGATCTAACAGTGAGGGTCCAGAAAAAACCAGCAAGCTCTCGGGAGCTGTGCTGCTTCTTCCCTCTGGAAGCAAAGGCCTTTAAATGTTAAAGTGACTTTCCAAACAAGTGAACAGTCCATTCTAGACTGGAATCTAGATCTCCGGATGCCCAGTATAAGGACCCTGCTACTGCTCAAGACTTCAAAAGATGGGTAACTCTTCTCTTGAGTGTCAACATTTTACTGCTGGGAAGGCAAAGCTGAAGAGTCAAAGAGTCCAGAAATCAGCTCCATGGGGAATGTGCCTGTCACACAAGCACGAAGCTCTGAGTTCAAGGTCCAGGACATACATTAAAGAAAAAGCATAGGAACAAATCCAGAGGATCTCAGCGCTATAACCTCCGTGCTGGGAAAGCAGAGCTGGGAGGACTCTTGGGGCTTGCTGGCAAGCTGCAGGTTCAGTGCGAGACCTTGCATTTCACAATAAATAATAATAATAACTGCAGTGGAGGTAGAGAGATGGCTCAGAGGTTCAGAGCACTGGTTGCTCTTCCAGAGGCCCTGGCTTCAATTACCAGCACCCACAGCACCCCTATGGCAGCTCACAACTGTTTGAAACTCCAGGAACCAACACCCTCACACAGATATGTCTGAATGTATACATGCAGGCAAAATACCAATATGTGCGTGTGCGCATGCGCGCGCGTGCACACACACGAACACACACAGAAATTATATATACATATATAGAGAGAGACAGCAATTAAGGAAGACATTCAACAGCAGCCTCTGTGCCCCACATGCATGTGTACCTATATGCACACACACACATAAACACATACATACACACAGAATTGTTTCAGAGTGCAGATCTGACAAAGTCTCTCTGGCCTTTGTTGAGATGGTATCTTGTTGGGGTATCTCTAAAAAGACTTTCAACCAGCACCACACAAACTGACACCACTGTTTTACGTTTTTTTCAAAAGTAATGGGCCACCTGGAAAGGACACACCAGCAAAACAAGCAAAAAAGTCCCCAATGCATTGAGACGTTACCCACCACGAAACGGGCACGGGGGGCTATAGCAACAGAGCCAAAGCACTAGAGGGCAAAGTGCCCAAGATGCTCACAGATCCATGGTCTGCTGGGGAGAACCAGGAAGATCAGCCGACAAGCCAAAAGGGAATGGCAGCAAAGAGAAAGGGGGGAGGAAGTCAGCTGACGATGCCCTTTTTCTTGCATGTTTGCTCGCATTTGCTTTTGTTTCGTTTTAATGTGAGATAACGGGGACCATCAACTCTTCATCCTCCTGCCCCCACCTCCTGATTTCTGAGATCACAGGTGTGTATCACACACAGGCGTGTATCACACACAGGCGTGTATCCCAAGGCCCCTGGACTCTATTACAGCAGGCCCGTGTCCAAGCACCTAATGACAATTAACATCCATTTCTCGGTTCTCAAGCAGTATACTGCTGTCATCCTCCGCTTCGAGGAAAGCCCACAACGTGCAACGCTGAACAAGAGCGAAGGTCTGAGTTGTAAGAAGTGGCATGAAATAACGTGCTGAAAGTCATGGGGAACCCTTAACTCTCGCCACTTTAAGGAATGATGAGCGGATTTGTTAGCCGTTTCCCAAAGTGCTGACAAAAGAGCTGTCGGCGATCTCCTTCCACGTCCATGTGCACCTGCCACATTCAGAATCCTAACCCCCGACTGAAAGAAACCAGTAACACAATACCAGGAAAACACAACCGGCACTGAGACCAGATTCTGTCACCTCATCGTCTACAAACCTCAGAAATGGAAACCAAGCCAATCCCCAGCAAGATGGAGCGTAGAGAGCGAGCGAGCTGGCCAGAGCCCAGGCCCATATGACTCAAGAGGGGAGGAGTCTGCTGTCACTAGCCTCAGCCATCTGTGGTTGGGAACGTCCTAGTCACCCTTCTGTGATGGGGCAAAATCCAGCTTTCAAATTTTAGGTAGCTTGCGCCAATTCACTTACAACGGGCATATTCTCTAGGCAATTTCATGATGGCGTGAACCTGGGGGCCAGCCCGCTGGTCCCTGCCCTCTGCCACTGGTGTCGATGAACAACACACACGTTATCTTTCTGCAGGATTTCACCTCTATAGTTCCGGCCTCTTCCTCCTCATCTGTCTGCAGACCACTCTTGCTACCTCCTTGCATCCCCACTGCTAGAACTGCAGACCATCTCCAAAGGAGCTTGTCGGTGTACAAATCTGACCTCTCTATCCCCCCCAAAGTGTAATCCCTGGCTCTGGGCATTGCTTCATGTCGCTCACGACTGAGCATCAAAAGGTCTCTCCCGTAGCTCGTGTTTGGAGCTCAACAGTGGCAACATACTCAGTCCCTGTTTGATGCTGAAGGCGAGTGTCTCTCTCCCCATCCCACAAAGCCTCGCTTCTCTTCACTCAGAGGAATAAATGTGATTAAGAACGCACAGAACACCCACACAATAGCACACAGTAGTCACTGCTGCAGCTTCTCTGATTTCTGTCCCAATGTTTGCAAAGCGCTTGCACCTGTGCACACACACAAACACACAAGCTCCGGTGCGGCTTCTGACAACTGAAATTTCCCAGAGGACACTAGAGGGAGAACTAAGGTTGTGCAACAGGCACCCCCAGGACCAGGCCACCTCGCTTGTGCCTATCTGTCATGACTTCTGGTTCCTTTCTATAAAATATGAAATAAAAACATGTCTTCCCTGTGGCCAACGCAGCGTGTTCCAACATAGGCGGCGGATATCCATCCCATCCATGTGTGTCCTCAGGAATATGTGCACAAAGGCCAAACTCCGCCCCCTGCAGTCGACTCCAGAGGCCTGTACCTTGTTCATATCCTGTTCCTTTGAATAAGTTATCACTCCATTCAGGAGTCAGTTGCCAGCATCAGACATTCGGTGCTGGCCACGGTTCTTGTCCTACCATCTTAAGACTTAGTCTATGCTTTTTCAAAACGTCCTTGAGAAGCCAATGACAGAGTGGAAAGCGCCTGCTGTTCTTACAGGAACTTGAACACAGAGCGACCTGAAGCCAGGAAGGCTGACAGCTCACCAGGGCTGTGCCCCTTCCAAAACTCGGTCACCTGGACTAGTCCCTGGCACTCACTTTCTTTACCCAGGAAATGAGAGCATGGTCCATGTTACTCTGTCATGTTATCTCGATGGGAAGAATCCCATACAATTCCATGTAGACAGACAGCCACAATGACATCTCCCACTGCATAGCACAGTTTCACAAGTTTTTGAGACAATCACTGTATTTCTTGTAGCTTGAACAAATGCTTCTATCGATTATCCCACAAGTTGATTTTTATTTTGTTTTGTTTTTCTGTGTAGCCTCGGCTGTCCTAGCTTTGTAGACCAGGCTGACTTTGAACTCACAGAGATCTGTCTGCCTCTGCCTCCCAAGTGCTGGGATTAAAGGCTTGCATCACTATGCCTGGCACAAATTGATGTTTTAACTACAAATCTGGAATGTTCATGAGAGCCCTACAGCAAATTGCTTTTATGTCAAATTTGAATTTATATGAGCAGGTTGTGATGTTAAATATAAATCAGGCACGACAAGTCTCTTACTGTTTCTTTACTTCTGTGAGGCACCTCTTTGAGGTGACTTAAATTCTTCCATGCAGAATACATTTAAATCCTATTTATTGGCACATATTTACAGAAGCTAAGTCTCCCACAGCCTAACTTCCAAGTCTTTTCCCAAAATCTCTCTTCAGAGCATCATTAGACATGAAAACTTTGGTCCCCGGAAAAGCGGTTAGCTGAAGACAGTCACATGATTGCAAGGCTGACGACAGACCCTTTCCTGTCATCAAGGATACATGTCTCAGCATCACGTGGAGAGACAGACATAAAGGCTGAACAAAGCACATTTCCACATACTCACACACAAAAAGGAAAACCTGTCCCCAAAAGTTTCTCTGTGGAGCTTATTAATATATATCTTTCTTTTCTAACTTATCCTTTGACCCGTCACCATTTACAGTGAAGTAGGGTGCGGCTTGGGCAGTGGCCCACATTTTACACTTGAGTAAATCACAAGAGTAGTCTTCTCCCAGTGTGAAAACGTGCACCGGAGCTTGGCAAACGGAATGTGAACTGATTCTAGACCAGCTCTGTTGGTCAGGTTGACCTTGGACAATGAACAAACACAGGGAGCTGTGAAAGGCTGACATGACAACACCTGTCAATTTAAACTGTGTCCTAGCACAGGCACTGACAGCTAGAGGAGGAACCCTTCGGCTCTGCCAGGAGACATGGGAAACGAAGCATCCTGGAGAAGATATTTGACTGACGCATGACGGATGTGTGGGTAATCAGCAGATGGAGAAGGGAGCAAGAGCGTGTGAGCAGACTGTTGCATCCTTCTAGATAATGGCAGGGAAATAACAAGCTGCCGTGTGACGTATCTGGAGCAGACATTCGCCTGCACCCTGAGAGGGGAGGGAGGAGGAGGGAGACAAAGATGCAGGGCTTCATCACCAAGCTTCTGCCATGGTCTGAGGCCTTGCCTTGTGGTTTGGGCCGGATGCTGCCTCTTTATTTTGAGACAGGCTCTCACTCCGTAGCTCTGGCTGATCTTGAACTCACAGAGACTCTCCTGCTTCTGCTGCCTTCCGAGTGCCAGAAGCTAGAACTAAAGGCTTGTGCCACCATGTCGTTCCTGATAGTGTTCTGTTTTGCGATGTAGCCCAGGCAGCATCCTCCTGCCTTAGCTTCCTAAGTACTGGAGCTACAGGACTGCCCTCCCGCGCTCCACCCTCCTGTGTCTTCCATGAGATGTTGGAGGTGGAAGCTGGGGTCCTGTGGGAGTTTGCTTGGCTACTGCAAGTAACAAAGGCTTTAGCTGTACCTCACCATGGTTTGTTTTCTACCCATCAGAAAGGACCTTTGCCACCCAAGGCAGCAGGTTCCCTTCAACCAAGCAAAGAAAAATCAACGATAGGAAATGTTCTTTACATTTTCATTTTAATATTAGGCTTCTCTGGGGTTTTTCTTTTAAGGACCTGATAAATTTTTAAGTCATTTACTTTTTTAATTATCAGGATGTGTGTGGGAGGGAGGGGAGGAGGAGGAAGAAAAAGAGAGGAGGAGATCAGGCCACCTGGAGCTGGAATTATAGGCGGTCGTGAACTGCCTGATGTAAGTTCTGCGAATGGAACTCTGGTCTTCTGCAAGAACAGAATGTGCCCTTAACCACTGGGCCATCTCTCTACCACTGCTCCTCCCTCGCTCTCCCCCCCCCCCCCCGCCCGCCGGCACCCGTGTACACACACACACACACATACGCGCGCGCGCACACACACTTTTTGTTGTTGTTGAGATAAGGTCTCATAACGTAGCCTTGGATGGCCTCAAATTCAGATCTGCTGGAATTAAATGTGTGACCCCACCACGCCCAGCTAAAACTACAATTTAGCGTCTAAAAAATTGTACAGAGCATCAGGGGAAGCAGTTCAAAGTTCACACGTGCACCCAACTTGTGCTGGCCACGCAATCGTAAGAGAAGCAGGTGGCACTCTTTACACCCAACACATGGTCTGCACCTGTAAGAAACGTGTAAGACGTTTCAAAAGAGCTCTCCGAGGCATTCTGTTTTCACTCTTAAATGGGAGACGTCAGGTGTTATCTGTTAATGAGGACCGCAGCAGCATTTGGTACGTGGAAGGTAGAAGGCGTGAATTTCGCCAGAAAAAGAACCTCGGACCTCCGCACCACTTGTGGCACGCAGAGGCTGCCTGGGGATGTCACCTAGCGGCCTGTCTTCCAGCAGCTGCGGGGAGCAGCAGGAAAACCTCCCCTGAATGGAATTATCTTCGCTATCAAGCAGCTTTCCCCACCCATAATATAGAGTTACCCTATTTTTCATTTCTTTTTTTTGAAGTAAGGAGAGCCGTGGAAGCAGCGCGTCCATATTAAGTTTCCGGTCTCGGAGATAAAAAACCCCTCGCGCAATCCTACTCGCTACGTTTTGCTGCGGGAAGAATGGGTCCTTTTCTTCCTCCACTGTTTGTGGTAAATACGATCCATCAGGGACACAGCGTTGTCGGCTTTCACAGAAACTTGGCACCGCAGCCGGCGGGGAGCCGCGCGGGTCTGGGTGGGCGCAGGACGGGCTGTCCTCGGTCCCCTCCGAGACGGCCAAACCCGGGATGCTCCCCTTCCCCTCCCCACCCCACTCTGCGCCCTTCTGCCCCGGGCGCAAGGAGCTGGGCACTGGTGGAGATGGACGGCGCCGCCACCTCCAAACCTGGATGGCACAGTTGAACCCTTAATTGTATCCGCGCCACGCGTGGGGCGGGGCAGGAGCTCACTTCTGAGTCTTCTGGAAAGGGATGGTTCCCTGAAACGGGCACAACACGAAAGCGCAGAGGGCTGTCGCCCTCCCGGAGCAGAGAGTCCTCGCCGCGCCCCCGTTCGCCCTCACGGCTGGCGGGGAGGAGGGACGGGGCTGGCCCCGGTGGGAGCTGGGGCAGGGCTGCGCGGCGCCCCGCTCTGGGTACCACCCGGAGCCCACGCCGCGGAGAGGCGCCCTCGCCCGCGGAGCTCTTACCTCCGTCCAAGTTCCAGCACGGAGGAACTGGCGAGCCTCGCTCTGCGCCCCTGAGAGCCCCCGTGGGGACTCCCGGCGCAGTCCGGGAAGTTTCCTCCGTCACTTTGTTCTCTGCTCGCTGAGCCGGCGAAGGTCAAGGCTGTCCGAGCTCTGCACAACTCCAGGGAGGCCAGCTCCGCGGCCACACCTTTCTACGCGCGGCTCGGCACGCCCCGCCCCGCCCGGACACGCCCAAGACACGCCCCGCCCCGCAGGGACACGCCTTCGGCCTCCCGCGCTACACCACGCCCCCTCCCTCCCCTGGCCCGGACCCCTAGGCCGGCTGGACTGACTCCATCCACACTTTGCGTCCCCAGCAACCAAAATAATTCCTAACTTGCAGTTAGGAGCCAGCCCGCCGTTGTGGCCCAGACCACAAACTGCGAAGCGCGCTCGATCCTGCCCCTTCCCCCAGAGTGCGGAGCAAAGGCGTTTTCCTCGGGTCCCACCCAGAAGAGCTCAGAAGCTCTGCTCCCTGTTAGCAGAGGCCGCCCGTTTTCCTTCCCTCCGAGAGCTGCTGGGTGTGACAGCTGAAAGGCGGAGGGCAGTGCTGAGTTGGGCCACCCAGAATCCTCGCAGGGCTTATTAGGCAAACCTGAGTGAGCCAGGGAGCCCACGTGACGGAGATGTGCTTGGCTTGCTGGGACCACCATCCTCTCCCGTGACCTGAAGTCTCCACATCAGAGAGGAGAAAGAAGGGACGCGGATGCGGTCGATGGTGTGGGAGAGGGGATGCGGGGGAGGATGGGACGGACACTCTTCCTGGGGGAAAGTCTACCTACCTACTGCTTATGGCATCACGGACAAACCGAAGCAGGGTTCCATCAAAGGACAACTTAGGGAACCAAGGGCTATTGGGCTTACAGAGCAGGGGTGACACACACACCAGCCTGAAGCAGCTGCACCCCAGCATGGACTACTCATAGCTGCGTATTTAGAAGTCCCCTCAGCTAACCTTCCATAGTCTATATAATCTGCTATCTCTGAAGACGGAGGCTAATCACAATTACAGCTGGCCGGGCCATGCTGGAGGGAGTAACTGGAATCTCAGCTGAGGGCCCAAAGACCGCCTCTGCCCAGTGTTTCCGTGAGGGAACATCAGCAGTCAACGGGCCTGATCTTGGGGGTCAGAGCCGCTCTGACGCTGCCAGACTGGGTGGACAGCGTCTAGGGCTGTGTGTTCCTACAGCTCCACAAGATACAGGCACCAGCGTGGAGGGTCTTCATTGCACATGGAGACGGCGAGTGCACGTGGAGAGATGGCCCAGTGGTTAAGAGCACTGTTACTGCAGAGGCAGGTTTCCATTCCCAGCACCCACATAGCAGGTCAGAACCATTTATAGATCCAGGGGCCCCCACTCCTCCGACCTCGGAGGGCACCAGGCTTGCACTCAGACACATAAAAATATTTTTTTTTTTTTTAGAAATTTAAATGTGTAAGAAGCTGAGGAGAGAGCCAGACGACCCCACATGAAGGAGAGAGGAGACTATCCTGAGATCTACAGTTACAGTGAGTTCTATGACTTTACTGTGCATATATAACACGCTATAGTATGCTTTATACTGTATATAGTGTTATTTACAGAAATTTTATATATAGTATAACATTTTCTGATTATGAAAGTAACCTGTTTGTTGCACAAACTTAGCAAAGTGCCTATGGCCCAAGTGGTTCCACACTTTCCTGGTGCTTCTAAAGGCAACTTCCTGACAGGCAGCCTTGGCAGTCCTCTTATTGCTGTGACAGAATACAAGAAAAGCAGTTTAAGGTGGAATGGATTTATTTTGGGTCATGGTTTGAAGGTGTAGTCCATAGTGTCTGGGAGGGGCACGGTGGACCTGTTCATGGCTGAGCAGTGCGAGCGGGAAGCTGCTTGTTCACCTCAGTGAACCAGCAGAGATCCAGAAAAGATGGCTGTTGTCCAGCTTTCTCCTTTTTCCAGATTGTTCAGTCTCGGCCCCCTGTCAGTGGGATGGCGCTGCCAGGATCAGGGTGGGTCTTCCGGCCTCAGCTAACCTCTGTGGAAACACATTCATAGACACACCCTGAGGTGGGTCTTCTAGAAGGTTCTAAATCTATTCAGACTACTCACAGTGAAGACTGACTCTCACACCAAGTAATCGGTGTCTGAGCCCAACCCAGCGCATGTCAGTCAGAGCCAATAAAGAGAAGGAAGCCATAGAGAAATTTAAATTAATACAAATAAGTGTTAGCCAAAATGAGACTTTCAGTCATGAGAAGAAAATAGAGTGAGCAGATGTCAGGACTCAAACAGCAGATGAGGACTGTCCTCAGAAATTCAAGGCTAAAGACGGTCCTCTTGGGACCGTCAGGTTTGAGCTGAGTTCTGAAGGACTGAGAAGTGGATCCATCCAGATGGAGGACCCTGAAGCTCTGCAGCATAGGAAACAGCCAGGACACTCTTTGAAGGAAGGGTCAGTTTGGAGTGACAGGAGAGAAAGACAGGGAAGCATACAAAAGCCAGGCACATGGGGTCATGAAGAGATGTGAAGAACCTGGCACTTTAATCCATCAACAAAATGACAGCCCCGAAAATGGGGCTGAAGTACCAGCCTGCTGTCAACTGCAGAGCACATTCAAGGAGAATCTACCTGGGAGAGTATCAGGAAACTCGACCACAGCACGGGACAGAGGTGACCACCCTGCCAGGAAAAGGCTTTGGCCTCCGTTCTCCATCACACTCCCTCCCTTCCCCGGCCCCGATCAGGAATAGAAGGTGTGTATAAATTGTGTCTAGCCATCACCTGGCTGTGAGGCCCGACATAGAGACATAGAAGGTGAAGGCAGGTGAGCAGAGAGTACTGGGAAAGGGCCGAGGGGGAAAGAAAAGCAGGAAGTCTACTGATGTGGTCTCTCCTTTACCACCCGCTCACCGGCTTGCCTGTAAAACAAAGCCAAGACCATCCGCTCTCAGAGATAACTGCATTTCCAAACTGGCAGAGGGAAGGACAGCATGAAGGTTTAAAAAGAAGGCTCCACTCTCCTGACCACCCCTTCAACTCACAGCCATCAAGGGAGCCAAGCCACTCAGTTATGCAGCCTTTGCTAAGAACTGAAGGAGACGGGGCTCTCATCGCAGCACTCTGACATCTCTTCCAGGCCTGTTAGGTCCTGGGGAAGGCTTGAAAGCCAACGTGCCCTCATCTCCAGCAACTCAGAGCAATTTCTCACACACACACAAAATGTGCCTAGAAATATGTGCAGAATGATTTCTGTTGTGATTCACACCCATAATCCAAGCACTCGGAGGCTGAGACAGGTAGAGAGTCTGAAGACAGCCTGGGCTACATTAGCAAGACTCTATCGAGAGGAAGGGGGAGAGGAGAGAGAACACAGAGGGGGAAGTGGAAGTTTTTAAAAAATGCTTTCTATTGGTATTCAGTATTTTGTCAGACTTCCTGATCACAGGACACAGAGCCAATAGCATCAAAAATTCTTTCCTGAACTTTGACGCAAAGAGTGTCCTTAAAACACTTTTCTCCCTTTTGGAAGGTTGGATGTTTTTGTTTTTTTTTTTTTTTCCATTTCATCCCTTCCTTTCATAGCACCTGAAATGTCTTTCTGCCATGTAAACCCTTTGCCTCAACATGAGCATTGCCAATACATAAAGGACACACACACACACACACACACAGGCCCGTGTGCACACACATGCATATGGAAGAAGGGGAAAACAACTCCAGTTCTCTGGCCTCCACACACATGCACACACACTGAATCATCCAGCCAATCATCTGAGCGCCTTTCCATCACTGATGCCAAGAGCACTCACAGGCTGACAGGCAGCCTCCCTTCCCGGACCTACGGAACAGGCCACAGCTGTGCTGACTCCAGTTCAGCCATCTGCCGGGCACAGCTGGGCAGCTCTGCCAATGGATGCAGCCGATTCTGCAGACGCTGAGACTTCTGGAGGGCAGCCGCTCCCTTCTGATCATCAGTGACCAAATGAAAATGGTCCTCTCCTGGCTACTTTGGAGCCTGGGTGGGCCACGTGACTCTGTTTCCAGTCCCTGAAAGGAAGAAAGATGGCAGCTTAGTTGGAGTCCCAGCTAAGTTGGAGTCTGTTCTGCTTTCTTTTGCCTTCAAGCTGCTTGTGTGTGTGTACGGTGTGCAGTTGGGCAGTAGGGCCAGGTGTTTGTGAATCTGTGCATGGGAAAGGGTTTTCTTTTCTTTCTCTGGGTCTTATCTTAGCTGTTTCCCTTCCAGCTGACAAGGCACTCGAAGCTCATTCATACGTCCTTCACTGGCTACTGAAAACAACAGAAGCACTTGTGATCTCACCATCCTATGAAGAAAGGCCCATCCATGCTTTGTCCCAGGCATGCCTGGAACAGTGTGCTATGACATCGTCACTACAAGCTCCCTGCTCAGAAACTATACAACCAATTAAAAAAACCCTAATGTTCCCCAATACATTTATGATTTGTTTGGGGCTCCATTCAGTGGCTTGAAGGCTACAGGTTGAACACACTTAAGGCACTAACCCATTAATGGCTCAGACTCCAGATCGTAAATGTTATTAGTGCCACAGAGAATCTTATCCAGACAGGGCCAGCACCATCCCTACCCCATCCCTGACTGGACGGCATCCTCAGGCATCTTGAAGAAGAAGCAGATCATAGTAGCCACTAGGAAAAGGCGTGACATTCTTAAGTTGTAAGAGCACAAAGCTTTTGGTTGGTTGGTTTTGGGTTTTTGAGACAGGGCCTCACTATGTAGCCGAGGCTGACCTGGAACTCAATATGTAGCCCAGGATGGTCTTGAATTCACAATTCTCTTGCCTCTGCCTTCACAGTGTCAGGATTATAGGAGTGTATCAGTGACTATATTTATAAGTAGGATTTGAGTGAAGCCGTGTGAATTGCCCAGACATCAGCTTGGATCCTATGAGGCTGAGACAAGGCCTGCAGTGCACAGACACATAAACCAGGACTCTTCACCCTCAAAAGGGGAATCCTAAAAGCAGTGACCTATACCACTGGTTGTCTAAACAAGGGAAACTCGCATTAAGCTTATTACACGTTTAATAACATATAAAATTATCCTAATAAACCAATTTTACAATGTAAAAGTTAATATCTCCCGACTCAAAACTCAGTATTACGTGGGCCGGGACTGTAGCCCGGCTGCTGGTAGTGTCTGCCTAGCACGCATGAAGCCTTGGGTTTGTCTCTCGGCACCCCATAAACCAGATATGGTAATGCACACTGTAATCTCAGCACTTGGAGGATGGAGGCAGGGCATCAGAAGTTTAAGGTTAGCCTCAGCCATATGCTGAAATCCAGGCCAGCCTGGGATACAGGAGAACGTGTCTCAAAAGCAAACGACTAAACACCTGTGACAACACTGTATTTCAATGCGTGCCTGCCACCTGGTTCTATAGGCGGTGGTTATGTTCCCAGGCCCCATCCCAAGACATGCTGAACACACAGATTCCCAGGGAAATGCAAAAACTGACTCCGGATGAGCACACCTGTTGTGACAGCTCTTCTTGGTTGGCAACTTGACTACATCTGGAAACCCAAGTGGCTGGGCACATCTGCGAGGGTTTGTTCTCTCAATTAAATCAAGACCCACTTTTAATCCCACTCTTTTGAGGTGTGAAGATTTACCTTAAGTCTGGGCCACACCTCTTGTTTACAGCCGTGAGGTCTTCACTTCCAATTTGTGGATCCCAGGGACCTTGAACTTGTACTTCATAGAAGCCCTCCCTGGTTGGACTTGCCTCAAATTCCTCTCCCTCCCTCCCAGTCCGCTCCTAAGATCAGCCATTCCCCCTGGGCCCCGGGCCGTGTAGACTTTCCACGATAGAGACGTTGCTTCTTTTTGTTGTTGGGAGTGCTGAGCTTGGACAGCACATTTCTGGAAGCTGACAGCAAGGGAGGGAAACAGACCCCTGCTCTCCCACAAAGAACAGTGGAGTTGGAACTGAGTGTTGCTGGCGCGGGGCCATCTGGTGTACGAATGGGATCTTTAGAGAAGATGTAACGTTTAAAATCACGCTGTCCACAGAGCAGACTTCGGTGACAACGTTACCCAGGAGTGTTGCAGAACCTGTCCAGGGGTGTTGGTGAGTATAGGACAGACAGGCACTGTCATGAAACGTCCCCCAAAAGTGTCAGAGGAAACTGTGCCTCTCAACCTTCCTAATGCTGCGACCCTTCCTTTAAAACAGTTACTCATGTAATGACTCCCAACCATGAAATTATTTTTGTTGCTGTTTCATAACTGAAAGTTCGCTACTGTTATAAATCGTAATGTAAATATCTGTGTTTTCTGACAGTCTTAGGCTTAGGTGACTCTGTGAAAGTTTCACTGGACCCACAAAGGTTTCAGAGTCTGGCAAGGACATATAACGTAGAAGCTCAAGTTTCAAGAATAAGGAGTTAAAGGGGTTAAAACTGCTCATGCCCTCATTTTATATATTGCCTCTTTCTTAATCCACTTTAAGAAGAAGAAAAACCCTAAGGTATCAACTAATGAGCATATCTACATGTCAGTACATACAGACTTACATGACTTATTAAACAGATTAAAGCTATTACAATTTTTCTTCCTTGGGGGGGTGTTGTTTCCTCTTTTGTGGGGGCAGGATCTCTTGTATCTCAGTTTGTCCTCCAACTCACTATGTAGCTCCGGACGAACCTCCACTCTCTGAGAGCTGGAACGACAGGTGCTCACCACCACATTTTTTTTCTGCATTTCTGGGGATAGAGCTCAAGGTTTCATGCGTGCAAAGCAAGCCTAGAACTGGAGAGTTCTGCCCACCCATATTCTAGTTAAGTGTTATGCATTCACGCATAAGGTAAATACATATTGATTAACTGATGCATCAGTTAACAAATGTTATTGCTTTCAGTTTGGACAATAACACCTTGAACAATAACCTTGGTATAATTACTTGCTTTTTATTCAAAGCATTTAATTATAATTTTATGTAAGCCACATAAACTAAAACTCTAATAAATACTTTTAAGTTAGATACTTTTCTATGGGGCTCACTGAAAGATAAAGTTGTATCATGCCTTGTAAACAACAGTGCGGGGGTTTGAATTAGAATGGCCCCTATAAGCTCATGTATTTAAATGCTTGTCCCAAGGTTGGTAGAACTCTTTGGGAAGTATTAGGGGGTATGGCCTTGGAGGGGATACGGCCTTGGAGGGGGTATGGCCTTGTTGGAAGAGGTGTGTTACTGGGGGTGGACTCTGGGGTTTCAAAAGCCCATGCCATTTCCAGTTCTCTCTTTCTCTCTGTCTCTCTTTATGTCTCTCTCTCTCTCTCTCTCTGCCTCCACCTTGTGAGTCAGGACTTAAAGCTCTCACTACTGCTCTAGCACCAGGCCTGTCTCTTTCTGGCAATGACGGTCAGGGATTCACCCTCTGAACTGTAAGCAAACCACCAGTTAAATGCTCTTTTTCATAAGTTGCCTCAGCCATAGTATCTCTTCATGGGAACAGAACAGTAACTAAGGCAAACAGTTTTAAAGAGAACAAGCAGAAAATGTAGTTGACAGGTAATATCTTATGTCTCTCACGTGTCTCCTTCCCTCCTCATTCCCACCTCTACCCCAGCTTCCATAGCAGGCTGGGCTATGCTTACATGTTTCATAAAACTCCTGTGTCATTTTAGGACAAGGGCCTTGGCAACAGGTTTCCTACATGGAATCCCTACTGCAGACAGACACCCTGCTCCAAACACATGAGCAGCTCTGGGAGAGATGAAACCAACACTCATGACTAGGAGCCACTGCTCTCCTCTCTCTTTCTCTTCATCTCACACTGACTTTGTCCGGCACCTGCGAATTCAGCCAGTAGCACCAAAGAACTGCTAACGCCACGGAGAAGTTGATAAAAAGTCTGACCCAATTCATCATGTATTTTAGAAAACTTAGTTTGACATTTTTTGTTGTTGTTACATTTGGTTTGGTTTGGTTTGGTTTGGTTTGGTTTGGTTTCTTTGAGTCAGGGTGTCATGTAGCCCAGGCTGGCCTCCAAGTCACTATTATAGAGAA
This sequence comes from Meriones unguiculatus, assembly GCF_030254825.1. NCBI lineage: Eukaryota > Metazoa > Chordata > Mammalia > Rodentia > Muridae > Meriones > Meriones unguiculatus. The sequence goes on from NC_083367.1 coordinate 66,346,057, forward strand.
GATAGTCACGAACTTCTGATCATCCTACATCTGCATCCCAAGAGCTAGGATTATACACCTGGCTTTTTCTTTTTCCTAAGACAGGATCTCATGTAGCCCAGATTAGCCTCAAACTCATTATAAGCCAAGGATGGCCTCGAACTCCTGATTCTCCTGCCTCTACCGTGTGTTAATATGACAGGGATATATCAGCGAAGGTGGAGCCCAGAGCTCCCTCTCTCCTCCTCAAGCATTCTAACCTGAGCTATGTCTCCAGCCCAAAACTTCATTGAGATACATTTTTCTTTGTTTTTTGTTGTTTGTTTGTTTTTAAAGAAACTGAGTTTCACTCTGTTACCAAGGCTGACTTCCAACTTTCTGGCTTCAGTGTGCTTCAGCCTCAACCTGCTAAACTGCTTGGGACGGTATATATATATGCCACCATAGTGAGTACAAAGTGGAATTTTCCATAACAAGGAGAGTTTACTGTGTTTATTTTTATAGATTTAGTGCTATAGATGGAGCTGCTAAGAATGTGTTCTACGGATGAGCCACATTCCCAGCCAGAAAGAACGATGTTGATTGAAAAGGAGTCCTACCAGACCTAACAGGTCACTGAGAAATGCCATCACTCCAGCTCACAGTTCCTAGTGAGCCCTGGCAAAGAGCCAGCGAGGCTCAGAGGCTGCACTCTAATCATCCTCACTTGGTCAAGGCACTGAAAATGAGCCAAGTCCACCATGGTGAGGGAAGTCCTGGGGATAAACCCCTCTCCTCACAGTGAAAGGGAGGTGATAACAGAAGGTATATGAAGAAGGTATACTGTGGTGACAATTTTGGAATTTTGGTTTCTTTAAAAAAAAAACACATAAATATTATAAGGCTGTGCTTTCTTTTTAATCCCAGGTATCCTGGGGATGTGGAGCTGTGTCTGCGGGAGCTGACTCTGATTTGCCTCATGCTCTAGCAGAGGCATGGTTTTGCCAGCTGCAGATAGTTTCTGTAGTTTTGTGATGTTTGGAATTCTGGGAGCTTTTCCGGGGGTACATAAATGCTAGGACCCATAAGAGGCATGGTGGGTGGTTGTTGGTCATTTAGAGACATTGACTGTATTTTGCTAGTAGCCATGGTCAAAGAAAAAAACAAAAGAAAAGAAAGCAGATTCAGGATTTCGATTTCTCTCTCTGTCTTTCCTTTCGTCTCTTCCCCCCTCTCCTTCTTTCTCTCCTATCTAGTGATAGATGGTGAAACCAGGGGGATAAAGGGTGGGAAAGAGAAGAACCCACACACAAAGTAGCAAAGAGCAGCTACAAGAATCCTGGAGGCATGTAGCCTCTCTCCAGTCCAGAGGCTCACGGTTAGCCTGAGGACCCGGCAGCTTGTGCTAAGAATAAGTGAATGTAGATTTGAACAAGCAGAAGGCTCAAGGTCAGAGGAGCCTCAGAACCCCACCACCCCAAGTCTCTCCTCTGCCTATGACCTCTGCAAAAGGTCCCTTTTTGCTTTTGCTTTCCCATTCAGTAGTTTCACAAGTACAAAAGTGGGCTGAGGATATAGCTCAGTGGGTAGAGTGCTTGCTCAGCATGCATGAAGTCCTGAGTTCAATCCCCACTACTGCATACAGTAATTGTGGTAGTATATGATTCTATTCCCAGCACTTGAGAGGCAGCGTCAGGAGGATCAGGAGTTCAGAGTCATCCTTGGCTACATAGAAAGTTTAAGGGTAGTCTGGGCTATGTGAAACTCCGTCTCAAAGGAAAAAGATAGCCAAGATTCCCATGTTAATTATCACTGTTACTACATGAATGTTAATTAACTTGGCTGTGGACGATTTTGATGACCTACCTAGCCTTAGGCCAAATCGACATGCTGTCTCTGGCCTTCCTGGGTCCATCCTGAGTGCCTCCTTTAGACATCAGGCAAGAACTCATGAAGTAAACAGCTTCTAGCTTTAGTTGGGGTCTTCCACACCTAGGGCAGGGGATGGCTTTAACGGAAAACTGATGATCCCCTAGAGAACCAAAGGCAGGAAGCTGACCATGGGAATGTCAGACCCAGTCAGAAGCTACGAATGATTGCCAATGAAGGATTTCTGTACCTAGAGCATAGACAGAACCCGATAATATCACCGCCTGTGTTAATTTCAGCCATTCCCTTGCCAGTGAGACCTTGGCCTGGGATTATTTTTTTTTCTTCTGCAAAGTATACATGATTATTTTATGTATCTGTTTCTTAGGTTAGTGCAAATCTTGGCTCAAGCTGGTTTCAGCATCCAAGCCAGAACCAGTATGTAAATGGCTCCAGCCACTTGCGAGACACGTGCGCATGCGGCAAATGATGCCTGAGTGGATATCAACTTGGAGATTCCCCACATGGAGAGAGACAAGTCATCACACCCTGCACAGGGCATCACGTAAACTGAAAGGAGACATGGGTCGGCCTTGCAAGAAAAACTGGAGTACCGAGCCCAGGTTCAATATAAATTATGAGAGAGGGCATACGAATGTAATTGTTTCTTTCCGTAACTGAACTTAGCTTGCCCGTCTGTTTACAGACTGTATCGTCTGCGTGGACAACAACAGGAATGTGTTACCCCACACACAGCTCTGGGAGCTGGAGGTGATGCCTAGGTACTGGCTTTGCTTTAGCTGAGAACCCAGGCGGCGGCCTGGGCTGTGCATGTCTCTTGGCCTCTGGTGGTTTCAGCTGACCCTTGGTGTTCCTTGGTTGGTAGACAAATTGCTCCAGTCTCTGTAGTGTGAGGTGTTCTCTCTACATGGCCTGTGCAAATCCCGTGTCCCTGAGCCCTATTCCAGGCCCTGGTCTGGTTTCTATACTCCTTCTGATAATTCGGGGTCCCTGTCGGTCTCCCACACCCCTCTTCTCTCCATGTGGAAGTAAAGGACAATGCATTCTTCTTTGTTTTTTGTTTGCTTGTTCTGAAGCAAGGTCTCAAAGTCCCTATGTGGCCAAGGCTGGCTTTGAACTTCTAATTCTTTCCCACCTCCCAAGTGCTGAGATCACAGGCCAGACCTCTCCTTTTCTGTTTAAAATATTCACCCCTCCACTAGACTGGGGGCTTCCCCAGGAGGCCCTGAGCCTCACAGGACAAATACTGAGGATCGGGTTTTGATAGCCCCAAATGTTGTTTTCCCTGCTCTTACGTACCCATTCTCAGTGACAAAACCCAACTGTGAGTGACAGGACAAAAGCCAGAATGGCATCTAATCTCTTCCTGTCCTTATCCCAGATCTGTCACCTTAGTCCCAGCTCTGAAAATGAGTGCATGTTGGTGCGTGCCCGCAGAACAACATAGCTGTCCCCTGAAATGCCCTGAATGACACCCTAGGTGAACCCATCCCCAAGACAGAAGGACAGATTATATTATTACTCCAGTCTTTCTGAGATGAAAAACAATGGGAAATACGAATGAAATACTCAGTAGCACATGGCACAGGTGTGCAGGCCATTGAGAAGGTCCCTGACTCTGAGATGAGAAAGGCAAGGTTGAGGAGGGACCCCAGACTTCGCTGTCTTGTTTCTCAGAGGTGTCTGCCAGCTCTGCGTTCCGAGACAGTCAGGGAAATGATGTCTCTACCGACCACATCCAATAAAGGTCTGGGAATAGAGGTAAAGCAGCCACTGTGATCAAGAAGACATCCAAACAGCTAATGCACACAAAACCTACTACAAGTGGGAGCTGGAGAGATGACTCCTGCTAACGTGGGCAAAGGGATCCCAAAGAGCAGGCCCAGGAGGTGTGACTCACAGCCTTGCGGCTCTCCAGATAACCTCCAGGCTCGGCACGCTTAGATAACGCACCTTCATGAATTCCCACTGCAGTCCACGCACAAAGGAATCACTGTGCCCTGAAGACATCAGAATTCACAGCTTTCTTCTATTTAACCTGGAAAACGCTAAGACAGCAAATTCCTCCTGAGCGCCCAGCCCAAGGCTCAGGGCCATCACTCCAGATCTGACCCTTCCACAGCTTCACCCCTGTTTTTGTTGGTACGGCACACCTGCTGCCTAGAAACCTCTGGGTGTTGGCAGCTGCTCTTTGACACCAAGTCCCATCCTGGAGTCTTTTGCATTGCTGCACCCTTGGCACATTCTCTTGAGTAATCAATTGCTCGACATCATCTTCTTTCAGATGGATTACAATACATATTCCCCTTCTGCGGTGCCTGAGACGATGAAGTTGGGCAGGAAACAAAGTATGGTTTGATCATCTATCTGTCTTATTGGACTCGGTATCTTACATAAGTGCGAGGATTAAAACCTCGCACTCAGGGTTCCATTGTAAGAGGAACAGCGACTGTCTCTGACATGATCTGATTGGCCTGCTCTTTAATTACCTCCCCCTGAGGGGGGAAGCAGCATTACCAGGCCACAGAAGAGGACAAGGCAGCCACTCCTGATGAGACCTAATTGACTAGGATCAGAAGGAAGGAAAAGAAGACCTTCCCTATCAGTGAACTTGGGGAGGGGCATGCATGCAGAGGGTGGAAGAAGGGAGGGGTTGGGACGGGAGGAGGGAGGGAACCACAGGGGGGATACAAAGTGAATAAAGTGTAATTAACAAAGAATAAAAAAAAAATCTCAAAAAATTAAAAAAAAAAACCTTGCACTCAGCTCTTTTATTTTTGTTTTCTGATAAAACAAAAATAGCCCAGGCTGGCCTGGAAGTAACTACATAGCCCAGGCTGGCCTAGAGCTGGCCATATCCTTTCTGTTTTAGCCTTGTGAATGCTGGGATTACAGATGTGAGGCGCTAGGTCCACCTTGGTTTTGCCATCTTAATAGAAGGACACGTCAAGTTTAAGTTGTTGAAGGATTCATTAAACAAGTACATCGCTGAGCACAGCAGTTTGCCTGAACTTGACCTGCACCCCAGCATGGTTCCTGTTTAGGGTTACAGGCTTTCGAGCAAGGAAGATTGAGGCCACCTGAAAGCACGAGCAATTTAGTATTGCAGGAAACAACCACTGCCAAGCCATGTTTTTGATTCATTTGTACAAAGAAATGGTTCCTGGAGGCTTCTTCAGTTGTACATTCTTTTATTGAAAGTTTTGCCCACAGGTTCAAAGCTGGGAGCTGACACATTCTTCTCATAATATTTTTACAAAGACAGTATGAGGTAGAAAGCCAGAAATCCTTGTTCCCTCCGTGTGCACAAACAGCTCATGTTCCTGGTGTCTTTTCATCATTAACTCTTTGGTATACACTCAGAGTCAGACTTGGAACAAGCCCCCCAGGAACACCAACCAAGGCACTTCCTGCCTTGGAGAAAGGTCTGTTCTGTAGTAGCATAAGTGGGGTTCTTCTTCTCCAGACTTCTCACTGCTGAGGTGAGGAGGCCAGTGACCGCAGACTTCGCACACTGCCATCCACGAGGAAGGCAAACTAGTCCAGCCCCTTCTTCATCAGCCTGACGATTTTCACGTGGCTGCGTCCCCAGCTTGGTGGCCTCACGCCGTGGCTCTGTCAGAAGATGTATGTCTCAGCATAGTGAGAAAGGCCACAGGGGTGCTCTGCAAGGTATCATTGTACACTCGGGTCCAAACCAAAGGGGAAAGGTGAAATTCTGTCACATCCCATCGTTTTCTTCCTTTGATTTCTGACTAATCCCAAGCAGTGCAACCTTTATTTACCTTCTGTTTATTCATGTGTTTACTTTGCAGTGCGGAAGATGGAAACTGAGACCTGTTAAGCATACGCTCCGTCACAGTGTGCTATCTCACCAGCCCTGCAGTGATTAAGTAAGAGGGAATCCCGTTGAGTCACCAGCTGTGGAAAGAGGGGGACAGGAAATCAAACACTAAGAATGAACATGAGGTAGACGGGGGCTATGGCTCAGCTGGTACAGTGCTTGCCCGGCATATGAAACCCCAGGGTTCAACGTCCGGTACAGTACAAACGAGGCGTGGAGATCCAAGCCTGCAATCTCAGTCCACGGGAGGAAGAGGCAGGAAGGTCACAGGTTGAAGGTTGTTCTCCGTTATATAGTGAGTTAGAGGCCTGCTTTAGATAGATGAATCTCTGTGCCAAAAACAGAACAGAACTCAGACGATAGAGATGACAGGGTGACAGAGGATCCTGGAAAATATGAGGTTGACTGGTCGGCTTGCGTTCAGCTTCTTCGTGGGGATCCAGGCTGGGGAGCTTTTGAATATGGTGCCGCAATGTGTTAATCAAAACAAATGCATGGGATTCTACCGTGTGGAGGCTGAGCTCGGCCACAGCACGAATCATTAAGGTAACTGTTCTTAGCATTTGTATCAAGGCAATACAGCACAGGGTCGGTGAGGTGAGCTGAGAAAGAGGCCATCCCATTACTTTTAGCTGTTTGACTTAGGGCCAATTACTTAGCCTTCTCCATGCTTCATTTTTCCCATGTGCAAAATGGAACTAGTACCAGTGACGGGGGGTCTTGTGTGTGAGAGTATGTGTGTAATTGTGTGGGCGTGTATGTTCATTAGTGTTTGCATGTGTGAGTGAGTGTGTAAGTATATATACATATGAGTGTGAGTGTGTATGTGTGTGTGTGTGTCCGTGTGTGTGTGTCTGTGTGTCTATGAGTGTGCAGACATGTGGGTGGGTGTGTAATTGTGTGAGTATGTGGGTGTGTGAGTGAGTGTGTGTCTGTGTGACTTTGTGTACTAGGGATTGAAGCTAAGGCTTCTCATGCCCATTGAAAGTACTCTACCACTGAACTGCATCCTCAGACCTTTTGTATTTTTATTTTGCTAAGTTGACCAGGCTGGGCTTGAACTTGCTCTGTACGTCAGGAAGTGCCTGAACTTCGGATCCTCCTGCCTCAGGCGTCTGGGACTATCAGGCCGGGTTTCATGAGGCTGTTGGGAAAGGTCACAACAGACATACAAGACCTTTGTTCTTTCTGCTAGCCTGCAGTGGGTCCACATGTCAAAGATATTAGCATTTCTAGCGCTGAACCATAAAATTTCCCCAAATTATAAATAGCCTTATATGTAACTTACTATATATATGGACCGTTGGGAATTCTCAGTTTTAAAGGACGCAGCTCTTTAATATAAAATGAACTGGCCTGCACGGGCTCTTAAAGTGGCAGTGTACAGCACTGTACCTTGGTGTCCCAAATTTTTCTTTGCAAGTGGGAAGCATTCCAAAGAGCCAAGTGCAACTGAGCCCTCAATGCTGACATGCCTCCTCTCCCCCAAACACACATCTGTTTTCACACATCCCCTGGCATCCATTTAGTCTCTCTGCAAGAAGCTTCCTTAATTATATGAAATTAGCCATTCAGTATGTAGTAAGAATGGACCAGGAGGAGCAGCCAGGCTTTCCACCTCTGGAGAAGTGTTCTGGAGGGCCTGGGATCAGAAACAGGAAATGCCTCAAGTAGAGTAATCACACTGAGCTTCCCCGTCTAGGGAGGCTGGACGAGCAGGGCTCTGCCTTCCTCACAGACACAACGGATAACTCCCATTTCTACAGAGCTCTGAAAAGTGTCTGGAGCAGCCCCTCCCTGATCCCTCCCCTCAGCCAGTGTGCTTTAGCTCATCACGAAAGGCTTGCTGCAAATTCTCTGAATGCTACTTTTATTTCAGCAATGAAATAAAAGCCAGCTTCCTATGTTTTGCTTTCACTTAGTAATTGTGACATAGAAGATTCTCATGATGAAGAAATGTGTGTGGAAGACTAGATGGAGTCTCTGAGGCACAAGGAACAAGATGACAGGAGGTCCACCTCTCATCTGAGGCACAGAGAGGTTCCTTTCTCTCAGCAAATGGTGCATTAGAGAGGACAGGGCCAGCCACCCAGCATCTCACTGGGAAACAAAAGCTTGCATCTTCTTCATGGAGACCCACTCACGAACTAGAATTAAAAATGTATTCAGAGAGACGGCTCAGAGGTTAAAGCACTGGCTGCTCTTCCAAAGGTCCTGAGTTCAATTCCAGCAACCACATGGTGGCTCACAACCATCTATAGTGAGATCTGGTGCCCTCTGCTGGTGTGCAGTTGTACATGCAGGCAGAACACTATACATAATAAATAAATAAATCTTAAAAAGAACAGGTTCGAGAAATTTTTTTAGATTGTATTCAGACCTGGGTGTGCTGGGCATACCTATAACCCAGCACTGGAGAGGCTGAGGCAGGGGGATTGCCTCTAGTTTGAAGCCAGCTACATAGTTGAGGTCATCCAGGGTTATATAGCGAGACCATGTCTCAAAAGACAAAAATTCACTGGGGCTGAGAAGTGTGTCTCAGTCATGGAGGGTTTGTGTAGACTATGCAGAATGTTGGATTTGATCCCCAGCACTGAGCAGGAGGAGAGGAAAACCTGAGCTCAGTTCATGAATGAGAGCTCAGCAAAGAGACCTTGTGTTAGCAGAGTGACTTGCTATAAGTAAAAATAATCCTGACGTAAAGCCAGATGACCCCAAGACAGACACAGACTAAAACTCATGAATTCAGGCAGTCACCTCAGGAAAGTTCTTAAGTTGTACTGATGGAGCAAGGACATTTTTTTCTGAAGCAAACTTGGGGGCTGATCAATATACTTTAATACAGGCTTAAGCCTGACGGCGTAGAAAGAGAAGCACCCAGAAAGGAAAAGACAGGAAGAGCAGGGCTGCGAGCTTCTCACAGAAAGGCTGAGTAAGGAGAGCTGCAGTAAAGAACAGATACACCAGTGTGTACACTGGCTTCTCAAGGGACAGTGTCCTGGGTTTTGTTTTGCTTGATTTTGTTTTGTTTGTTTGTTGTTTGTTTTTTTTAAGATAATAGCCCTTTCATGAGTCTTATTATTAGAAATATTCCAATATAAGTAGTAAATATTTTTCTTTGAAAAAAATTTTAAACAAAAGCATGTTGGCCCAACATCTACTCAAAGTCTGCCATTCCCTAAAGGTATTTATAGAAATAGGGCAGACTCAGTGCCCTAAGGTAACATGGAGGGAGGTCATAGGTCAGTCTACAAGCGCTGCTTGGCTTATCACGGGTTTTATAAGATAAGCACAATTGCTCTGTCGCTACAGATCCACAGCCATCCACGTGTCTAACATCCTTCTAGGGAATGTGGCTGGGGTCGGGGGTAGGAAAGGCTCAAGCCCACAGCAAAGTGCCCCCCCCATTCAATGACCCACATGGGTCACAGGACGGTGGCTGGGGGCTGCTGCTTCTCAGAAATTCAGGCTTGAGATTTAGCAGTTCGATGTTTTCAAAGGGAAAAGGAAAATGTCCTTTCTCACCTTGATGTTTCCACATATCCTCACCATCACCCTTTCATGGAGGGCAGGCTTAGAACTGTGAATGGACCAACTAGGGTGAAATGTACTGATTTCAGTTGAACAAAAACCATGAGTCCAAGGTTTTTAATCATTTACAGAGTTTCAACTGCCAACCCTCTCCTGTAATAGACTACACAAAACAAAGTGCTGAATAAATGAATTATCAAAATAAAAAAAAGAAGGGCTTAAAACTATACTAAACTCAGTCGCCACTCAACAGAAGAAGGGGGGGTACAGAATTCATAGAGAGGAAGATAAAAAGAGTTAAAGCTAATACCAGAAGGCAGAACTTAAGCACCACTCCCAGCAGCCAAGAAACAGAAATAACCCAAATATCCACCAAGTGAAGAATGGACAAAGAAAATATAATTTATGTAGACGGAGGACAACTATCTGGTCATAAAAAAAGATCTGATTCCTATCATTTCCGGCAATCTAGATAGAACTAAAGGTAATTAATTATAGTGGGCTGGAGTCGGTAAAGTGCCTGCCACATGAGCATGAAGTCTTGAGTTCAGATCCCAGGACCCACAGAGAAAATCTGGGCTTTGGCCCCGTACATCTGTAGCCATGGCTCAGAGCATGTGTAGACAGGCAGATTCCTGGAACTCACTGACCAGCTAGTCTAGCCTACTGGTGAGCACTGGGTTCACTAAGAAACCCTGTCTTAAAAATAAGGTTGGGAGGGATTGAGGATGACATCCAAACGCTTCCACACATCCCCCCCAACACAAATATATGTACACACACATGTGTGACACACACTTGATCATTATGTTAGGTGACATAAGACAGGCATAAAAGAAACAAGAAGCAGGTGATCTCTATATGGTAGAATCTAGAAAAGTTTTATAGACGTTGAGAGTCAAAAGGTGGTTATCAGAGGCCACCAGAGTAGAAGATGGAGGTGGGGACGTGCCGATCAACAATACTGAGTGTCAGTCAGAGAGAAGCGAGCAAGAGGCTCCGCTGGGCTGCTCTGCAGTGGGGTAACAGCAATGCACAGAGCATTTCAAAAAGCCAGCAAAGGGGACTGCAAAAATTCTCACCTGAAGGAAACAACGAAGCTTAGGGAGACAAGTGTGCTCACCCTGATTTAAATACCATGAAATATACAGATGTATCATAGGATAACATGGACTCTCAGCAGTATGCAGAATTCTTATGTTTTTGAATGAATCACAAAAGTAAAAATAAATATACATACAGATAGAAACTATACACTGGTGATAGGAGCTGTATTAAAAGTGATTGTCCCTAACTACTTGAAATTTTGTTAAGAGTCAAGTTTATGTTAATGTCTAAGGTTCTTCTCGTGACTGTAGAGACCAAGGGGAACCACACAGAGCTAAGAATTCCATGGGGCAAGGAGATTGAAGATGGAGGCCCCAGCACTCGTATTCACTTTCGTATTAGCAGGTACCTAATAAGTATACTTGTAGAAATACCAGGGATTCTGAAGCATTATGATCACTTGGATATTGTCTCTATTTAGGGAAAATCCTAAATCTTTAATCAAACAATCGACCAACCCTTTACTGGGATTGTGATCTTTTTAAGAACTGTGAGTGAAGGATGATGGAATTCCGGCCTTTTTCCTGGGCTCTTTCTAGCCTTCTGAGTTCACAATTTCCCAGTCCTCTGAGGTACACACTTCTGAGAGGCCCAGAGTGTTTTAATTAAACTACAAAGAACACAGACTCTACAAATTCCTTACTGGTTTATTCCAATGTGCTTCAAAGCAGCTTTAAAGAAAACTGAGGAGAGAGTAATAACAGCCACCAGCAGCTTACATGGTGTTCCCAACAAAACAGAACCATGGGATGGCTTCACCAAGGACAAGCCTGAATTCATGCAATGGCAGAGACACTTCATCTCTCAGGATGGGCATTGCTGCTCAGCTTTCCTGCTGTGTGCTCAACCAGTAAGGCGCTGTCTGTGTGACTCACACGACGGAAATGCTTGACTTAGCACCCACGAAGGTCTTCCCTTCTCGGGCCTCAGCAGACATCCAGGAGAAACGAGAGAGCTAACACTTGTACCTTCTTCCCCTTGTGCTGTCTGCAGTGGTCCCCAGAAGGTGGAGGCAGGGAAGGCATGCTGTGTCCCCAGCTAACCTTTCCTTGCTAAGGAAACTGGGTGGTGGAGGGGAAGAATCGATCGCAAGACAGCTCTCTTAGCTCTCCATTTCCTCTTCCTCTTTGGGTCTCATAAAAGACTAAAAGGGATCAAACAATCTCAAAGAAATGATTTTGATGGAGAACACGGATCTTGCCTCTGCCTCCTCCTCTCCAACTCAGCTCTTGCACGCAAAGTAAGAGATGCAAGCAAGTTATAAAAAGAACACGTATGTACACACAAGCATGCACATATATACACACAGACCCACATACACATGCACAGGCACACACACATGCACACATGCATATACACACATACGTACACGCAAGAGAAAACTTAGTAACTATGCCTCATTAGGGTAGTGAAAACGACACTTTAATCTGAAAAACACCACCAATAGCAAACTGCACAGGGTATGCACACCTACAGGATCAGCCATGGTCCTCGGCCACCACGTCACACTCACAGAGACTGCCATGCTAATCTTGGCTCGAGACCTTCAGCCACACTGTACTTGAAATCTGTGAAATGACTTTTGAACTGGGAACACACTTATGGCATTCACCATGATGGCCAAGTTTAACGTGTAAATGGGAAAGAAAAAAAAATGCAGTTTAACATTTAAACAACTCAGTTTCCTAGACAAGTCCTCCCGCAGTACATGACATCAACTTGCAGTCTGCACCCATTTATATCGCAAAGAAGATGTGTTTAGTCAATGGTGTGTGTGTGTGTGTGTGTGTGTGTGTGTGTGTGCGCGCGTGTGTGTATTGCTAGGGATCGAAACTAGGGCCTTGTATGGGTTAGGCCACTCAAGCTCCATCACCAGCTCCATAAAGGCATCTTTAAAAGTTGTCCATCCATAAATGGTCCCTGTAGATGCCCTGTGAATAGAAGGGGTACATTCAAGACACAGGGCCAAAAAGTTTAAGGCCCGGAAGGGAGTCGAGCTCTTCATTTTAGTCCTTTCAGTTCTGATTTCGGCATTGCCGCTGAGTTTTAAGAGTCAGGAAGACTCTGGAAAAGGTATAGGCTTGGGATTCTTTTAGTGTTTCAAAGTCATCTGTTCCTGAATGTACAGCATCTTGAAACATCATTAGCATCCTGCCTCGGCCACCAGTAAGTAGGTGCCTTGATTGGTGCTTGGTAACTGACTCATTCTCAACCCAGGAAGTCATCATCTCAGTGATGCCCCTGCTTCCATGTCCTGAGCCCTAATCAGGAGCTAGAGATAGCGCACTTTACTGGTAAATCCAGTGGGTATCAGCTTTGATGTAAGGCAACCCAAGCCAGTCAAGAGTATAATCGCAACAGAAAGTCAATTCTTCTATTGAATTAAAGAAAAACAAACCAGCAAATTCCCATTGCTAGGAAATGTCAGCCTCAGGAAGCTGAGCTCGAGTGGCGCTCTGCAGGGTACATGCTGCCTGCCACAAACATGCTAAGTCCCAGCAGCCGCCTGAGAGTCTGTGGCCTCCATGGCTGTCTCTGCTGGAACAGCCACTGAGAAGGCTCTCCTGACCCTTGAAGTTGTGCCATCCTTCAAGGGTAGTGAAGAGGCACAGAAGTGACGGGAAGAGGTCTGTTCCAAAGTCCAGGTTCCTGCCCTCGGAGAAGGTTATGACCGGAGGAGAAGCCTGAGCCATGGCCTCACGAGGATCACAGTCCATGAAAAGATAAGGGACACCATGGTGTGCCATGCTGCTGAGTGGCAGGTGAGCTGTGTGCCAAAACATGGGGCAAAGCTGGACAAGGGCGGCCTCAATACGTGGGTGTGGTTGGAGAAAGGAAGCGCAGGGGAGATGGAGAAGAGGGTGTGGGCCTGGGGAAGGCCCGGAGCAGAGGTCACGCTGGGACTGCAGTGCCCTGTAGTCACATGGGAGACGGACTTATTCCCTGATAGACAGAGAGCAACAAAGGCTCCTAAAGTAGAGAGGGAAAGAAATCACTGCTTTCTACAAACACAGGAAGAAGTAAAGATTAGTGGGGTCAGGGCCCCGGGATCGTGGTCAGCATGCTGGTGTCTGCGGTCCGTGGTGGGTGTGTCTCCCCCACCCCTTCCCTATTACTCTCTAGGAGATGGGAAGATGATATCTCCGTTTACTTTTTTTTTAATCGCACCTTTTTCAGCTTCTATGTCATGTATTTTCAATGAGGTCACCGGTTGGACAGAAAGTGCAGATGACATGCCAGCAAACTACAGTGGATAGAGTTAAAGTTGGACGTGGTGGCTCACATAGGTGGCCCCAGCAATGCGAAGACTAGAGGGCTACTGTGAGTTCAATGCCAGCCTGAGCTATACAGTGAAGTCTAGGCCGGCCTGGGCTTCAAAGTGAGGTTCAGCCCAGCCTATATATAGTAAGTTCCAGGCCACCACAGGCTACAGGATAAGAATCCCACCTCTGGAGAGAGAGAGAGAGAGAGAGAGAGAGAGAGAGAGAGAGAGAGAGGGAAATATAATCTCCACTAAACATGTAGACATTTGGGAAATATGCAGATATCTTCTGTTAGTGGGTGGGTCAAAGATTTGAGAAAATGCTAGTGTGGGAACCAGAGTTAATGCTGAAAGCGAGTTTTTATGTTTTCACTCCCCTAAACAAGTTTGTTTGGCCCCTCTGTATTGGATGTGCCTGAGCACATATGGGTGGGAGGTATGTGGGCAAGAAGTACAGCAGGATGTGCTCTTTCCTCCCATCGGATGTAAGCAAGAGATGCACAGGCAGGAAATGCGTCAGGATGTATGCTTGCACCTGACTGGACCTGATGGCAAATGAAGTGACTTATGACTCACCTTTTTAGCCTTTGCAAAATGTGATTAATGTCCATTTCCTAGGAACCCAGTAGCTAGAGTCCGTCCACCCGGCTGGTATTTAATTAAAGCTTTCTTCATATTGGCTTTAAATCATGGTAGTGGTCTTATTCTTGACCAGTAGGATTAACACTAGAAGAACATTTGTGGAATTAAAGAGCCACAACAAAGGGAAAAGAGAAACTTGACCAGTCCTGCTGTAGGAACTGGAGGGAAGCCTTGTATGATAAGACTTCTATTTTCCCATCTGGGAAGTGGGGAAAGATGCTGGATTGACCCCATGAAAAGGCTGGCTAACCAAGCAAGTTGTCCTGGTGGAATGTCTTTCAAACAAGAAAGAGGAGCACCCAAGAAGTGGGAAGAAACGGGGGATCAGGGCCACAGGGTGTGTAAGTTTCCCCCTCATGGGGCTGCTGTGGTGAGGTATGAAGGAGCAAAAGATGAGGTTAGGTTCTATCCCAGAACTTCCCAGAGACTCAGATTTTGTTTGTGGGTTTGTGGGTGCTTGAAAGAGAATGCATGATGCTTCTAATGGTGTGCTGCATACACTGATGGGAAGTTTGGAGCTTTCTCCCAGATTCTGCATTTATTTCCCTTATTTATTGAAGCAAGCAAGGTCCCATTTTGTAGCCTAGGCTGGCCTTGGACTCATTCTCCTGTCTCAGTCTACAGAATGAGGGTTTTGTAGACAGGCACCACACATCTGGCTTAATATTTTAATATCTGACACTACAAATAAAAATATATGGTGTGAAGAAGTCAAGTTCATTCAGTGTCACTGACAGAGTGTCCTCAGAGGCAGGGCACCTGGTATCTCTCAGATGTGATGTCATGTCACCTTTTGATGGATCTCTGACACCCAGAAGACACCACCACAGTATCTGACCTTTGTTCTGGTACAAAGCTGTTGACTAATCCTTCTGACAAATGTGAAAATAAATTTACTCACACCTGAACACTGAAGCCTACAAAATTCTTCCCTAGGCATAGGTAGGCAAGGCAAGTTAAATTCGGAGTGCTGCTGGTGGAGGAACGCAGGAGGCGATCAGACTTGCCATGGGAATAAACCGCAAAAGTGATAACTTTAGGATCTGTGTTACACGTGTTAAATAAAAAGCAACAGAACTGACACTTTGGTTTCTAGTGGGGTTTTTTGTTTTTAACATTTTATGTGTGTGTGATACTGTAAATGTGTGTGCTGTGAGGATTAACCCCAGGGCCTCAGGCATGGCAGGAAAGTGAGAGACAGACAGACAGACAGACAGAAAATATGTGTGTGTTCAGTGCTGATTAGCCCAAGGCCTCACCATACTTAGCAAATGCTGTTACCACTAAAATGCACCCCAGCCATCAAGGTCCCCCATTCACCCACAGAGTCATGCATATATCAGGTTTAAATAGGCTGTGGCTCCTGGCGCCTATACAGACGGCCCTATAGACTCCCCAGTTCCACTGCTACTGAGAAGTGGATGGCAATGACAGTGCAGTGTAAATGACCCAGCATTACTACAACGCAGACTTCTATTTTTTCTTTTTATTTTTGGGTCTCGGTGTGTAGCGCAGCCTCCCTAAGATCTGCCTACCTCTCTTTCCTGGGTACTGCAATTAAAGACTTAAAGACGTGCCATCAAGCCCAGCCACTTTCATCTTTTGGATTTCTTTGTTTTTCTGAAACAGCCTTGTGTAGCCAAGTCATCCAGGCCAGCCTCAAACTCACTATGTATGTAGCAGAAGCTGGACCTGAACTCCTAATCCTCCTGCCTCAGCCTCCCTAGTGGTAGAATTAAAGGAATATCCCATCATCCCTTGTTCCAATATATGCTTCTGAATAGATACATCCTGGTGGCCACCCCAAGTGAGATCTCTGCCAAGAGGAAAACATGATGACAAACAGGTACGAAATGTGAGAAATGAGGTGTCACAGAATGGGCCGTGGCTACGGGTGAAGCGGGGAGAAGAAGCTGCAGATAGGAAGGCAAGGGCCGTCAGATGTCCCAGGCCTGCTCTGAAGTCTCTTCCTGCCGTGAGCTCCCCGTGTAGATGTCTAATGTTCTTCCTGGAGTCCTTTGCACACCCTTACGTCTGTGAGGACGCATTCTGCTGGGGCAGGGGTGGCTGTGCGGTGGAAGGGTGTATCTGTGCGCGCATATAAGATGGGAGGGCTCTCGCTTCCATATCGGATCCGATGTTCAGATGAGGAGAGAAGCCCCAGCTGTGGTAAGGCATGCCCCCTACAAAGAGAGATCCACCCGTCCCCAAGTCCTCACTTCCAAATTCTCCATCAGAATACACAGGATTAACAAAACATAAGGGGGGTGAGTGGGTGTGTGTGTTGCGCAGGTGTGTAAGTACTCGTAAGCATGCAAATACAAGTGTGCGTGTTTACGCCCCAGACTCCTACAGTGTAAATCAGGAGGCTGGCTCTGATAATGAGGCAATAAAACAGCCCCTGCCTGAGCCGTGGCCTCTCAGCAGGCCTGGGAAAATGGTTTATCTTGGATCCACTGGCAGCTGCTAATATAATGAGGAAGTAATAGAAGGAGGGACCATCCAGGAAGGAAGTCGGAGAGCTTTGAGAATTCTCTTTCTTATCCAAACACAACAAAATCCCCTCAGTGCGAGACGGTGGGCCCAGGCTGTGAAATTCCACACAAACTGAACCCCTCTGATGTGAGGATCTTCACAGTGAATTCATCTGTGGAGAATCATACAGGAAAAGCACAGAGCACTTCACAGAAATAGGGAGGACCAATGCTTGGACTCAGTTTTGTTCTGTTTTTCTTTTTTTTCCTGGTGCTCGGAGCAGAACCTGGGGTTTAGGGCATGCTAGGAAACACCTGTCCCAGCACCCTGCTGCAGGGTTTTCTAGAGGAGGCTGTTCCCAGCTGAGACAGGCCCGCAGAAGGAAGCATGAAACATGAAGCGGTAGTGGCCTGTAGACTACCTGGAGGGAGCCAACGGCAGCTGTGAGAGGAAGCAAGGTCCTGGAAGCAAAGATGCCTTTAATCCCAAAGAGTTCTCCAAGCTCTATCCACGGAAAGAAATGCCCTCTCTCTTCTCGGAGACATTTCAAAATGGCCCAGACTTCTGGATGGGGGTGGGGAAATGTCTTTAACCTCCAAAACACCTCAGAGCCTTGAAGAAAGTGCTACCTGGGGTGTGATGCCAGCTCCCGTGAGGCACAAAGTGACACAGAAGAGCCTGGGAATTGAGCACTGAGTATTCCTGGGATGCCTGGGGGCTGGTCTCAATGCTGTAGCTCTCTCTTCGAAGGATGGCCACATTCGGGCAGGCTACTCCTGCTGCCTGTAGGGGTTGCACACAGAGAAAGAAGTCTCTGAGTGCCCTAGAGACATGCACAGAGTGGCCACACAGAAGGGCCCTCACAGTCCTGGGAGTGGACACAACGTTGGGGCTGTCCTTACTACGTCCCTCCACACCTGCATGCTTGTGTGGGGAGACTGGTCATCGGAGTGGGAAAACTGACATGTCATGAGTCAGAGGAAGCACGGAGGCACACGCACCACACATCTCCCCACTCTGGGGATCTCCACCGCGGCAGCCACACATCATAGGCACTGTAGAGGGACAGGACTGGGGACCTTGAAGGCATTTCTACTACAGCAATGCTTTGGGAGGCTCCAGGAAGACAGCAAGCTTACAAGGAGTATGGCGTCTTCCTGGTGATTCTATGGCACAGCAGAGAGCAACTGCAGATCCCTATTGCGTGGCAGAATAGGGCGCTTGCATCCCACTCCTTCAGCAGATAAACTCCCAGAAGACTCTCAGAAGCTACAGATCATTACTGAAAGTCATGTGGCTCTGGTCTTCAAGGGAAAGTGTGCAGTTTCAGGCAGCAAACGGTTTCCTGTGACAAATCTAATAACCAACAGATAACACACAACAAAGGGTATATGACCATGAACTGGCCTCAGAGCTTCACACCCAGCTCTCTACATTCCCAAACCCTGACTGTAAACATCTTCATCGCCCCCATTTCAAAATGAGCAAAGTAGTGCAAGAGATAAGGCCCAAGACTATAGTCACTAAACCCCAGAACAGGGATTAGAACCTGCAGAGCTCTGAAGTTGGAGCCCTTGCCACACCACTGTCCTATCTTAGGAATAAGGAGGGATCCAGGCCCGGTGGCTCAGACCTGCGATCCCAGCCACTTGGCTAAATCTAGAAGGACTGCAAGTTCAATGGCGGTCTGAGCGAGGTAATGGGACCCTATCTCAATATAAAGCAGGAAGAAAACTGGGGTGTCACTTAGTAGCTTAGAGTCCTTGCTTAGTTGTGAGGACCTAGGCTCCATCTAGTACTTGGGGGCTGGAGGGGGAGGGCCAGGGAGGAAACTGCACTGAGCAGGATGCCTGATGCAGCACGTGGAGAGAGGGCAAAACCACTGTACACTGTGGTGAGTACCAGGCCAACAATCCACAGGCAGCTACCGCGATGAGTCCCAGGAAGGCTGGCATGAGCGCCTGGCAAAGCAGATGGGGGGGTGGGGGAAGGAGCATGGCCACGCCAGACAGACAGAATAGCAAGAACCAGGCAAGACGATGGGTCTGAGGGACAGGGAGGAGTGCCACGTGAGGAGGCTACCAGGGCCTTGAAAGCCAGAACACCGGCTTTTATCCTGCAGGCACTGAGGGCCTTCAGCACTGTGCACACATTTACTTTAGGTGGAAGGTGGTGAAGTTCCTGTAGAAGGGTAATTTGGGCTGGAGAGATGGCTCAGAGGTTAAGAACGCTTGCTGTTCTTCCAAAGGTCCTGAGTTCAATTCCCAGCAACCACATGATGGCTCATAACCACCTATAGTAAGATCTGGTGTGCAGGCAGAATGTTGTATAAGTAATAAATAAACCTTAAAAAAAAAAAAAAAAAAAGAAGGGTAATTTGTTGGACCACCAAACCACAGAAAACAATAGCCAGCCATGAGGCCGGGACATCAGCTGGCTTCTTTTCCTCTCCATAGTGAGGGTGTGATGACTCCTCCATGGTACAGGAGAGAGGTCCTTCTGTTCCATTTTATAGACAAGGTCTCATATAGCCCAGGATGTCTTTGAATTCCTTGTGCAGAAGAGGCTAACCTTGAAATCTTGCCTTCGCCTCCCCAGGGCTGCACTCGCGGGCCATCAATCAGCATGCCTCATTTTATGCAGTACTTGGAAATGAACCCATGGCTTCATGTATGCTAGATAAGCACTCACTCTATCAAATGAGCTACATTCCCAGGCCCTGGAAGCGAGAGGTGGGAAGGAGGTCCTTTCTGAAATGTCCTCACGGATCTTGGCCTTTTAGGTTGAATGCTTTTACCATCTAGTTTAATCTTCTGACAGGATCTTGAAGCCAAATACTGAGCCCCTCCAGGCTGTGGTCTTGTGGTTACAAACTACAGCCTCGTAGTTTGTACAGACGAGGGGGCAGCCTCATCATCCTGGGCATTCCCCTTCTGCATGTCAACTTCAAAGTTGGAGGGCGTTAGCAGGCATTATGCTTCATATATACATATGTATATGTGTGTGTGCTTTATATGAATATATATAATATATTAGGCTTTGTAAGTAAAATGTGCCCCACAGGCCCATGTATTAGACCATTTGATCCCCAGCTGGTGGTACTGTCAAGGACTTAGATGGAAGAGGCAGGTCATTTAGGGTCAGCTTGGAGGGGAATAATCTGGCCTTACTCAAGGTCTGTCTGCTTCCGCTTCCTGTTCGTACATGAGGGGAGGTGCTGAGGAACCCAGCGGCACACCAGCACAACCATGGAGCCATCTGGCGCCATGCCTTCCCCACCGCTGCCCGCCATGGGCTAGCCAGCCCCTCAAACCACGCACCAAAGTAAGTCTTTTCCCCTTCACGTTCCCGTACGAGGCTCTGGGTCACAGGGGTGAGGAAAAGAATCATACAGTGGGCCTGACGCAGGTGTGGCTCTTGGCCTGCCCTCAGCACAGCCTGCTCACTAAGAACCCTAAAGACAGAGAGGCAAATGGACGCCACTACTAACCTTCAACTTCAGCCCGACTCCCGGAGATTAACAACCTCACATTGTCCTGGAAGCTCAGGTGCTCGGCGGTCTTCAGAGCCATTCTGTCCTGAAAGAAAACAACGAACAGTAATCACTGCATTGCTAACAGTGAACGATCGATTCACACGACATTAAATGAAAGAAAGGCTTGCATTTCATGTGAGATACAATTTAGAACGAAATGAAAGTCTGATGACGACTGCCAACGTCCGATGTTTGAGGCTTCACTTATTCTGTTCAGAGCCAATCCTCTTCCTCCCTGGCTATCTGTTCAGTGAAAACATTTATCCTTTCTACGCTGTGGTAGTGAGAAATGGCTACAGAAAGCCACGTTTGGACAGTTGGATGCTGGTTGTGAGTCTGCAGTGGAGGATAGCATTTTTGGGGATGGTTTCCCCTTGTTGGTTGTGTTCTGGTAGTGTAAAATGGAGGATACCCCAAGTCTGTACTTGGAAGTTCAGAATTACTAGTGCAGGACATCCCTTGGTATAGAAGGAGGACCAAGATCCAGAGTTTGTCACTTACACCTAGCAGCTGGTTTCTGGTCACGTCAGAATTCAGTAACCAGGGATCTTCCTGCAAAACAGTACTTAACCTAGCTGAAACTGTAGCTTTTATAAAGGCTTTCTACCTTTAAAAAACTCCTGAACTTCACATTGATGTAAAACTTATTTCATCATCTTTCTAAACAGGGAAGTGATTTTCCAATAAGCTCATACCTCCATATTTCATAGAAAAATGGGACCTGCAGGGTATAATTAAAAGGTCCCCCAGGAAGGTTCCCTTATCTTCAGACAGAGGCTGACTTGTCCGCAAAGAGCAATTTGCCTCCTGCCACCTCAGGAAGCCTTAGTGCCCGGGCTGGTTGGGATCTTGCACTAACAGAGTTCACACCTTTCATCACAGTTAGAGAGACTGCACTGCGGAGCCAGGCAATCAGAGATCCAGCTGGAGAAAGCCAGATGATAGGGATGCTACGTGAGCATCTGGGTGCCAGGCCCCAGGTTCTCTGCTTCAAACACGTCACCTCACATGCAGCCCTCAGTCTCCCCTGAAGTATGAACAGCAGGTGTCTGTTTTACAGATAAACCCACAAAGGACCAGAGAGGCTGAGCTCTTTGGCTTGGCTCTCATATCTGGGCCGGCACCAGGTAGGTGCTGTGTACACAAAGGAGCGATTAGCACATTTTCATTAGCACATTCTGACTTCAGGTGCTCACAGTGTAGTGTGGGCGGGAAGGGGAGTGAGGTGCCTTAAATAGAACCCTACTGTTTCAACTCCAGTTCCTGACATGTTAGACAGACATGGTGCTTTTTAAAATGAGCCTTTTTTTTTCTTTCTTTCTTTCCTCCCCCTCAGTACTACAGATTGAGCCCAGAGCATGGAAGACAAGTATTCTACCATAGAATTATTGCCCCAACCCTACTTTTACTGTTCACTTTGAGGCAGGGTCTCACTAAATTGCCCAGAGTGGACTTGAACAAACTCTACAACCCAAGACAGGCCTTGAACTTGAAATCCTCCCACCTCAGCTTCCCCAGGAAGCAGCTGAGATTTAGGCCTTCTCCACCAGGACCAGAGGAAGTGTACAGTGGCATGAAGAAACTGTTAGCTCAGTACACAGGCCAAGACAGAAGGATCTCGAGTTCTGGGCACAAGAGCAGGACCCTTTCTGAAGAAAGAAGGAAAGAGAAAGAAAGAAAGAAAGAAAGAAAGAAAGAAAGAAAGAAAGAAAGAAAGAAAGAAAGAGAGAGAAAGAGAGAGAGGGAGGGAGGGAGGGAGGGAGGGAGGGAGGGAGGGAAGGAAGGAAGGAAGGAAGGAAGGAAGGAAGGAAGGAAGGAAGGAAGGGAGATGAGTGTATAAATAAAGTAAAAACATAATCTGACAGATTAGAAAACGACATGAAAGTGACAGCAGAAAAATCCATAAGGATGTGTCTCTCTCTGCCATTAGTCAGCCTGTGTGTACTGCTTTGCAGTATAAATATATTTGCACTCACAGGTCTAGCTGAGTTTAGAACAAAGTGAGGTTCATATGAGATAAAGGGCACAGAGGGGTCAATGTGTGTCTGGGATGAACCAGCACAGAGATCCAGAATAAGCTGGGTACAGTTCGTTCCTCACGGAGGATGAGATGCTCAGGGCTGAGAAGCACTCTTAACAGGTTTCAGGGGGAAAGACACTGTTCTGGCTAGCTCTATGTCAACTCAACACATGCTAGGGTCCCCAGAGAGAAGGGACCTTAATTGAGAAAAGGCCTCTGTAAGATTGGGCTATATGACAAGAACATTTTTTTAATTAGTGATCGATAGGAGCCCAGCACGCTGTGGTGTGGTACTACCCTGGGCTGGTAGTCCTGGGTTCTACAAGAAAGCAGGCTGAGCAAGGCACGAGGAGCAAGCAAGTAGTAAGTACCCCTCCTTGGCCTTTGTATCAGCTGATGCCTCCAGACTCCTGCCCTGTTTGAGTTCTTGCCATGACCTCCTTCTCTGACGAACAGTGCTGTGGAAGTGTAAGCCAAATAGACCCTTTCTTCCCCAAGTTGCTTTGGGCCATGGTGAGACACAACAATATTACCCCTAACTAGGACAGACAGGAAAACAAGAATTGGGATTCCCCTTTTCCTTCAACCTGGGACTAAGGGAGGGACACCCATCAAGCCACAGGAGGCTCCATGACACCAGCTCTGTCCCATGGAGGTGGGACCCAGAAGAAGTGATAAAACCTCAAGACAGAACCCTAAGCCTACCCCTAATTGTTAGTGCTGAAGACGTTGCCGGAAGAGCGACGAAGCAGCAGCTAGGTCGGGTCCACCTCACTTCACTTAAGAGTAGAAAAGCATGGAGAACAGGAAAGCCAGAAAGTAGAGAACCCAACTCAAGCTCAGCCTTTCAAGTGACCTGAATTCTGAAGCACAGCGTCCTTCAGGATAGCACGGTATTGTGGTATGTGAAATCCTTTTTCAGGATAAAATAGGTACTAAATTTTCTGTTCCTGTTACAAAACTTCCTTTAGATATATTTTGGCGACCATGTTTACAAGGCGGGGGTTTGCCGCAGCCCACTGAGGTTCTGAATCCAGACTCGTGGCCAGAAAGACAAGGTCCACTCAGAGAATGGCCTAGAGCCACCACACCATACTCCCTTCCGACACAGCTGGGCAACGGCAAAGCGAGGGCCCATGGACTCCTTGCGCCATTTTGGTAGCTTAATAATTCACCTGTTACATAATGATATGAGGCCAACATTAATTATCTCATCCACTCCTGAATCTGCACTTTACTTAGGGAGACGTGTGACGGCAATCGTGACAAGAAAATACCATACAAAATACGTGGATCCAGAGGCTAAATAAATAAATAAACGATGACTAGATGTTTTAACCAGTATTCATGATACAACTGCAGATCAAAAGGGATTGTACGCAAGTCTTCCCTCGCTGTAGGCCATGGCTAACAAGGGGACACTAGCCAATGACTAAAGCAGAAGAAATAACTAAGGTGTGATTTTTGCTTTAATTCTACTAAGCAGTACATTGAGGAGCTGGGCAGAGGCTCAAGTTCAGGTCCCAGCAGCTCCAAGGGGTCCGATGCTCTCTTCTGTCCTCTGTGGGCTCTGCACTGGAGTGTACAAACAGCCACATCCACACATACATACATGCTTTTCAAAAACCAAATCTGGGCCGGAGCAGGGACTGCTACTCCTAGGGACTGGAGTTCAACTCTCGGCATGGGCACATGGGTACATCATGTAGCTAGTAACAGCTCATAGTCCGCCAACTGCAGGGGGGTCTGATACCTCTGGGCCCCGATGCTACCTGCATTCATGTGCACGCACCCACAAACATACACAATACACGTAGTTAGAGAAAAAACCATCAAGAGTATAGTTTGTTTAAAAGTACTTTATGAGCCAAAAGGAAGTCTACACATTATCACCATTTAAGGGATCACTATAGATTACTATTCCGATTAAAAGAGTATGTGAATTTTTGAAAGCATCAGTGCCCATGAAAGATAAACCTGCACTTGATGTTTTTTGAATATGCAATATTTTTTACACCTTTAGTCTTTATTCATTTATTTGCCTATTAATTTATAGTGCCTCATATTTCACAGGCTAGCCTCAAGCTCACCGCGGTCCTCCTGCCTCAGCCTCCAAAGCTCTGGGATTACAGATGTGCCTCCAAACATATCCGGATCACACTGTTCTATTTTTAGACCAAGGACTATGGTTTGACTAATAGGTTCAAGAGCAACACAGCACAGTTGTCCTCCGTAGGCAAAGAGCACATGGAGTTTGTTAATGAACCGATGTTATTACCTTCATCTTAGGAAAGAAGAAGCACAAGGAGGGGGCTATCTTCTCAGGTCTCACAACAAGGCTCAGTGACTCCAAAGCTTCACTTCTTACCCTGAGCTTGTTCATGAGCTTACAGATATGCTGGCATTTTTGCTGTTTCTTATAGAGCAACTATACTCTTTATCACAGGGGGAAACAGCCATGACACCAGCATGCATATCGGAAACCTGATGGTCTCACGGGATGGGATGCTTTTTCTGAATGCCAGCAAATATCACCTATCACTGTTAGTCTAGGCCCAAAAGACATTCACCTTCACATTTTAAAGTATTTCTAGGTTTCACTATTCCACTTAAGGTTAGATGATAACTTTTTTTTTTTTAAGTCTCAAAATTGGGGCTGGAGAGATGGCTCTCCAGCAGTTAAGAGCCCTTGCTGCTCTCCCAGAGGACCTGGGTTTAGTTCCCAGCACCCACATGACTGCTCACAACTATCTGCAAATCTAGTTCCAGAAGAACTGACTTACTCATCTGTCTTCCACAGGCATCGTATGCTCATGGCACACAGACATGGACAGAGGCACAACACCTGTACATGCAAAATAAAAATAAAAAACGTCTTAAGAGTCTCAAAACTGTGGGCAACACATGAGTCACAGCAACTAAAAAAAATAAATTAAACTTGAAAACAGTCTACTGGTTGATAGTATTTTGCTTAAATACTTTTCAGTTTTACCTAGAGGTTGTTCAACAGATAAAGCCTAAGAAGGCATTTGCAGTAGAAAAGTGGAATTAAAAAGATGCATTGTGTGTTTGTATGTCTTTATTTTGGTGCTGAGGGCTCGATCTAGGCCTCACACGCGCTGAACACATTTGACCGGCTTAGCTACACCTCGTTACTTATTCTGTGAAGGGTAAAGCTTTCGAAGGCGTGTACAGTGGGATGCTAAGAAGCCATGAGAACTGGGGCCCCGAGGGAAGTGAAGCCCAGAGGGCATAGTGCTGGCGGTGGGGTGGGGCCTGGGGACCCAGCAGGACAGCAGAGTGTACTGTTTCCCGGTCGGCTTGAGTGGCGCTCACCAGTAATAACGCATTACCTCATACACCTGGTGTGGCTTTCTGCGTTTGTGTGTACATGTGTGTGTTGAATGCATGTATACAATGCATTTGTTCAATTATAGGTACCTTCCTCAATCCCTTCCACCTTGTTATTTTTGAGGCAGGGTCTCTCAATGACCGAGAGCTTACTGAGTTGGCTAGACTCAGCCAGCCTCTTCCTGTCTCTTCCTCCCTAGGGCTGGGGTTATGGGGCACACTGTGTGTGCCCTAGCTTTTTATGTGGGTACTGGAACCCCAAACTCAGCTCCTCACGCTTGTACTTAAGCATTTGCCACTGAGCCCTCTCCCAACCCTGCTTTCAGGATTTCCTCCAGTTTGGAGCGGTTCAGAATTTCTTCTTCCAGCAGAAATGGCTGAGACAGACCCCAGGTAAATTCTTCCAAAACACAAGCCAAGTCACACTGTTTGTATGACATGGTGCCTGGGCTCCCAACCCCCACTAGTCAAGGCCTCCCAGTACCTCCTGGCCAGACTCCAGGGTGAGAAAAGCCAGCACATGGCCAAGGCAGAGGCTGGGTCTGCAGCTCCATCTCTCCCGAGCCTGACTTCTCTCCTTCCATTGCTGAGTGAAAACTGGCCCTTTCTGTTTATTTTCTCCCTGAGCTGTTTAACATATGAGCACAAAGAATGAGTGGGAAAGCCACAGCCATGTGGACCAGAATGATCTCCAATCACAATAAACACTCCCAAAGAGGGAGGAAGATGGTAAGCGATAGATTTCCTTTCTAACATTCTTTAAAATAAATGCAGAGCCTTTGGGGATGTAGCCTGACAGGTTTCCATTAGATGAAGAGGGTGGAGACAAGCAGGGCTTTGTGTACTAGCTGCTGGTGCCAGGCTCCACTCTAGCCCAAAGTTCGGCAACTAGCCCCCTCCCTGGGGGGAGGGGGGTGACAAAGGGTCTGGTGCTTGTCCACAAGGCCAAGGCAAAGTTGCTGCTCTGAAACCAACAAGGATTCCTTCCCTCCCTTTAGCCCTTGGCAGTGTGACATCCAGGAAGACATCGGCTCTGACACATTCTGTAGGGCCTCTTACATCCTCCAAGCTGCCTCTCAGCCCTCGGAGAAGCACCAGGATGATTTACGAACACCAGCCACAGCAGGCTGCAGCAGAGAGGGAGCCAAACCTAAATTCTGGGCCACCACACTTCGGAGCCATTTCCCTGAAGCATGTGCGCAAAATCCACAGAGCTTTAAAACATGCGCCGGCTGCGAATAAGGCATCCTGATCTCTCCATCCACTGCCACAGATCCCTCCGCTTTGATGGCAGAGTCCGTGTGTCAACATGGCATGGATGGCAGGCTACATGCTAGGGAGCCTAAAACGTGTGTGCCATCCACAAAAACCCTGCGCTTCCATCACTCTCAGAAGATGGCACAAAAACGCCATTTCTCAGGTGTTTTCAAGGAGAAAAAAACAAGGCTGGGCATGATGGCTCAGGCCCGTAAGCCCAGTGAAGAGGCAGGAAGTCACTGACGGTGGAAGGTCAGCCTGAGCTGCAGGGCGGGATCGGTTCTCTGACGGATGGGGCTGGGATAGGGAGCGAGCCAGCAGCAGTGGGGTATGCCTACTATTCCAGCCACTTGGGAAGGGGAAACAGAGGAAATAACTTGAGCCCGGGGTTTTTAGGCACCCTGGGCAAAACAGCAAGATCTCATAGGGAAAGAAAAGACGTGGGGCAGAGAGTGAGAGAGGCAGGGAAGAAGGGCGGATAGACGCTGGAGAGGTGGCTTGGTGGTTAAAAACATGTACGGCCTGTCCATAGGCACCTACCGCAGTTCCCAGCACCTTTACTGGGAAGCTGATGACCAGTCCAGAGGGTCCAACTCCTCTGCTCTCTTGGGCACCGGCATGCACCTACACATACCCACACAAAGATGTACACACACACACCCCTACACACGTAGCTGAAAATATTAAAAAAAAAAATCTTAAAAACAAAGAGAGAATGAGAGAGTTGGAAAGGAAGAATGGAAAGAAAGAAAAAGACAAAAAAATACTCTCGTTTCCCTACCCCCAGAAAAGACACCCCCTACCCCCTCCGGAGGGAGTCCTCCCTCTGTTAACTTAGCCACACACCAAATAGAACAGTCCCCCAGATACCAAACCCTTGTGCGTCTTTCAAACGCCAGTCATCAACGCCTTTGTTTGTTACTAAAGGCAACTGCCCATACGTTAAGCTGAAGGACACAAGAAAGCCTCTGCAGCTTTGTGAGGTGACCAGGGTTATGATCTGTGCTGTCCCCTAGGGGTGTGTAGGGGACAAACAATGGGGCCACAAGCCTTGCCACTGTTGGGGTCATAAGCATTGGCCACCTCACTGGGTTTTCTTTTCTTTTCTTTCTTTTTTTTTTTCATTGGTGCTCAGAATCTGAAGTTGTACAAGTATTTTAGCCACTGAGCCATCTCCCCAAACCCATATTTTTTTGGGGGGAGATTTGTTTTTATTTTACATGTATGAGTGTTTTGCCTGCATATGTATACACCCCATGAGTGTCTAAGTGAGCACGAAGGGTAGAGGCGGGTGGGTCCTTTAGAACTGGAGTTACAGATGGTTGTGAGCAGTGACGTGAGTGCTGGGAACCAAACTCAGGTCTTCTGCAAGAGCAGCAAGTGCTCTCAACCACTCTCTCGTCCCCCGTCCCCCAATATTTCACATTTATAGATCCTTGTCTCATATCCAAGGCCTATGTCACTGTCCAGTGAACATTCATTCATCACTCAACTCTGCCCTACATGGCCCCTCTGTAAAGTCCCCTTTTCTCTAGGCATACGAGGTTACTTCTTTCCAGGGTCACTACAATTCTTGGGGCATACCCCTGCCGTAGCAAATAGACAGTTAACCCTTTAAATCCCTTTAGATGCCCATGATTTCCACGACATACCCCCTGTGTTTTAATTAGTCATACCTTCAGCTCCTGCTGCATGGCTTGGCACCCACGTAGAATATACCCAAGGCCATCATTCTCTTTGAACTGCCTCTACCTCATCACTGTGAGCCTGCCCCCTGCCCCAGAAGACAGTTTCTATAGAGTCTGGACTTGCTGGAAGTGGTTCCCTGAGGCCTAACGTAGCCTGAGACCAGCTAAGGTCATGAGAGCAGATACCAGAAAGATAAGAAGCTGTACTCTAAAATGAACAGCTTCCCTTCTTTTCTCTATTTCTTCTTACCTTTTTAAAGGAGAAGAAATTTAATTGTATGATCAGAAGAGGTCACTCTTAGATATTTGGACACATGACTAAACAGCATATTTTTTTAAAAAATCCATTTCAAATAAGTGAAGTTAATGTCAGGTCCCTCATTTAGCCTAGACTAGAGAAGCACTTGGAAACTGCCCTTGAGAAATTTGTTTTCAGAAGCTACATTTTAGTTAACCTCTACTTCTTCCATATCCCCCAAAGAGAGACAGGAGAACCCACAGCTATAGAGTGACCGGTCTGACTAGGTCTATGTCAACTCGACACAACCTATGGTCGTGAGAGGGGAGGGGCCTCAATGGGCAAGGTGCCTCTCTTAGGACTGGGCTGGGGGAAGCTGGAGAGCACTTCCTCCATCAGTGACTGAGAGGGGAGGACCCCCTCATTGTGCGTCTTAGGTTCTAAGAGAGAGCAGGCTGAGGAAGCCTTTGGCAGCACGCCTCTGCGGCCTCTGCATCAGCTCCTGCCTCCAGGGTCCTGTCCTGTTCGAGTTCCTGACTTCGTTTGACGAAGAACAGTGCCGGGGAAGTATAAGCCAAATAAACCGTTTCTTCCCCAACTTGCTTTTGGCCGTGGGTGTTTCATCGCAGCAATATTAACCCTAACTAAGACAGGGACTGAAGATGATCGATGACTGCTTGATTAAACAATGCCCATAGGTCCCTGTAGGTTAAAGCATCTTTCCCAAGATGAATGACTGAAGCCAAAACTATCGGGCATCCACACCTGAAGATTATGGTCTACACACAAATATTCACCAGGGAGGTGGATGAAGACGGAAGAAGACATTTATCACCTCTGTGGCAGCCAGCCGGCTAGGCCAGGACAGGTGGGGACTCCCTGGCCAAACGCCATGGTAAGTAAGAAACGTTTCCTCTCCAGGAAGTGGGGTCCCCTAGTCATCTACCAGACAATAACGGGAGCTCCGGTAACACTACAGACCCAGAAGCCCACCATTGGCTCCTCTCAAGCATACCACGCGTGCACGAGCCTTTCCTGGCCATGGTCTGAGGTGGCAGCAGGGTAGGCTCTGGAGAACCAGATGTTATCTTCTACACTTTCTAAGCCACACCCACCTTCCCCTCCAGGAGACTGTGTGGGCAGGGCCTGCATTTTGGTCAGGTTTCGTGTTTTGAAAACTGCAAGCTTCCTCCAGTAGACACCTTAGGTAAAGCGGGCAGAGCATGGGTTGGGGGGAGGGGTGTCGCAGCTTCAGGCCACACAGAGAAAGTTGGTTGAAAGTCGCAGCAGAAAAGGAGAAAAGAAAGAAAGTCACAGCAGCTTACCCATGAGTCAGTTAAGAACTCCTACAGAGTTCTGAAGAAAACTGCTGCTGTTCTATTGGTGACACACATTCCAGAGTGGCGGGTCCCCCTACACACAGGAAAGGTCCCCCGTGCTTTGGGCAGGGAATCGGGCATTTCCAGATCCTAATGCAACTGCCTTCCTGTGCCTTTGTTTGCACTTCTGCAATCTTTAGGTGGAATGAACTTCCGGGGGGGGCGGGGGGAAGAGCACGGTCTCATAAAGTCTGCTCAGGGGAAAAGACTCAAACCAGCGCCTCTGCCTGTCCATCCCCACAGGCCTTCAAAGCAAACGCGGTCTCTGACCTAGAGCCATTTTGGTCTGGCAGAGACACCTGGATCCCCAAGGACCAGGGTAACAAGGGAAAATCATCAGCATTCGAGAATTTCAAAAGGAATCTAATCGAAAGGACCGACGGCCTGTGTGAGTGCCCTTCCACGTCAGCAACCGGACCCCAGATTGAAGATGAGTGCATCACAGCCCCAAAGCTCCCCCAAATACACACATCCCCCTTGCTGTCCCAGCAGTCACTTGAAGCCATCCTAACCAAACCAGAAACATTTATGAAAGGGCCTGTGTTTAGCTCCAGTCTGTTTAGTTCCCGCGTGTTTTTCCAGCTAGCCAATCTGTCTGTAATTAAAATCACATTGCAGCAAACCTTAGCTGGTCTGAAAAGCTTTACCAGATGTACACAATTGACTAGCTGTAGCATTTGGCATGCCTGCAATGGTCCCATTAAAGGGGGCCGAGCCAGGTCTGATTTGGTTATATGCTTTGGATCAGTCATGTTCTTCACTCACACTAAGGCTGTGTGTAACGCTGAACCCTTTTTCAACAATCACAAGGGTGTGGGTCGGTATCTCAACCAACGAAGACCACCACACCCCAGCCAAACTAGGCTGGATGGATGGCTACACTTCCAGATAGACCCTCCTGGCCACTCATGACCGTCTGAAGCTCCACCTCCAAGAGAGCCAACAACCTCCTCTGGCTTCTGAATGGTGCACAAACTTGTATACAGGCAAAACACACATATATGTAAAATAAAACACCAAATTAGAAATTTAAAAAAACTCATAACTATCTGGTGGGGCTGGGGAGATGGCTGAGGCAATAGTGTTTGTCATGTAAGCATGATGATTTGAATTAGGCCACAGAACCAACATAAAAAAAAAATCTAGGTGTGGTAGTTCATACTTATAGTCCCAGTATTGGGGCTTGACTTCCAGCCTAGTACAAGGAGACAAAGCCAGTGAGAGACCTTGTCACAAAAACAAAACAAAACACACACATACATACGACAGCAACAAAAGAAGGTAGACAACAGCTGAGAAAAAAACACGCACTTACATACATGCACACACACACACACGCACACACACACAAGCAAGCAGGCATGCAAGCACACATGTACACCCTCTTGGTCGCTACAGAGGCCAGTGCTGTAGAGCATCCACAGCCAGTGGAAGCAGAATGGAGAAAATGCAGAGGCAGCCATGGCTTCCATACATGAAAAACAACAGGCACTCCAGAGACTGAGTGAGGTAATTTTAGGACAAAAAGAGGAAGTCCTGTACCACTGTAGATAATAAGATTTGAAACCCATGTTCCAAGAGGGAGCAGATAAAACATGAACGGATTCAAGGAGCGAGCTACAGCGCAATAACAAAATCCATTCCTGACTTTTGAGTGTGACATCAGGGAGGGAGAACAAGCCCCCACCTTGTCACCTCCCCCACACACCCACACTGGGAACTATCATTCAACAAAAGATGAAACAGACCACCTATGTGTCATAATGATGATAATAATGATAATAATAATAACAGGAGCCGAGATGGTCCTTCAGATGCTCTGGGCCACTCCAGCCATATTTGATATAATTTGTAGATAATATAGCTATAAAGTTACGATTTTTGCTTTAAAGGAGTTCTTAAACACAGATTTCAGAATTAGCTGAAATCTCACAGCATGTGACAGGAAGAAACATATGTTCCTAATCTGTGGGTTTAAAATCATTTAAGGATTACATCAACCGGACTTCTCAGAAGACAAATCAGGCCACCAACCCCAGACACACAGAGTGTAGGAGCATCGACGGGTAATTCGACTTCTGAGCTTCATGTCCCTCCGACAACAAATCAGTTGTTAAAATTCTTTTTCAAACAGACTTTCATCCGGAGCCAAACGAGTAAAAAGCGCTGGCGCCCTAGGAATCAGAAAGGCCTGGCTTCTTGCTGGAGGTGTGTCCTGTTGAGAGAAGCTGAGGTTGGAATGAAGCTTAAGCTCCCCACCACCACGGGAGAGAGAGAGAGAGACAGAGAGAGGACTGTTCCGGCACGCATAGACTGGATAGCACCTGTAAGAGTGTACTCCCAGATGAAAATGCCTTGGGTATTAGGCTCTCGGAGCTGAGTGGCAAGCCACGGAACATTCCAATCAGGCTGTCGCTCACTTGGTGGTGTGCTTGTCCAGATGCCCGCAGCCCTGGGTTCAATCTCCAGCCCTGCATACACCATGTGTGGTGGTGCACACATCTGGAATTTCCGTTCTTGGGAGGTTCAAGATCATCCTTGGCTGCGTAGCCAGTTTAAGACCAGCCTGGGCTACAGGAGACTGTCTAAAACAGACAAACAAACAAACAAAACAAAACAGAAAATTGCCAAGTCTTCCTAAAGAATGCATTCTTTAAGCGAAGATGGTTCCTCAGCGACAGAGGACTGTTTGCTTAGTGTGTGACAGGCTCTGGATTCAATCCATAGCACTGCCCCACCTCCCAAACGAAGAGGGAACGGTATCATGACAAGATTGAAATAATTTTTAGAGGGATGTGGCAACTTATGAAAATCATGATAGCTCACAGGGTTAAGAAAAAAGGTAAATAGAAAATAAAAATGTTTGAAGGAAGATGCTGCAGTAACCAGCTGGACCAAAGGGAACAATAAGGTTATGTGCAAAATGGGAAGAAGTCGCCCAGTGGACCAGGCTGTAACTAGAATGGAAGATAAGGATTGTCCAGCTGACCTGGGATCACAGGGGCTCCCAGAGACTGAACTGACAACCAAGGAGCCTGCATGGGACTTACCGAGGCCCTCTGTACATATGTTACAGTTGTATAGCTTGGTGTTCTAGGACTCTTTTTTTTTTTCCTTATTTTTTTTTAAATTCACTTTACATCCTTGTTGTAGCCTCAGCCCTCTTCCCTCCCTCTCTCCTCCTTCTCCTCCCACCCTCCTCAGAAAAGGGGAGCTCCCTTTCCTATCCACCCCAGCTCATCAAGTTGCATCAGGACTGAGCACATCCTGACAAGGCAATCCCGCCAGGGGAAATGATCAAAATGCTGGCTGGCAAGTGAGTCTGTGTCTGATGCAGTCCCCACTTCCCTTATTAAAGGACCCACATGAGGCCTAAGCTGCCCGTCTGCTACATCTTTATAGGGAGCCTAGGTCCAGTTTCTGCACAGTCCTTGGTTGATGCTTCAGTCTCAGCAAGCCCCTCTGGGCCCTGGTTAGTTGGCTCTGTTGGTCTTCCTGTGGAGCTCCTGTCACCTCCAGGTCCTCTTCTCTTTCCTCTGACTTTTCCACAAGACTCTCTATGCCTCACCAAATGTTTAGCTGTGAGTCTTGGAACCTGTTTTGAGGTGCTGCTGGGTAGTCTTGTGGGGCTCTTAACAGGGGGAGCAGAAGCTGTCTCTGACTCTGTTGCCTGCCTTTGGGACCCTTTCCTTCTACTGGGCTGCCTTGTCCATCCTCACAGGAGAGGAGGTGCCCAGTCTTACTGCAACTTGATACGCCAGGGCGGGCTAATATCCATGGGAGGCCTGCCCTTGTCTGAAGAGAAATGGCAGAGGAATGGGGGACAGGGCTGCAGCAGGGACTGGGAGAAGAAGAGGGAGGGGAACTGCCTTGGGGGTAAAAAAAAAAAGTCATCAAACTACAAGAAAAGAAGAGGACGAGGAAGGAGGAGGAGAAAACGAGGGCTGTTCATGTCTGCACTGTCATCCGCAAAGCCCATCCCCTGTCCAACGCTTACACAACCCTCCCAAGTGAACAGGAAATTGCTAACTCCTCTGTGGTAGTACCTAATAATCTCAGGTATTTGAAGACTTGGTCCCCAGCTGGTAGTGCTGGGAGGTTTAGGAGGCGCGGCCTGTCTACAGGAGCTACATCACTGGGGACATATCTTGAGGTTTCAAAGGCCGCCCACCATTACCAGAGTGCTCATTACTTCTGTTCACGGTTCAAAACGTGAGCCCTCAGGATTCAGTTTCCAGGTGCAGCTGCCATGGCACGTTTCCCTACGGTGATGGTGGTGGGCTCACAGCCTCATGGAACCATAATCCCACGGTGACCCTCCCTTCTATAGGCAGCCTTGGCCATGGCATCTTTAACAGAACAATAGGAGAGTAATTAAGATGACCCCTTGGTCATGGCATCTTTAACAGAACAATAGGAGAGTAATTAAGATGACCCCAGTTAACAGAGCAGAACGAAGGCTGGATGAGACGCTGGCACCCAGCGTAAACCATTGTGTAAACCATTGCGTTCCCCTTGACTCTGAGCAACTCTCTATTAGGCTGTCATATCTGATGCCCTACGCCATCTTCTGAGAGTATGGAAAAAGGAACTTCATCTTGGTTTTCTCTTGTATGTCTGTTATATGAAAGTAAGGCTCAACAGACGAGGTGGCACATGCCTGTGATCACAGAATAAGAGTTCAAGGTCAGCTTGGGTTGTGAGTTCAAGACCATGCTGGACTACAGGGTAGGAGCCCATTTCAAGGAAACAAAGCAAAACAGACAAACAAACAAACAAAAACTTCTGAGACAAACACTCAAACAGGCTCCAGATAAGTTTCTCCTGTTTGGAAGATGTAATTCATTTATGTGTTTGTTTTTTAGTTAGTTTTAGGCTAGAACCCAATGCCTCGCAAATGCTAAGCAAGTACTCAATTACTGATCCACACACATAGCTAGGAAGTGGAATCATGACATTACATGACATTACAAATATATATATATATGATTCTGTTTAAACTTATTATTATTGAAGGTTATTATTATTTAATCTCCTACAGACTTGCATAGAGGCCAGAGGCCAGCTTTGTGGAGTCAGTCTTTTCCTTTGGCCTTTACACGGGTCCTGGGGCTCAAACTTGAGTCATCAGTCTTTGCAGGCAAGCTCCTTTATCTGATGTTCCATCTATCTCACTGGCCCCTTGTTAGATCGCTTCTGAGCTGAGGCTACAGTGGCCTTCTCTCTCAGTATCTCAGTGCTCTCACACATGAACGCAGGCCTTCCGAGTGGCTGTGGGAAGGGCCTTTGTTCTTTCATTCCTTCACAGGACAACATGATGACACATTCCACTCAGGGACCTGCCACAGGGCCAAGAGATGCCTGATGGGACACACGAAGCTCTGTGTGGCATCAGGTAGGAATAGTCAATTGCCTGAAGAGACCACAGTGAAGTGTACTATACAGATGAAGAAACAAATACTGCCAATTTCATGGTCTTGAAGACGCTAAGAATGGGACCCTAGACATATCCAGGCAGGGGTTGCCAAATACCCCTGCAGAGAGGCCTGGGTGCTCACACTTACCCTCTCCCTGTGGGTTAGTTGCAAAGGTTTGCTATTTTTCCTCTCAATCTTTCTCCTATGCTGAGATGTCTTTTTATTACTGTTGTTATTGTTATTTAAATCAACCCAGGATCTTGCATAGGCTAAGCATGGGATACCCCCCCAATGCCTATTACTTATCTAAAGATAAAAGTCTGTTGGAAGAAATAGCTTCCCATTTGTTCAAAACATCTTAGGATGTCTGTCTCTTGACTAATAAAATGCCGCGCTTTGATCTTGGCTGTTTCCTCCCTACCAACAAACATATGCAATTTAAAAAACTTGGCTTCTTGGTTTAATAAGTTTTTAATGCTTCCCTCCCCGACTCTCCTTCTCTCCCTCCCTCCTTTCCCATCTTTCATTTGAGTAGAGTTGATTGGTAGTAGGTCTACAAGAGAGTACAATTCAGACTGAATTAAGAAGACAAGAGCTTGGAAGAATTCCTAGGACTGGAGAGATAACTCAGTCGGTAAAGCACCTGATGCCAAGCTCAAGGATCTGAGTTTGGGTCTTCAGCACCCACATTTTAAAATGTGATGTGCCCAGAGATGTGGTACTGCCAGTATTGGTGAGGCCTACGTAAGTGTCAGTGAGGCCAGTCAGTCTAGCTGAATCTGTGAGCTCCAGGCTCAGTGAGAGGCACTTCCCAAAAAATAAGGTGGAGAGCGACTGAGAAAGACACCCAATATTGATCTCTGGCCTCTGCACACACATACATAAATACAGACAGACAGATAGAGACACAGAAGAAAGAGACAGACAAACACAGAGGAGAAAGAGTGTTTCAGATTGGTCCAAGGGGTCAGGTCTCCTTAGCCATGTTAAGTCTTAACTGATATAGAAACAAAAGATGCTTTAGCCCAAACAACCCCCCTATGCTGCCCCGAGAAGGTACTCATAAGATTTAAGTTCATCATTTTCTCAAGCTTGGAAAAATGTTAAACACTGTCAGTGCAGAAATTTGAAAAAAAAAAAAAAGAAAAAGAAAAAAGAAAAAGAAAAGAAAAATCCCTTCCCAGGACACTGAGAGCTGTGACAGAAGGGGGCGGGGGGCTTGAAGAGAGAGGATGAAGTTGGCCTTTGTCCTTTCATAATCCTATTAACTGGCTCCTTGAAGAAGCCGGTGGTGAAGGGGTAGCTGGAAGATATCACGTCTTTGATTTTAAGTGTCACTTCACCATGGCGGGCACTCAAGGCCTCCTGAGCATAGGCAAACACTGGGCAGGAGAGCCCCCAGGGGCCTGCTCTCCTGACAGCCTGCTGTGCCAGGGAGCAGTTCTTGCAAGTTGCCCCTTGGAGGTAGATAAGGGGGCTCAACCTTCCTCAAGTGGAAGCAATTTACTCTTCTCACCAGGCTACAGGGTTGACCTCCAGGGTTTAAGTGAACCCCTCAGCTGCTTCCTTGCCCCAACAAAGACCTCAGGTTCCCTCAAACAGCAATTATAATCAATCTCAAGATGTCCTTCCAGGAACAAAGGATGCCGAGACAACTGCTCTTCATTAGCCAGGAAAATTAAATCAAAACCTATTGTGTGCAGAGCGCTCATTGGCTGGCACTCATCGGTCCCCTGTGGCTTTCTCTCCATCAAGATGAGTGAATATGCTTGTTTGTCTAGTATTTCCACCAATTACTGAGGAAGGGATGTTAAAATTTCACCGGTAAATCCACATTCACAGTTGGGTGGGGGCAGGAGGCTACTCTAATGAGTTACACGGAAAAGCTGAGAATGTCCCCTCCCCAGCCCTTAAGAATAGGGCGGCCATGCTGATGCACACCTCTCTAATCCTGGCACTTTGGAGGCAGAGGTGAGACAGTCACAGGTTTGAAGCCACCTGGGCTACACAGGGAGTTCTGGATCAGTCTCGACTACTTAAGGAGACCCTGGCTCAAATCCTTCCTGCTGCCCTAACAGCTCCGCTGCTCTGAGTCCACACAGGGGGACTTTCCTTCAGTGATCTTTATAGTAATCCTAGATTCCTGAGTCCTCATGACTTCTGTCCTGCGAGCTTAGGTTTCTGGATAGGCAGTTCGCCTGCTACTGTCATTCCTGCTGCAAGTGCTTTCTCTCTCACCTCTCTCCCTCCTTCCCTCCCTCCCTCTCGCTCTCCCTTCCTCTCTCTCTCTCTGCTATGTGTCTGTCTGTTCTTTATGTCTGTCTGTATATATGGTGTTTTCTGCAGCATACTAATAAACAAATAAAACTTTTTCTAAAAATTAAAAATAAACAAACCCTCGGGTTTCTGCACTTCCGTTTTGTTTCAGCGAAGCTGTTCTGTGGAGTTCCTCTGCACTCCCACAGGACTGCAACCCTTTCTCTGAAAATACTGCTGATACTCCCAAACCCAGATTCAGGCCTGGCAAGCAAGCCGTGAGCGAGTCGATTAAAGGCTTGTGCAAAGCGCCCTCTTCAGGAAGCCTTTACAGCGATGTTGGAAGCCCTACTGGGAATGTCTTAGCTGCTGCCCTAGTGGGGCTAATAAAAATCAATCCAAAAACATACAAGTGTCTAATATGGCCACGCTATCTCCTCACTAGAAGTGACTCCCCTCTCTCTGAAGTCAAGATACTCGGTAGCAGAAAGAAATACAATCAGAATGGCTGACTAAATGCGTTTGTGTGTATAAAATGACAAAAAGGTAGAGGCGGGCTGACACCGAGGATAAGTGATTACGGGTTTTCAGAGTCTGTTCTGCTAGTTCTAGACAGCGTTCCTTATCCCGAAGACACAGGGGCAAGATTTCTCCACCGTGACGCACTACATATGGGTATTGAGCAGTGCTTAGGGGGTGTGTTTATACACTTGTTTTATTTTGTTTTTGTTATTTGAGATGGAGTCTTAGTTAGCCCAGGCTAGCCTCGAATTCGCCTCCCAGCGGAGTCTAGCTTTTCAAGACGCGTAATTGACTTTTTTGTGCCTTCCCTCTAGGTTGAGTGTAAAGTTGAGCTCTGCCACCTAGCATCTGTGACCTTGGTGGGCAGCCTTACCACCCTCCTGGGGCACGTGCGCAATGGCGACAGGAGAAGCCATTTCAGAAGGCTGTGAAGAGAACTGAGCAACGAAGGATAGACACAGGACTCTGTGTATGGAGCTAAAGCGCCACCTGCATTTATTTATGGGTCTCGCTAATGAGAAATGAGGTAGGTCCCTTCTTATAAAAGTATCACATCAGTTCCTAATATTCCTGATCATTAAATCCCTTCAACTTGAATTTAGAAAAAAAATTAGATCGTTTGCTATCATTGTAGACTAAGTTAAAACAGCAGCAAATGAGTGTCCCTCGGGTGGCAGGCTGACTCCTGACCAGCAATGAGGGGTTAGGGCAGGCCTCCTCTTTCAACCTTAGCTCAGTAAACGCCATCATCATGGCAAGGTTCTTTGTTTCCCAGTGAGCCTTGGGGCCTGTTCTCCCCCACACAATGCTGGGGATGAGATGGCCTGGATTGAGAGTCTACCCCAGACCCCTCTGTTTGCATCCTGGCCTGGGAGCAGAGGCAATGCTCACTTGCTCCTCTGTGATCCTGGCCACTGATGGGCTCTGCCAGCTCTGAGGGTCCTGTTTGATAGGTTTGCTTGCTGACCCATTTGCCTCAGGTCTCTACCTCCGCTCATGAATTTCAAACCAGGCAGAGATGCTGGCAGTAAAGTGTGACATCTGAACGGTCTTGGAGAAACTAAAAGGAAAAAGAGGTAGGAGAAGCGGTTCTGGAAGCATCCAAAGGGACTGGAGTGGAAGGCAAAAAGGAGAAGGGGGAACTTCGAGTCAGTCATCTAGAGGACGAAGACGGGCTCTGTTGAAGCAGCCTTGCAAGAGCAGCAGGCATAAGGAGCCGAGCCTTGCGGGTGAGGACAAACCTATGTTGACATGGCAGGTAAAGTTGGCACAGTTTGATGGCCACAGGGCTTTAAGTAAAGCAGGGGCTATGCAGGCAACATCGCCAGGCCGTGTCCTTATTCCAGCGCACAATGCACAGAGGGTTTACCCTCTCTGTTGCCCGCAAGTGTACCTGGGTGGAGAAGTCACTAAGACCATTCTAAGACCACCTGGACAATGTCAAACTCACCCTCTGGCGTGTGCTTCTGACATGTTGACCTCCTCTGGGAGGTAGATATGGTAAAGGAGATACACAGGAATTCCCAGAAAGAAACACACATGGTGTCAGTGGGGAATTGTGATTTGTTAGAGAGGCAGGCTAGGCCCAGTGACCTCCCTACTGGGAATGTGCCCGCCCGGTCTTGCAGGGAAAAAGATCTGTTGACTTGGCAGGCAGAGGGAGTGTGCCCAGGGACTGCTTTGATGGTGGACAGCCTTCATGCATGTTCCCACCCTCCTCTTGGGACCTGGGATGGCCTGGGAAGGTCCCCAAGGTGTAAACAAAGCCACACACTCCATTCCCCAAAGACTCTCCATCACACCTTCTCACATCCTCACAGGCTCCAGAGAGGAAACTCAAAGAGACAGCGATAACGGGGGAGCTTTGAAAATGACTTCAAACTTCCAGTTCTATCCTGGACCTTTGTTTTGGTGGCTAATGTGGCCATGGCGAGCCACTGCCGTGGCCATTAGGATTGCTAGGAAGGAGTACGTGGGAATGTTCTTTGATTTGCTGAGTGGTGGGAGTGGGAGGGGGACAACAGGAGAAAAGACGAGGAGAGGGAGAAAGATCTAAAGGTCTAAATAAAAAAAAAAAACAACTTTAGTTTTTTTAATTAATTGATTATTTTAAAAGATTTATTTATTACTTATACTGAGTCTGCCTGAAAATATGCCTGCATACCAGAAGAGGGCACCAGATCCCATTATAGATAGTTGTGAGCCACCATGTGATTTCTGGGAGTTGAACTCAGGACCTTTGGAAGAGCAGCCAGTGCTCTTAACCTCTGAGCCATCTCTCCAGCCCCTAATTAATTTTTTCAGGCAGGGTCTCATTAAACACAGGCTTGCCTCAAACTCCCTAGGTCAGTGGTTCTCAACCTCTTGGGTCTCAACCTCTTTAGGGAGGTCAAGAGAACCTTTCACAGGGGCCCATATCAGATATCCTGAATATCAGAATATCTATATTATGATTCATAGCAGTAGCAAAATCACAGTTATGAAGTAGCAACAAAAATAATATTATGGTTGGAGCCTGGAGTGAGGGTCATAGCATTAGGAAGGTAACAACCACTGCTCCATAGCCAAAGACGACCTTGAACTTCTGCTCCTCCTGCCTTCACCTTCCAAGTACTAAGAAGATGGGTGAGCACCACTACAGCCTGTGTGTTCTGTGCTGGGATGGAATTCCAGGCTTCCCTCACACTACCCCACACACTGCGCTGAACTGCAGCCCGCAGACCTACTTCGCTTAAAAGACAAACAAATAAAGCTTCCAATAATTGCAGCTCACATCCTGTGATATACTAAACCACGGTGACCCTGTCCACCAGCGAAGTGGATGCCGCTTGTCTGTCCTCCCCTCTCCTTCCCAGTTCTTCTGTCCTGACTTTATTTAACATTACAGGATGCCCTCCAGGCTCTACCACCATGCTAGCGGTCTACTAACAGATCGCAACAGTCCCTCCTTTTCAGCACCAGACCAACAGTTGCACCACCAAGTTCGTGCTTTCACTCTGCCCCAGCTCCTTAAGTCCTCCGGACAACCACTGAAGGACCTTTTAGCTTTGAGAACTATGTCCTTTATCTTGGAAAACCAAGAGTCAAACTGGCACTGAGAGGCCCTAGTGACAATTATTTGAGGCACCAAGACTCCAAGGTACTAAGTGACATTTGTATGTTTGTGACTATCATCCATCTGATGAGTAAGCCAACAGGCCTGTGACCTCCAAATCAGCTCCCTGATAAGACAGCAGTGACATATGACTGACCTTTACTGGGTCTCAAATGCAGTCAGCGTGTCATCTGTGCCCCTGCTGTTTCCATGGACCATCTCCCTGCATTACTCCAGGTAGCCAGGGAGACTACAAAGGAAGGGCACAGACAGCTCTGTGGAACAGAATGTGCTAGAGCTGCCACGTAGGATGATGGTGACAGTGATTACAGTGGTGGCACTTTGACACACGCAGGGATCATTCAGGAAGTAGCCAGGCAAGCAGGTCCATTCCCAGAGCACACATGTCCCTGGCATGGACGCTCAAGCCGTGCGCTATTATAATTCTCCATAAGTTACTAGGTAGAATAATGAAAAATGCTAAAACCTGTTTCACTACACGAGAAAGTAGAAAAATCAAAGGCTCTTCTGGAGCTAAGATCATACACTGCAGCGCTCCCGAGCCAGCGAAGCGCAGGGAGAGGACGGATGAGCACACAGACACTCTGCAGTTGGGGTTCCCAGACACGCTTGTGGATCATTCGGGAATGCCGATTTGTGCCAGGGGCTGATGTGACAGAGCATCTGACCCCGAAAGAGAGATCAAAGCAAGCCCAGCACACCCCCAAGGGACCTGCATCTGAGGTAAGAGCTGAAGAATGAGGAGCAGTCAGCCAGATTCAGGCCGGGGAGAGAGGGGGCGCATTTAAGAATGGTGTGAGAAGCAGGAAAGCCAGACAGGAGAGCTGCTTAACGAGAGGGAATGAAGCTAAGCTGGGCCTAGTTATGAAGATGTTGCTCTACTTCAAGACCCACAGGCCGGATACCAGCCCTACCCACAATGCCTGCAAGACATGGGATCTCGCTGAAACCCTGAACACACCCTCAAAGAGTCACTCGGTCACATAAACTCTGAAGCCAGCACACTAAAACCTTTAAAATATTCCTGTGCCCAAAAACACTTCATGTGGCCAGTGGGTGAATTTTAATGTTTGATTCGATGTGAGCTGGAAGATTTCAATATAAAAGTCTCTTGGGCCCGAGGCTGGAGAACCTTGAAATGGTGTCAGGGGCAGGGCATGCTGGGAGAGGTGTGAGGATGACAGGCAGCCGGGAGTCCTGAGGTCAGGAGGGCAGGGGGCGGGTTTAGAAGTCTCAAGAGCCAGGCCTGTGAGCTGGGGTTGCATTTCTTGTTTACTCTGCTTCGCAGGGGATAAAACCAAAGCTTCCTGTTTGCCAGCAAGTGTTTTACTACTGAGTCACACCAGATTGTGTGTGTCCGTGTGTGTGAGCATGTGTGCCTATGCTTGTGTGTGTGTGTGTGTGTGTGTGTGTGTGTGTGTGTGTGTGTGAAAGAAAGAGAAAGAAGGAGGGGGAAGGAGGGGGAACGGGAAAGAGAGAGAGAGAAAGCCAATGTGAAGGCATGGGGAGGCCATCACTGAAGCTGATTTTAAACACCCAATCCTCCTGCCTCTGCTTCCCAACTATTGGGCTTAAAAGATGAACCAACCACATCAGTGATCTTTTGCTTTTTTTCAGAGGTAAGTTCTTTGTGCTCTGGGCTGGCCTTAGACCTTTATATAAAAGTTCAAGTGATATTCTAAGGTATTCCATATTCTACCCAAGGATGGCTTCATGTATTCAGAGAATACCAAATTTTAGGGGAAGCACAAGAAAACACAGGTGGGTGGAACAGATATGCCTGTCCTTGTCTCGGCCTTGGGATCCCCTGGCTGTGACCTTATTTGGAAAAAGGAACTTTGCAGATAAGGTTATATTAAAGATTTCAAGGTGAGATCATTGAGTCTCTGGGCAGGCCCTAAGCCTGAAGACACATGTTCTCCCAAGAGACAGAAGAAGCGGGTGGGAGTGGAGGCAGCTGTGTGACAACATGAACAAGTTGCCCAAGAGGGAATGCCAAAACTGTTCTCTGCTCATCTTCACTCCTCCCATGTCAGGTAGCTCACCAAGCCCTTCTTTTGGCTCCCTGGCCTGGGCACGGGGACCACAGGCCTTACCGTCTGTCAGACTGTAGAACAGTCTCTTCAAAGCCTGCCTGTGGCCAGGTCACCCTGTATCTCTCTGAAGCCAAGGGGACAAGAGTGGGGACAAGGTGGGGGTGGGAAAGAGAGGACCCGGAGCCTGGAGTGAGGAACCTGAGAACAGCTAGCCAAAGAGAGGCTCAGGACTGCAGAGCTCTGGACACATTTGAAAGGGCCTTTCCTTAAGCCCTCAGAAGAAAAGGCCCTGAACTCCTTATCTCCCCATCCTACCACCCCCCGGGAACATGGACACTGCTGCAGTGTTCCCCTTGTTCTTTGTGGTTGGAGAGGGACACTTGCACTTCAGAGTCTATGCAGCCCTCAACTGCAAGTAACTGCTGAGAGGGGAAACAAGAGCTGAACCCCAGCTGTATGCACTCTGGTACAAAAGGTCCCCTTTTGTAATTACACAAAGCAGTAGTTGATGCTAGCAGCTGTTCTACTCTCTCTGAAGTCTCCCTGGCCCCAGCCCCCAGCATACCCACAACCAGGTCCTAAACAGTGACACCCAATTCTCTGCCCGTGTAAGGACGCTCTGTCTCCTGGAGCAATCCGTGTCCCCTCTCCCCCCTCCCATGTCCCTTTCCAGTCCCCTAGGTTTCAACAGAATCGTTTGTAACACATTATTTTCTTTCTTTGATGTTTAATTCTTGAGTAATTAAATGTTAAACCAAGAGCCAACCGCGGTACGCACACCTGTAATCCCCACACTGAGGTAGAAACAGACAGATGAGGAATTCTACATCATCTGTGGCTACCTATGGAGACAGAGATAGAGGCCAGCTTAGGCAACAGGAGACCGTGTATCAAAACATGAAAATCAAATCAGGAGGATTTACAGTTGGAAGGTCAGCCATAGCAGGGCAGGGACCAGAAAGTAAACAGAAAAGGCTCTTTCTTTTTTCTCAGACTTGGAGCTTGAGCTTCAGGCCCTATTCCTTCTCAGGAGAGTTAAATTCCATCAACTCTTTGTTGTAAGAAGTTACCACGGCTCCACAATACAAAATATACTCAACACAGTGACCATGGCAGGGTCAGCCAGACGCCTAATCTACTTTTGATCATCTTCAAAAT
Organism: Meriones unguiculatus; assembly: GCF_030254825.1. Taxonomy (NCBI): domain Eukaryota; kingdom Metazoa; phylum Chordata; class Mammalia; order Rodentia; family Muridae; genus Meriones; species Meriones unguiculatus. The sequence goes on from NC_083367.1 coordinate 66,390,738, forward strand.
GACTCACCAGGCGGGCACCTTTATCCTCGTTTTTATGGATGGGGAAACCAAGGCTTGGAAGAAGGGAAATCCTAGCACATACTAGAGCTGAGAAATCTTCCATCCAGGAGAAGCGGTGTGAAGCCTGAACCACTAACCACTAGCCTGTTCTCTCCCGGGGGTGGGAGGCCAGGTTATCTCTCGGCTGTCCCCAGGGTTCCCTTGGTTGTTGCAAGCCTGGCTGACCACAGCAGAACTGAACGAGCCCTGGGAGGTTATTACTATTATGTTTTTAGTAGGGAAGTTCTGTTGGTGTTGGGGTTTAACAGGCTCATGGAAGTCATCAAATAGCTTCAGTCTGTGAAACTCTGTTGGGTCCATACACCTCAAAAAAGAAAAAGAAAAAAGTACAAATCCAACTTGCTGGTCTGTGTCACAGCTTCTTTTTGGCTTTTTGTGGCCTGTGTCTCCTGGGTCTGCCAGACTATTGCTAGTCCCTGCGGCTGTCTGACTCTGCCTCAGTGGTCCCATCAGCAACCACAGCCCAGCTTTCTTTCCCGGGGCTTCAGGCGACTCAGTACCCTCGGCTAACAGGACCAGTGCCTACATCAGCACCTAGTCCTGCTTTCATTGGCTCCCTACTGCCCTTCCATCTTTGAACTGATTCCTTTGAATTAACTTCCTTAGTAATAAAAATGATCCTCTGGTCTTGGAGGTATAGCAAAGCTCTTTGCAAATCTGATGAACAGTCATGGTCTTTATCAACTAGAGGATTAAATGTGTCAGAAATGCTGTGTTGCATTCCACAATGTTTATAGTCATGGAGGTTGGGCCCCAGGTGCTTGCTTGGGTTTCTACCGGCTCTGACACTGAGACCTTTTGATGGTTCCATCTCAGAGAAGTGCACAAACGCACTCACACACCCTCACACACACACTCCTCATGCCGCACTCAGTTCAAGAGCTACACGGCACACACATGCAGAGTGGAAAGCCTTTGCCCTTCCCTCCTCTCCACAATGTTAAGTCATGTCCATCCCACAGGCATTGTTTTTCCTTACAGAAAGCAGTCAATTTCTGTTTATTCAAGAGAAATACAAAACAGGTAATTAAAAAGGCTGGGAAGAGAGGAGAAACACACTAAAAGTCTATGATGATATAATCCTGTTCCTTCACTTCTTTTCTCCTCTGTGCTTGAGGTCATCCCTGGACTGCAATGAGGTGACATTAACTGTGTGTCCCTCACCTCACCCCAAACTCAGACATGCAGCAGGCCTTATCCAAAGAGTTCACTTCCCAGGTGTCCGTGGATTTATCTGCCAAGCAGATCTTGTTGGTCCCATCCTGGGAAAACAGAGGCCCATAAAAAAACAGTGCTATCTCTCAGTAAAGCTGTACCTCTCTCTCCAAAAGCTGGCGACAGAGGAGCCATTCAATTATCCAGGAAAAACAAAGAGAGTCTCCTGTGAGCCTGGGTATCACCTTCCTGGTTCTCGCTTTCATTAACCCAACATCCTTTAATCATCCGATGTTTCTATATCTTTATTTTACCTTAGGGATAAATGACAGCCATCATTCTGAGTGCCCAGCCTGTGCTGAGCCCATTATATCCTGAATCACACAAAACATGGTATTTTCACTATATGGATCTGAGGGATGCTGCTGTGTTCATCTCCATCCTGTATAGCCCAGGACCACATGTCTGCATGAATAACCAACAGAGGCAGATGTGGGATACAGTCCCTGGCACCAAACCTTCCCTTTCCTCTCATCCCAACAGCATCCATGACAGACTCTACTTGGACCTCTAAGACTCCCAACACCCAGGGAGGACCCTAAATTTAATCCCCAGGAGGACCCACAAGGAGAGGAGAACTCACTTCTACAAGTTGTCCTCTGACCTCCGTGCACACAAACCTTGGCATGTGCACGCCCCATCCTCTGCACACGAAACACACAAATACTAAAGAAATGTTTAAACTGTGGTGTTATCTCATAGACCCTCTATCTGAAGAACGTGACAGTGGTCCAGTTATGGAGAGTAGAGTTAGCAGGAGTTCGAGTGCCGTTTCAAATTACATCAACTACCAGCGCTGTGTCGTGGCTGAAGTCCAAAAGCAGGGTAGTTGGCAAACAATTTTGGTGGTGGTCATTCCTACGCTTATTTAAGCTTAAAAAAAGAAAAAAGCTTTATTAAGTGCCATCTACAGTGTTGGAGGTACTTCAGTTATCAAAGCACGCCTCGAACTCCAGGGAGTCGTGACCACTGATGTCGGCCTTTGCCAAGGGAGAGGAACTAGCAGCGAGCTTAACTCATGGTTCCTGGAGCAGCTGTTGAACTTTGTCTTCTTGTTCGTATCTACTAAGTACTTCTATAAGTAAGATTCATTCACTCAGTCCTTCTCTGCCCAGTGTCAAGGGCAGCAAAGATCTGGTTAAGCCATCCTTGCCTCTGTGCATGAAGATGGCCTCACATCAGGAAATAGCTGGGCTTCAAGTAACTACATTTTGTCCCACTGTCTTTCTGCAATCTATGTGTTCCACCAAATAAATGTGTGTATGTGTGTCTATCATCTGTCTATCTTTATATCTATATGTATCTATCTGTATATCGCTATCTATCATTAAAATACTTGGCTTATTTTTAAAACGTTCTTTTATGTGTACGGGTCTTCTGAATACATGTAAAAGTGTGCGCCTGGTGCACGCCTGGTGCCCTGAGTCAGAAGAGGGCACTGAATTCCCAGGAATGGAGTCACAGAGGATCGCGATCTACCACATGAGTGCTGAAACTGAACCCTGCTTTTCCGCAAGAGCAGCCAGTGCTCTTAATTGGTAAGCCGTCTCTCCAGCCCTTTATCTTATTTTTTGAGCTTCTACCTCTAAGTGGGAGTCTCTAGAATGGGCTCAAACTGGCTGAGTAGCTGAAAATGCGTTTGATGTTCTGATCCTCCTGCCTCTACCTTCTTTTTGAGCATTGGGACTGCAGGCCTGTGCCACCACACCTGGTTTATACCATGCTGGGAGTGAAGCCAGAGTTTTGTGTATGCTGGGCAAGCACTGTGCCAACCAAGATACAGCCCCAACTCCTCAATATTAGTATTCTAATCGGAAAGCTATTCCCCCCCCAAATTGAATCCATTTGGCTTTTTAGTAGAAATAGCTTCCTACATCTTATTTATAATTTGTCAAAGGCTATAAAAGCTGGCCACTGTGCTTGCATTTTAAACTGTTTTCCCTCCATCTATTTATTGGTCAAACCTGACAAATTTTTCCTTTTAGTCTGATAGCATCACCTATGGTGGTCAGACTTGTAAAGTAACCATAAAGATTAGGGGTTAAGAAAACAGGGGTCCTATTTAAGTGCAGCTGGGAACACACTCATGGGATCATACATGAGTTTAAGAGTAAAGAGAATATAGTGCCATATTTTGCTTTCAAGTCATCTTGCCTTCACTTGAGGCAGGAGAGATGACACACTTCAAATAGGTAATTCCATCTGAATGTCCCTTGCTTTCAGAACTTGCTGTAAGGATCTCTGCTTCTGGGATACCAAAAAAAAAAAAAAATCAGAGGAAAAGTCGTTGGAAATCCTACAGTTTAGAAAGAAATTGTTCCCTGTTATAAGCAAGCCAAATCCCGATGTTTTGGAATCTAAATAAAACAATAAACTTGTTGTTGGCTTAGGGCAGAGCAAAAAGCATCCATCAACCATCACATAAGTACTGTTCTAATTTTTGTTATGAAGACATTACTAGTTTGGAGCTACCTCTGTGAATCTCTTTTGCTTTTTTTGTTTGTTTGTTTGTTTGTTTGTTTGTTTGTTTTTTAGGTGTGTATGTGTGAATTGCAACACATTTCTGTATTCCTTTTCAGTGTGCAGACCCTAAGTGACTGGACGCTGATCTGTAACAGGGACTCATCTTTGACCCTTTGACCTCAGCATAGTCCTGAGCACATGGTGGATGCTGAAGAACCGGGCGTCTGAAGACACCTGTCTCTGCCACATTGTCCTAAGGCTTACCACCACCGGGGTGGGCAGCAGCGGTTGGAGCCGGCCACAGCGGCTTCTGTTACAGAGAACCTGGCCAAACATGAGGAAGCCGAGTGGGCCTCTGGGACCCTCTGCTCTCTCAGCATTCCCCACCAGGGTTCAACGTCAGGCATTCTGCTTGTCTTTGACTTAAGATTGTGGTTGGTCGACTCTGTGCCTCCAACTACGACCCATTCATACATACATGCATGTGTACTTATCTCCACACGAACAAAACAAAACTCCTGATGACATGGGCAAAAATTTGGGGCAAAAATTACTACCTTCTCCTTAGTTGAAAAGAAAAAATTCCATTGGCAATAGAAAGACAACGCGGTAGGTGGCAGAGGCCTGGCCCACTTGTGCCAACTGTGGCACCTGACGTAGCCTGCTCCACACTGGGAGGCGAGGGGGAAGGGAGCTTCAAATGTGAGTGTGACCCTCTGTGAAGGGCCTTTAGATAAAGCTTCAGTTTGGACCTCACAAGGTTAAAAAATAATCTCTGACTACTCAATATTGTATCTCTTTCTATTCAATATTATTCTTCCTATCAGGAACCAGAAGAGCACAACTGTAGAAAGCATGCTCAGGATTTTCTTTTCTTTTCTTTTTTTCCTTCATGGTGAAAGCTGATAGTCTTAGGCATCCAAAAACCATAATTATTTCTAGAACTGTGGATACTTGCATTAATGTTACGGAAGTTGTCATTAGGAACTCTACCAGAGCACAGCACTTGAAACTGCATGAAAGTCTAGCTAATAAAATGCATTTTATATTTTTTTAGTTCATGATTTTTACTAAATTATATCAAGGGGCATTTAATCTACTTGTTTCCTACTAGACTGGAATTTATTTTTGCTATGACATAAGAGTGTGTGGCAATGGGCCTCACTGTGCTTCCATATAGCTCACGATTCAAGTCTTCTTTTCTGTTAGAAACAACATTGTGAAGAAATACGTGCTTCAGAGGACGTAAGAGGGCTAAACCTGACATTTCTCACACGCACTAAGAGGTGTGATGAAGGCTTCGAGGGCAGACAGACCAGCGGCTGCCCACGGCCATTCCAGGAGGACTAAGCAGCCCTCTGAGAGCCTGTGCAGTCAAGATGACTGGGTCCAGCACCGCTGTGTGGGAAGCGTCTGGAAGTCACTGGCAGCAAGCAGGAGGAGCCTGCGTTCTGCAGTGTGGAGCCTGTTCAACCACTGAAAGCCCCAGCGATCTGGCTAACAGTGCCCATCTATGTGCGGTTCCTTTGGTGGGGCTGGGGGACGGCAGATTCTGAAACAGTGCGGCTCTGGGGCTCTTGTTTTGGGTTTCTGTTTGTTCGTTCTGTGTTTTCATCCTCTGAAGAACTGATTAACCGCAAAGAAACTGCTTCCAACCACCCCCCTCATCTGAATCAAGTCACCAACCCAGAACACAGGTGAGAGGCTGGCTCTCACACACCCAGGCAACCCAAGGCGAGGTCACTGCCCAACAGTTTCAGTGTAGGGACACCTACTGCCGGTTTAAAAGCCAGACAATGTTTGAAGTCTCTCCAGAAGGGGGACCTATGAAAGGCCTCCTTTGCTGCTGATTGAAAGCTAGGACAGCATGTGGGAAATACCATGGTGACCACAAAAGGGCTGGTCGGATGCTGGTAATAAGCAGGGCTTTCTGAGATCAACCAGCCACTAGGACGGCTGTCCTGGATGTTCCAAAGACAACTCTTGCCATAGATGATCCCTTGGCACACATGACCTGTGCCCCCAACTGAGTGCTGATTGCCTACGTGCTGGCTTCTTAAGTCATGAGCCTAGTTTCAAGTCCTTTATGCTTCTACTTTCTCCCACCATCCCATCCATGGAAGAAAACTTTCAGGACCTGCTCTGTTTTCCCCAGTTTAATCAGCGAAGGGCATGATGGTAGGCATCTGTTGCTCCCGTCACCCGACACTCTACTAAAGCAGGAAGAAGACTGCACCCAGGAGTTTAAGACCGGCCCGGGCACCACACCCATATCCTGCGACTAACAAAAAGATGGTCAAATCAATCAGTGTGTGCAAGCCAGATACTAACCGAGGGTGTTGTTCCTTGAGGAGCTACCCACTGTATTCTCTTGAGACATGGTCTCTTACTAGGATTTGGGGCTTACTAACTAGGCTGGCTGGCCTACAGACACCAAAGATCCCCCTCTTCATCTCCCCAACACTGGGATACAAGCACACATTACCACACCCGTTTTTGTTGTTGTTTGTTTGTTTGTGTTTTACATGGGTGCGGCATATCAAACTGAGGTCCTTCTGCTTTCATGGCAACCATTTCTGGACTGAGCCATCTCCCTGGCCCCCAAAGTTCCCAAGTCATTTGTTCATATCTGCACTAGAATAGCCTGGTGAACCCCAAATCCTTGTTTCGTTTTGGGGGTAAGGATTAGGTACTAGGAGGCAGAAGCTAGGTGGGTGGGACACCTACCTAGTAGCACTTAATTACCTAGTAGTAATTAATCGATTACAGGATTAATTACAAAGCCAGAAATCGAGCCTTTCTTAATGCCACAGCAGTTTTTAGTAAGAATGCCAAGTAAGATCTACACAGACTTCAGAAGACTGGCATGTTTGGACTTTTTGGGAGCTGTTTTCTTTCTTAACTGCAGCATGCTGGAATATATAAAATGACACCCCAACATGCTGGGGATCAAACAAAGATGCTCAGAAAAGCCCATGTCACTGTATCAGCCATGGCCTCTTCCAGGTCCCAGCTCATTAACAGAAACTACATCACGGCCGAGATGTAACAAAATCATGTTATGATTCCTTTCGTAGGAAATATAAGTAGAAACTCAAGAAAGCCTTGGTACAATCCTTGGGAGCTATCTAAACCCATGTTGCAATGCATATTCAAAAAGACCTTGGCACACAAAGATGTCTTGGTCTTCCAGGAAATAACAGAAGACTGGCTGTTCAAATTTGGAAACTGTCAGTCATCCAATGAAAAAGATGGGGGTGGGGCTTGAAAGATGAATGCATCTTTGTACATACACCGGTGCACACAGCATCGACGCCAAGCAAAGGTAAAATGTGACATATGTACCAAACAAGGCAAAAAGAAAGGACTTGCAACCAAAATGAGTTTCAGCTTTTATTATGAATGTCCAAAGTGAGAGCATACTGTGCGAGGTGTAAGGTTCTCGTTGATTACATTCCAAGGGACCACAGAGAAAGAATTCCAAGCACTTTAATTTTTTTTTTGACAAAGCAAACAAAAAGAATGATTGAAAATAGTCTTTTGGGCATAAACGGTGCTCATGTTTGAATTTTTGAGTCCCCCTCCCCCAAGTTTCATGTGAACAGTGGTAGCTGTCAAAAACAGAAATCAGGTCTGGCCTTCTGCCTGAATTAAAAGCTCCTGGGAAATGATTCATGACGTGTGGTAGACTACCATGCAGGAGGCCTGCTCATCACTGCTTCCCTTCCTCTCCAAGGCTTCTCCGCCCACATCCCTGCTGCCTGCATGACAGGACAGGAAGGTTGGAGCAAAGGGTTCAGGACGGTAGGCTGACCCCAGGATTTGTCTCAAAGTTGCATTAAAAAAGGATTTAAAAATGAAAGCTTACAGCTTTTAGTGTTTTTTGAGTGTCCAAGGAAGTAACTAAATGACAATGGATCGAAGCCGCAGCCAGGCTTTTGTACATGGCTTTACAGTAGTAAACATCTATCGTGTTCAAGGAAAAAAAAAAAAAAATCGCTGGTGTAGTAACATTATGGTCTGGCCATCTGTATGACTCTCCCGGGGAGGGCTTCCTCCCCCTCTGTCCTTCCCATCATGCACTGGACGATGCTACTGGTAGAGCTGGTTGCCAGTGATTCCTCACCCAGCTGTGGGCAGTGGGAGCGCGTTATCTCTTACGGATGTAATACTGTTCGTCTGAGCGGATCCTCAAAAAGAACAACTATGAACTAGAAACTCATAGAGTTTGTGTCTAGAATTTATAAAATTAAACCTGCTCCGACAGGTAATACAGGGAGGCATGCTTGTAACCTCTGGATTCAACCGGAAACCACGCCTGAGAGCACGGAGCCTTCTCAACAGGCAACGGCGGGGCTCCTTTTAATGCTTCCGGCGTGATGCGCATTAGAACTCTGAAGCTCGTCTGTCTCATTTATTTCTACAAGGCCTGGGACGCGGGAAGCTGCCAGGACTTCACTCATCATCTTGCCTGTTGACAAAAGGAATAATAACGTCATCACTGGTAAATGGAATAACCTTCCTATTTTTATTTTCCCCTGAGAAGAGATGGTGTCAACACAATAGCAACTGCTTCAAGGCTTTGATGACTTTCTATGCCCAGAACTGCAATGTTTTCTTCCAGTAGAGCAGAAATAGTAAGGAGACAGACCTTCCGAAAAGGTCAGCAGATCTAGGCTCCAAGTACGACTCCATTAAGGACTAACACGGCCCCTGACCATTGCTGTGTCCTAATTCCTTCACATACCCACTCAAAGTATACTGACCAGTGATGCCTAAGGTTGGCTGTCCCAAGGCTAACTGCTTATTTTTTAAAATTTATTTATTTAATATGTATACAGTGTTCTGCCTGTATGTACACCTGCATGCCAGAAGAGGGCACCAGATATCATTATAGATGGTTGTGAGCCACCATGTAGTTGCTGGGAACTGAACTCAGGACCTTTGGAAGAGCAACCCAAGGCTAACTGCTCATGTGTCCAGATATTCCTGTCTTCTCAGATTCCCACAAAGCACAACCGGGTCTGGCCATGTCAATCTCTGCCAACTCTACCCATGAGTGTGAGTTTTGCTTTGCGCTGAGAATCACCTTAATTCAGAGAAACCTCAAGATACATGTTAGCATAAGTAATTCAAAACTTCACAAATGACAGTATTAAGTTATATGAGTGAAAATTCTGTAAATCTCCCATTCGTTTTCCTATCTTTTGCTATGACCTTTCAAAAAAAAAAAAATCAGGTAAAACAAAAGGCAAGGAACAATGAGGGGAGTGGAGACAGTGGGCCAACAGCTGTTATGGCAGAGTGCTTGCTCTTTGAAGCCAGCTCCCATCTCTGAGCTTGCTGGCTCTTACAGCAGGGAACCTAGCTTTCCCTGGGTTCCCAGCCAAGCTGGGATTTGCGCCAGAGGCTGGCTCAGCATTAAGTAGGGTGAGCCCTAAGATGGGTGGCAACCAGGCCCTCTCCTTTCCAGGCCAGTCTGCTCTTCTGAGCACTGCTCATTGCAGCCTCACTACTTAGTACCTATCTCTTCTGCATACCTCTGCGCATTAATAGCATTATCACTAGTAAATTGCACACTTCACAAAGAATACTCAGAAAGACAGGCTGTCTCCACAAAGAATCGGGTGCCAAGACACACCTTGCCCAGGTTCCCAGAGGGAGGCTGAGCCGGGGCTCCAAGCATTGGCACTTTCACTGCAAAGGCTCTCTGAGTCCTCTGTCATATGCACCATCTGTGTGCTGTGGACTGCCTCACAGAACTTCTGCAGCCTTGTAGGTATCAAGCCCGACAGAAGCAGCCATGCCTGAAGCCTCTTCCCTCCCCCCAACCCCTGTAATCCCAGCGCCCAGAAGGCTGAGGCAGGGGGACAGAGAGTCTGAGGCCAGTCTGGGCTGTAAGTGACTCTGTCTCTAGTGGGAAAAAATAAAAACAAAACACTTGGCTGCTTCAGAAAGCCACGGCTGCAGGGGTGTGACACATTGGTGTCTTCCAAAGTATGTAATTTGGTAATAGTTTGGCTTCTGATGAGATTTTGTGAAGAAATGTGCTCTCACATAATCAGAGCTTTCTCTTCATCTTACCAGAGTGGCTCATGACTGACCAAGACACCACTTATAATTTTACAGTAAATACAGAAGCAGGATCAGAACTCAGGAGCATAGGTACAAAGGCCATGACCTTTCCTTTGAAATAAAGCTGAGAAGGAGCAGGGTTCGGAGGCACCAATGATAGCTGGGTAGCACCGTTTTTAGAACCAGTTTCCTAGCCTGAGCCACCATCAGGAATGTGTTTGCCTCCGTGTCTGAGGTTAAATAAGCAAGACAAGAGGAGAGAGTTTAGGACCTGGACCTTGGTTAGCTAAGGATGTCGCACTTAATTCCATCCATGCCTTTCCTATCAAAGTCCATTCCCCCTGACAGCACATGGAAGCCACACAGCCACCAGATGCCATGATTTATAGGCCAAGAGGAGGCTCAGCCTATAAACTACCTCACACACATCCTGCTGTAGGGACAGTGGCCAGGTGGCCAGGTCCCCAGGTCAAGGATCCTGGGCAGAAGAGGAAGCTGGAGGAAGAACCTGGCAAAGATGTGTCCCATCTAGGGACGTGACTCCAGGGAGACCAACAGCATGCAGAAAGAGAAGCGTTTCTCCCATCTCTCATGGGGAGGAGGATCCTGCGGTTTTCCATCTTAACTGATGGCCCCATCTGTAGTGGAAGTTTTGGTTTCTTTGCAAAGTTGGTGACATTAGGTGAGTTTGTTTTGTTTTAATCCAAGTGTGGGATTTTGGTTGGGCTATAGTTTGTCCACGCCTGTTAGGTGTCTCGTGAGGGGCGTGGCTTTTGCCAGCCGGTAATGGCCTTCCACGTGTGGCACAGAGAAGGGCGTGGTCTAGGACTCAGAGTATAAATATGGGAAGGTGTGGTGTGCGGCACGAGGCGGTTTGGAGAGATCAGAGACCAGAGCTGGTGCGGCGGTTTGGGGCAGGGAGAGGGAGAGAAACACTCCGGGGAGCAGCAGTATGGAGAAGAATGCTAGCTTCTTCTGCTGTTGACAGAGACTGTACCCCTCTCCCCACCGAACTTTCCTCTCTCACCTAAGGGTAGGGAGGTTGAGGCCTAGACACCCCAAATAAAGTAGAGTTTTAACAAAGAGCACTACACCTGTCAGCAGGCTGTAACTGCATATAACCCAGAGCCATCTCCACGCTCCAGCCACAGGACTGGGACAGGGAGAACCGTACGAGGAGATAAGGCCCACAGACAGCCCTTGAGCCCTTTGTAACTCATCCCCTCAATCTCTCCTCAGGGCTGCCAGTGGCTGGCGAAGGTTCGGATTAGAAACCCATACCACCCTTATCCTCTGCTTAGAACCAAGGGTGAAGGCATGTGATTAGGAAGCCAGGGGGCAGGAGGCCAGTGTCCCAGCACTGCGGATTCTGGATTAACGGTTATATGTGCACAGTTGCTACGCATGTGCTGCTTCACAAAAGATGCTCAGACCAAGGCCAGGCAGCCCACCCTGTGACGTGTGGGAAGGAAAGTGCCAGAGCTATTCATGGATGCCAGGCCCCCATCTGTCCTGGCCAGCTGATCTGTTTGGTCAGTCCATATGGGCTCAGGATGGTCAGAACTGTGATTATCAGCTGGTGCAGATGCATCCTAAAAATTTGCTCTGTTTTACTGTTCAGTAGTTAAAAACCTACTTGGAATGCGTTGAGCTCCATCCCACTAGACTGGAACAACATGAAGTCCTGTCTCTCCAAATACCAAGTATAAGGATAATTACAACAAAAAAAGGCATCCATTGTCTAGCGAGGAAAGTTTATTCTATGCTGCGAAACACCCAGGGCTCCTCTGTTCAACCGAGGTCACACCGCCTGCCTGATGTCCACATGGTTATTGTATGCACAGCTACTCAAGAATGGCCCCTAGGCCCGAAGCAGCCACTTACAGCTACCTTGGAAAAGGACTCAGACCTCAGGAATCATTTTAACCTGCAGAAAACTCACAAGCCCAGCTTCCAGGACATACACTATGCGATACCTGAATTCTTGATCGCTTAATGCCACTTATTCATTTAATTAAAATAAAATAAAAAACCATTTGGATATTACAAATCCCCAAAACTTAAGCCATTAAACACAAATGATTTGTCTGTACAGGCTTCTTAGACTACAGTGGCTTGAGCTGTTTCCATACATTCTGTAATGCTGTGTGCTGCTGGGAAGGAGTGGGGTCAGCATTTGGGCCTGGCAGTCCCTCCAGCTAGCTCAACCACAGACAGGAGGCTGGGACCACGCACCCCAGCAAGTGTATCTGGCTTTGCCTTTTATCAGAGGTACAGCCCTTGGGTGGACTCCTTGGTGAGCACCAAGGGAAAGGTTATGTGGGAAGTGCTTCTCCAAGGAGGGACTGTATGAGGGCCATTCTTCCTTTGCCAGCCATGCTCCTTAGCAGCCCTGTGGGCAAGAGGCTAGCAAGGAGACTCATGGAGCAGACCTCAAGGCTGAGGCTCTGCATGGCTTCTGTCCAGGATATGCACCCCTTCCTTTGGTCAGCCACCAACACTCTAGTAGTGGCTGCAGGTCCCTGCCCACATCACCCCCTCTTTCCTTTTTCCGGGGGCTCCTCTGTGAATTGGGATGGAAATGCAAAGGAGAGGGCCCAGCCCTACCCTGCTCAGGCCTTGTGACTGTATTGACAGCATTCTATCAGCCCCTGTCTCCACCCCCAAACCAGGCCTCCTCCCTCACCTCCCACCTCTCAATGCTATCTATCCCCCTCTCTCTGGATCATTCTCTCCAAGACAGAGAATGGCCACACATAGGCCGTTATAAACACATCTGTGCTGAAGAAAAAAAAAAAAATCAGTGCTCATCTCTGTTGAGGTTCAGGAAAGGACCCAGAGTTTCAGTTACGCGTTCACAGAGAGCTTCAGCCCAGCGGAGCCCATGCAGTGTGGCAGTTCTGCATTGCCTACCCGCCAACTATTGCTCGAGACTGTGACCTCCACTCCATGGGCAGCAGAATCGCTCCACGTGTGCTGGGCAGAGCCAGACCAGGAGCTGAGGATTAGTACTAAAGCATTTGACCTCAGAAGCTTTGAGATGATCCTCCAGACACAGGTTAAAAAGCTTACTTTTGCCTCCTCCCTTCCAATGTCCCCTGACCTCTTTTGATACTGGGACTTGAACCCAGAACCTTTCACATGCTAGCAGGCATTCTGCCGGTGAACTCCTGCTGTTTGACTTGAGTTTCCAACAAAAGATGGAAATCGCTGTAGAGGAGGCTGCATGGCAGGACTCTGTTTCCCAAGCACGAGTTCAAATACTCATTTAAGCGGGATGTGCCCTTCTATTCTAAGCCAGGGTGAAAACAGAAGAACCGAATCTATCAATTAAAAAAATACTGATGATATTAAAAGTTAACTTTAAAAGACAGCGTTACGGGCACACCATCCTTATGCATAATGAATACTCTGGAAAGCAGGGTAATCATGAAGTCTTATTTTTAGTATACTGGAAAGAGGAGCATTTTTAACAAATCCTGCTGTTAATTCTCTCTTTCTCTTTCTCTCTCTCTCTCTCTCTCTCTCTCTCTCTCTCAGAAAAGGAGCCTTTTTAAAAGTGAATAGTCATCTCCTCTTCCAGGCTTCAGAGTTTCCTATATATCCACTCTTCAAGAAGCAAACTTACTCAGCCTCCTCGGCTGTGGCCAGAGCTTAGCTGCAGGATGGGGCCATCATGGCCACTTACTGGCACTGCTGCTGCTTTTCAATGGCTGCAGAAGCTAATCTGGAGTTAGTGACAGTGAGTTGACATTACTTAGTCCAGGAAATGACCACGCACTTTCCTTAGACACCCGGGGGTGGGCGTGGGGTAGCCCCAGGGATACGTAAGACAAAAACAGCCACGGCTCTGTGAAATCTCCATCTCTAGGTACCAGAGAAATGGCACCCTGGGGACTCAGGCTGGGTATCTACAAGAACCAGGCTGCCTTCCAACCGGGCTGCCCCTCCCATAGGTTCACGGCTGTATCAGGTCTCCAGTCTGCATGCATGTGCTTTTTCTTCTTACCTAGAAGCATTTAAATGTGGGAACAGGCTGTTTCCAATGCACTAGTAGGAGGGTAGATGAGTAAAACAAAAATAAAAATATTTAAAAAAGCACCTGTTGCTGTGTTTAGAGAAACTGACTAGTAAATGCTTCCCTCAATGGACAGAGAACCTTATCCTTGTTTTCACAGTTACTGACAGGATCTGGGGTCCATATTGTAAAGTGCGCACAGCGCAGAGCTGGCAAACCAGGATCAAAGCTACCTAAGAACAGAACGCAGGGAGGGCTCCCTAGAGGCAGCTGCCTTCCACAACACCCCTCACAGCTGCAGAGTCTGTGGTTCATCAGTGCAACACTGATGCCGGCGGAATCTGACATGAGCTTGTTTAAACAGAGTAACAGGCTGGTGAGATGGCTCGGCAGGTCAAGGCACCTGCCATCAAGCCTGAAGACCCTGGATGGTGGAAGAACTGACTCCTTGCCTGCAAGCTGTCCTCTGATCTCCACACGATACGGCAGGTGTGCACCTACGTTCATACATACGTACATCACATATGCAAAGTAATAACAACTAAAAAAACTAAAATAGACTTTAACAGCCTCACAAAGAACTCTGGACCTAGTCTAAATGAACAAACCACTAACAGATCTCTTTCTACAACACAGTGCACCGTCAGGGGATTTATCCCCAGCAAACCCACAGGCACAGGCTAGAGGGAAAAATGACTTTGCTTTTTTTTTTAATGGGTGGTTTTCAGAATCAAATTTCTCAGAAGCCTTAGCCAGGATTGGGGATAAGAGAGTGAATCTCTGCGCAGTTTTGGTGAGGACTGGTGTGTGCTGTGTCTGTCTCCCACAAAGAATCCCCTCATGTGGAGTTGATATAGCACAGAACCTTCTAGAACGCGCCTCTGGTGACTCCCTCAGCCGAGACACCAGTGTGCCAACCAGCTGTCCCGGGTTCTGAACATGTCACATACTCAAAGACTTTAGACTTGGGAGAGAGGTGCATCTCGGACACTAGCGGATCTCAGATGGCAAGTCCCACTGCCTTACCACACACCTGTCTCCCTGAAGTAGACAGGCAATGGTCGATAACGGCTGACTGGATGCATGGATGGCGGCAGTCGAGAGCACTGACTCACGCAGCTGAGCGGCGCACTCCCACCCACCTGCCCCAAACTGCCCTCATTTGTGCCTCAGCAAAGTCACACATGATTATATGCCATGAGGCAGCTTACAACAGCCGTAGCCATAAATGTCACAGGCGGTGACGCATGGCACCCAGCCATCCGTTTGCAGTTCGAGCCTGGTTTTAAAGCTGGGAGGGTTCAAGGTGTGTTAGATGTCTGCGGAGTAGCCTGGGCAGAAGGTGGGCATGCCTAGGCCCCTAGGATAACCCGTACCTCTTGCCCCACATCCTCTAAGGTAGAATTTTCGAAGCCTTTGGAGAGACACTATCCAGTCTCCTGGATTCTGAGCACATCAGAGAAACAGCATCAGTGAATCTGTTCAAACTGGGAGGCGGGTAAGCACAACCCACTTCAGCAAAGCCATGTCAGAAGAGCGTGGGCATGGTGGCGAGTGCTGTAATGCCAGTGCTGTGGAGGTGAGGAATGTGGATCCCTGGCAGTCCACAGCCAGCCACCTTGCTCTGCTTGGTGAGTTCTAGGCAAAGAGATCACCGTGTCTCAAACAAGCAAACAAACAGAAAACCAAAGGCTGATGGCCTGAGGGATGGCACCTCGCTGACTTCCACATTGGGGCATATGTGTGCTTGCACACCCATACCTGTTCACAAAGCCACAGAGATTCATAGGAAAACTCTGCTTCTTGTGAACTTGGGGGACATCTTCTCAAACGGCTCTAATTTAAGGTGCTTGCTGTCTTTTGACTGTGTGTGACTGGGTCCTGGTCAACACTGAGCATCAGACTCAGGGAGGTTACAAAGTCTCCCCGGGGGTGAATCCATTGCTGAAGTCACAATGTGTAACGGTTGGAAAGCTTGACCTGCCCGCAAGGGAGATCAAAGAGGGTCGGAAAACATCATCAAATGACTCCTTTTTCTCTTTTCTCTTCTCCCTCCCCCCCCCCCCACTTTGCTGAATTACACATAGACTGATAAAGAAACAGCCACACGAAGCTCAAGACTTAGGCGATGAATACATCATTTGTCATCTGAACTTGACTGAGAAGCTGATGCTTGGGCCTTGGTGGAAGGCGGGCACCTTACAGGACTCTACCATGAGAGGGGGCTACAGGACAGGCGAACCTAGATCACATTTCAGAAGAGGATGGGGTGTTCTGGGGTTAAGTGCCTTGGTTTGGAGACAGGACAGAGAAGAAAATAAAATTCCAGCAGGTCTCAGGACAACTTGATTGTAAACCCTTTGTTAAGAGTTTTATGGGGCCAGGTTATGTTTCGAGATCCAGCTGATATACAAATTTACAAAAGAATAAAACTGTCTTTTTATGTCTTCAAAAGAAACGGTCACTTCCCCCTCTAGCCACATAGCAAAGAAACATCCTGGGTCTTTTCTGGTAATTTCAAAGAAAACATTTCCTGTTCTGATGTTCCTTTTAACCATTCACCCTTTCTCCTGAAATAAGTGAGGGATTTGTGAGCCTTTATTAGACCTGGTGGTTAAGCCTGCAGGGAGGAGGGGAGGAAAGGATTGCAGAACTTTGTTGTTGATGTTGTTTTGTTTGTGGCTGGATCCAGACCGCAGGCGCGCAGCCGCGCCGCGGCCCTTCTCCACACCTTAGGCAGCCATCACTCACCCCATCCCAGGAAGACACGAGTGTGGATTTGCTGTGTCCCGGGCTATACTGTGGGTAGCAGGTGGAGCTAAGCCTTCCTGTGACATTTCAATGAGGACTTTCTTAGGGAGATAAGTCACAGATGGGACTAGTCTTCAGATTGCATAATGAGTGGGAGGAAACTTCTGACAGGATACAGCATGAGCTTGACCCAAACAAAGGGCTTTTTTTTTTTTTCATGCAAGAACCACTGCTGGTCTGAGCTGCCAGGGAATTTAGCTGAGGAAATCAGCTCAAGTATGTCTAGTTGCCAAAGAGGGGTAGGGGGTATATCAAAACTTTTGTCCCTTTTCTGTCTTTGAAACAGTGACAAACTAGATTTATCCCCGTTTATGGAGCTCACTCTTTGGAATTCTTCCCAAGATGCCTAACAGGGTAGTTACGGGAACGTGCCCACAATCTGGGTGGTAGTTAGACTTATACGGACACCCAGCAAAGACTCAAGGGGCCAGTGCCTGGGGGCAGTGACACAGAAAAAAAGTGACCCATAGGCAGCAGTAACACAGGTAGCAATAGTTCCCAGGGACAGGAAGACCGCATTCACCTGCCGCTGTCTGGCTTGTGCTGTATTTACACACAGTTCTTTAAGGGTCACAACTGTGGACAGTAGGTGCTTGAGGAGACCAAAAGACTCAGACAAACACTCGGTCTACTGGCTTGTTTCTTAGTCAAAGGAGAGAGATGAAAGCCGAGACAGAGTTCAGCTTTGGCTCTATGTTGAGTCTTTTTTTTTTTTTTTAAATCAAATCACACATATTTCAAAGCAATAATTTAAAAATTATCCCTATGAATTATGGCACATTTTCTATTTTGGGTTTATTCCAACTGTGCTGCAGGCTTTTAACATTTCTAGTATTTCTTAATATACATGGGCAATTTTTCTTTTTCTTTTCGTGTTTTCGAGACAGGGTTTCTCTGTGAGTAGTCCTGGCTGTTCTGGAGCTCGCTTTGTAGACCAGGCTAGCCTGGAATTCACAGTATCTGCCTGCCTCTGCCTCCCAAGTACTGAGATTAAAAGTGTACATGTGCCACCACGCCTGGCTGCCCAGGCAATTTTTATAATCAAGAAACAACGGTAAATTCAGCAGTGACTGTTAGCCATAAAGAGAACTGTCCACTGCTTATCGACATGGTTGGTTCTTTTTAAATATATAATTATTTTTTTTAAATAAAGATTTATTTATTTACTCTGTATACCCTATTCTGCCTACATGTTTGCACAGCAGAAGAGGGCACCAGATCTCATTATGGATAGTTGTGAGCCACCATAGGGTTGCTGGGAATTGAACTCAGGACCTCTGGAAGAGCGACCAGTGCTCTTAACCTCCGAGGCATCTCTCCAGCATCTCTCCAGCCCCACGGTTAGCTCTATGTTTCCAACAAGCTTTCACTACAGCTACAAAAGTACCCCTGAGGTGGAATTCATCTCACCCTCACTTTATTACACTGTGGCGATTTCGGCCCCACTGCTCACAAAACACATCTTTCAGCCTGTTCTCTCAGAAGTCAGGTAGTCCTGACCCAGCCAACTCTCTTCACAAAGGTTCCTTTTAGAGCCAGAGCATGCATTTTTTTTCCTCTTACCAATAAAACATCCCCTTGACTGCCTCATCCTCATTTCCCATTTCTAAATTCCAAGTCACGTGTGTCTAATCTCACAGTGAATCTGCCCCGAGTTACCCCTTTACTGGGAAGGGTCTCAAGTCATTTGTTGAACTCAGATACAACAAAGTCTGTACATCTGTTTTACACAGTACCTCCAAAAGGGCTCTGCAGCAGACATTCTTACACTCAGTATGTTTTCTTGGTTGCAGAGAGAGGGGACCTAAGAGGTACGGTACACCTCTGTCTAAGAGGGGTCCTGGATGAGGCTTGGTTCTAATCAGCAGTACTATATGCCAAGGACAAGGCTGACTGAAGCTTTCTTTTAAGAACACTGCAGAGAGTGCTCCCACTCCTAACCTAAGTCCAGCCACTGTATGCCAGGGAATGTCATCAAGTTCACCACCAGAAACTCATGGTTAATCAAGGAGGGATTGGCCTTGGCTCTGCCCCAAGGCCTCAGGGGAACAGGCCTGCAGACATGCCCTCTTGGGCTTGGCTTGCTCCCTCTGATCCAGGCAGGCCATAGCTTCCAACTACAAGAGAATAAAAGTTCCTTTCACAGCACGCCCCAAGGCAACGGCCAGGCATCTGGTCAGATGCATGGCTGGGGGATGCCGGAAGTGCCCCTCCTCGGGGCTGGCACTGGTCCATTAGTGGTGGGTGGAGTAGCCAGCCTAGCCGCAGCACTGCCGTCCAGGCCTCCACCTCCATCACTGCCACAAAGAAGCAACTTTCTCAGTTCCCTACTGACAGCAGCCTTTCAATAGGAGAATCAAATTATAGAACAGAATCAGCAGAAACAAATTCAGGGAGTTTGTTCTTAATAACTCGGCAACAGTTCCACTGGGACCATTTTAACTCTCAATGAATCAATCGCTGATCGAGTGACACACTGGTATATGTGCCTGTTTGTGTGGGTGTAAGGGGAAGATTGGACGGTAGGTTACAGGCCAAAAGTCAACCTTGGTTGTCACTCCTCAAGTGCCATCACCTTGTGTTTTGAGACGGGCTTTCCGACCTGACTCACTGATTCGGCTAGGCTGACCTGTCAGTGAGCTCTGGGGACCTGCTTGCCTCTGCTTCCCTGGCATGGATTACGAGCGTGTGCCACCACACTTGACTTTTTCTCATGGGTTTTGAGGATTGGTCTCAAGTCCTCAAGCTTTGTACAGAAAGCCATCTCCCCAGCTCTGAAGTAGCTCTTTATCATGTTGTTTGAGACAATGTCTTACTCTGTATCTAAGGCTGGCTCTGAATCGAGAGCCTCCCGCCTCTGCCTCCCGAGTGCTGGGATTGCATGCATGCCGCCATGCCCATCCTACCAACCCTTCAATGAGCTCTTGTAGGCATCTTGTCAGAAATTATGACAGATTCACTGGCTCAGCCTCACTAAAATCCTCTCCTACTTGCCTGTTCTGGATTTGCAGAGAGCCGCAGGCTGATCTGGAAGGTTCTGTCACTTTTTCAAAACCAGAAAGAACAGTGCTGAGCATGAAGTCCCTCTCAGCATCCTCACCTTCTTCGGGCTCTAAGTCCCTTGGCCTCACGCTGGGGCCCTGGCTTCAGCACCATCTAGCCTGAGACTCTGCCCTCGTCCCCTTTGCTCCAACCCACACTGGAGCAGCCTACGTTACAGACAGCTCATCTCAAGCCTGCTGTCTGCCCGGCTCTCTGCAGCGCTCCGTGCCTCTCTCGGCAGTCCTGCTGTCTGCCCAGCTCTCTGCAGTGCTGTATGACTCTCTGACATTTATCTTGGACTGTGATCTCTCTTCTGCTCATGTCAGGTTGAGCCCCTCGAGAGCTGTGTGCAAGCTCAACACTCTGCCTTTTCTTCTGTATTCTCAGCCACAGCCTTTTACTTTAATTCTGCTGACCTTTTCACCCATCTCAGCTTCTCTCTAGGAAAAAAACTCTGTCCACTATGCCTATCTCTGAACCCTGAAATGTTGCCAGGAGGGCACTGCCAGATACAGCGTCATGGCAACAGCTTTACTCCCCCCTCTGCCTTTTCTCACAGTATCCTGGACTGCTGACATTCTCTGCAGCGAACTCAGACTGGGGCAGCTGCCAGAAGGCAAAACCAGAAGGCAGGCCTGGCTCTGGAGGGAGTGGGGGTGGGGCCTCCAGCACCTAGAGCTCTGACCACCCTTCTTGCAAACACCTTCCTACTGGCTAGCTTTTGGTCAGGCAAATGGAATTCTATAGTTTTAGGAATGAAAGATGTCCACACCGGGGATTTCAGGTGGCTTAATTCTGTCCATCCTTGCCCTACCCTACAGTTCTCCACGCTGCACATTTCTGCACGGTTTAAAAGTAGGATCACATAGTGCACATGACGGCAGGCCAGCTTCCGTATGCACGATGAGATGGGGAAAGATTGCTCTGACACTGGGCAAAAGTGTCTTGAAAATTACAAAGTTTTACAAAGTGGAGATGCCTCCTGATGGGGATTTTGTTACATGAACAGGAGAGGTCCCTACAGGGTGAACTGTGTCGGGCATGTGTGGGTGTAGGAGGTGGGGACGTACATGGACAGTCTTCATCCCTACTAACCCACCTCCTCACCAGCCCGTGGTGACTCCCATTTTGAATAAGATGTGGTTTTTGAATGAACTGGCCAATGTGTCCCGACTGAGGCTAGCGAGGCCCCGCCTACTGAACTCCTTGTGGGAGCAACTCTGCTGAATGCCTGTAGAACTGGACTCATGTGCCTTGGAAAACGTGTTGCCCAACTAATGTGAGTATTTGGAGAGTTTCCTAAATGCATTAAAATACATACACTAGGTATGCACACTGAAGGGAACATGGAACAGACACAGGCATGTTAAGGGCCCCTTCGCGCCTACAGTTAACTTAGTAAGAGTCTGGACAAACACAGAAGCTCTATTTTTATACCTCTGCATTTGATCCACATGATTTCTGGATAAACTATCCAGTTGGTAAAAACAGCTTAATTCTGGTCAAGGTACATCTCTTGGAAGTCAGACCTGTATTCAGGATCTAACACAGACAGGAACACTCTGAGCTCAACGGTGAGGTAGATTTAAATGTGTATCTCGTATTTTAGAAAGTTGTAGAGATCAATAGTTTGGCAGCTGGCTGAAAAGATTCACGCTTTAAAAATCTGGAGGCTGCATCTGTTCGCAGTTCTGAGTTCCTACCGCAGACTGCCAGTTTGCTGCTAGCAAGCTGTCCTCCAATTAATGTTCCAGAAAACAGTTATTTCAAGATTTGTAGAAGGAGAGCCAAATTTTCTGGGATTCAGTTATGTGAAATGCTGTCGTTATTTTTGCCTTTTGTGCATCTTCCGTGTCCAGGGTTAATAGGCAATGTGTCTTAAAGATGTCCTGTTTGCCTTTCTGAAGAGGAATCTGACTGCGGAGCCATTAAGGGCTGACATGATTTTAATCGTGCACAGCCTAATAGAGAATGTCATTCAGATATTTAAAACCAGGCTGGAGAGAAGGCTCAGCAGCTGACGATGCCTGCTGAACAGGCTTGCTGGCCTGAGTCTGATACCCAGAACTCTTATAAAAACACAAGGACAGAGAAGACTCTGCAAAGCTCTGATCTCACCGTCACACGTGCACACACACAGACCACCATCAATAAAGACTTTAGAAGTCCTTTAAAACCACCATCACAAACGGACGCAACATCCCCTCCTCAAATCCGCAGCCCCTTGTCTTCTGCCTATAAGGAAATGCCCACCATGCCCTCCCCAGAGGCCTGTTGAGTTTCCTCCCCGCCCCTCTGCGATCCCAAGCCTGCAGTCTTCAGAGGTCCACAGTCTACTGAGAGCGTTGTTCCTGTGAAGCTTTGGGGCAGAACCCTCTCTGCAGCCAACGGTGGCACACAAAGCAGTGCCCACAGTTCTTACGCCTCCCTGATATCTGCTACTGACGTCCTCTTTATTTTGGGAGCACCTGGAAGTGCCAGGCCACTTGACTGTTTGTTAAGGGACCAAATAACTGGATGACACCACATGCTTGTTCTTCTCAGGCAGACAATGAGTAGAAATCCTGAAAATTTACAGTCAGGTATTGACTTCAGCTCAAACTGGAAAAACAGTTGAAAGTCTGATACCCGGGTACTTTCTGCCACATCTTAAGTTTTTGGTCTACAGATCACCGTAAGCTTTACAGACACGAGAATCAAGTGCCACCCAACCATCTGTCAACTACAAAACAAGAAGAAAACCAGGCCATTCTGGGCACGGCACTTAACCCACTGCTTGAAGGCTGCCAGGAAGTTCTCCTTGGGTAAGAAAGGGAAACCCTGGCAGAGATAAGCAATGTGCAGATGTAGTGAGAATTCTGATCTCTTTGAAAACCCAGTTACATTATCTGAATATGTTTTTGTTTTAATGCCAGGTGTGGGATATGGGGCTGCCTCAGTTTGTCCACAGCCATTAACTATGTCTCGTGCACTAGCATGGGCGTGATCTTTGCCAGCTGCAGACAGTTTAATTCTGGGAACTCTGGGGAAGGAACAAATGTCAGTCCAAAGAGGGATGGGGCAGGCACTCTGAAGAAGGCGGTGGCTGCTCCCCACTGCTGCTCCTGGTGGCTGTCACTGTGGTTTGACAAGAAGAAGTTGGAGATATGAAGATTGGGCTTGCCCCAAGGAATCTGACGACCCTAATCAGCAAGAAGTACTCTAAGAACACCTCTGCCCCCTTTCCCTTCTAACCTTCTTTCTCTTCTACCTAGTGTTAGCAGGGTTGGAAGGGATGAGGGTGGATATGGGTTGGAAGGGGGGTGGAGATATAGGAACCCAAATAAACATATATAAACAAATACACCAATATGTAGATATGTGAGAACCTGCCGTAAGGAGTGAAACAGAGAAACCGAGGCTCACAGGCATACGCTTTCTGACATGCTGATGGAGGCAAGCCCTCACAGAGCCCACCACATGTTAGCACAGAGCTGTAGGAGCAGTGGGTTGGCGGCAGAAAGATGGTCATGTGTTCTCTGGGACTGTCAATGGTCTGATGTTAGTGGCTTTGAGCTACGCAGAGCCAGATTTGGGTAGTTCGGAACCACAGGGACCTCTGTGGGGTTTGCCGTGTTGAAGCTGGGAGTGAATCGTCATGGGGGCAGAATAGACATTACATCCTTTGAGCCTCGGGTTTGGAGGCATGTGATTTTTGGTGACTTGATGAGAACAAGTGTTAAGGCTTGAGCCACGCGACTGGTGTGTGGGATGTCTGCCAACAGAAGACTACTTGAGAATTACTTCAGGCTGCCCTGGTAGACTGCCCTTGAATTCTGCTGTGCAGACACTCTGCCGGCGAATTCCAGCCACACAGGTGAAGACACAGGCTACACCGACAATCAGGGGCCCCACACAGGTTGTGGGACCGACTCTCACAGCACACCAGATACCGTCATGTGCAAAAACAGGTTTCCTTCCCCCTCCCATTCTTAAAGAGACATTAAAGCATTCAATATGTGAGAGAAAGAGGCCCAAGTGGAATCATGATCTAAAGCGGGTGGGGGCAGAGCTTGAACGCAGTCTGACAGTTACTACTGTCAACGCGACAGGCTCTAAAATCGCCAAGGAGACCAGCTTCTATCTTGATTAGATGGCACCGTCCTCCGGGCTCGAGTCTGATGTGATGTGACCAGCTGCCTCAAGCCCTGCCACCATGACAAGGTCCCTGCCACGGTGGCCTTTCCCCTGGAACTGCGAGGGAAATAAAGCCCTCTTCCTTCAGTTGCTTTGTAGCTGGGTATGTGGTTACAGCAATGGGGAAAGTTACCGTTACACCTAATTTTCAATGCTCGTCGCACTCCATCCTACAACCTGTCAACCCAAGATGTGATGTGGTAGACAATGCAGTAAAAGCTCCCTCCCGTCTCTGGCTGTTGAGAAGAAGATGAAGATGAAAGGGTGCTACCTTGGCACCGGGACTCACGATGAACGCTTTTAACTGGGACACACACAGAGTGGCAAGAAGCTGCCTGCCCTGCCTTCCTCCTGTGATTGTTCTTTCTTCTAACAGGTTATAAAGCTAATGACGCCACCGCTGTCAAACCCTCTTATACCCTCTGCCCCATGCACACACCAAGTTACGCACAGGCCCAGTGCTTGCTCATGTGTGTCCTGTGGCATGCTTAGAATCTCTGAGCTATGTTCCCGGGGGCCTCCGATCCATGGCAAAGTGAGATGCTAGTTCCTCCCCATTATTCTCTCTGCTGCCCACCCCCACCGTGCACCTTGTGGCCTGTCATTCACTGTCACCTCCAGCTGCACCCTCCCCACTAGCTCTGCTTCTACATTCTACAAGAAACACGGAAGACCTTCCAAGGAAGAAAAACCTCACCCCAACCACAAACAGGCACAACCTTGCTGGAGTCTTCCTCTCCTCAGCCAACTGAGGTTTCCAGTAAGGTTGAGGGGACATCAAGTTTTCACTAACAGGTCCATGAACACAAACACCCAAACCTTAATGTGGGCAAACAGTGCTTACAGGTGATGAACATTTTCAGCTGAGAATGAAGAGCAGTCACCTTAAATAGAATTTCCCTGGGTAAATATAACAAGTGTTTAGAACTTTCCAGAAGTGTCTTTTCACAAGTGTCCTCAGCTAAGCACAAGAGTACAGACAATTTCTAACAGCTGGCTTCCTGGTGCCAGACATCTGAACTTTGGGAACAGGTCAGAATGTAATGGACTCATTGCTATTTGTGAAGAACCACCAAGTCCAGCACACACACGGTGCCTCCTGCTTGTTCCTCCAAAGGGTCTGCATGCAGGCGCGCGCACACACGCACACTGTGGTAAAATGCAAAAATGGTGTATCTACTTAGATGAGTGTGTCTAGCTCTCTGTAAGATCTGAGTGGGCAAAAAGATTATTTCAGACTAGTAAAAGGTCAGAATGACCTTGTCAAGAAAACTAGCTATGGTATACGTTCTCTTTCAAAGCAACTTCCAAGCCCTTTCCTTCCTTCAACAGATATAAAAGAGACAAAGACCCTCATGTCCACCAGCGTCAACTGTGACTCTACACTCTGTCTCTCCCATCATGTATCTTGTATGCCTGCAGGACAGAAGAGGGCACCAGATCTCACTAGATGGTTGTGAGCCACAATGTGGGTGCTGGAAATTGAACTCAGGACCTCTGGAGGAGCAGCCAGTGTGCCCTTAACCTCTGAGCCATCTCTTCGGCCCCAAGTCCCTGCACTTTCTTAAGTTAGGGCCAATCAGAACACAGGCAAGAGCTCTGGACAGACACAGAACACACCATGGAAGGGCCTGGAGGGGAGGTCATGCTCACCACATCCACAACCCTTCAGAATGTCTAAATGAGACACCAGTCCTTGGAGCACTGTGCTAGGATTTGATGTGCTCTACCTCACGACACCATCAAGTTCTACAAGGAACACTGCTGCTGGCTTTGTTTGCACGGCCAAGGGAGGCCAGACTCAGACAATGGAGAAATTCCCAGAATCCTCAGTGCAGTGATGTGGCAGATGCTACCCTTGAGCTGGAAGACATGGCACCATTGCTTTTAGTTTCAGGTAAAACAGACTTGCTACTGTTTACATCCAGTAACAAAAATCAACTTTCTTAATTATGTTGGGAGAATGTCAGTGTTTCCAAATGACAGAGACAATTAAGCAGAACACAATTTGGAAAAACAGTTGGTGTGGAGGGAGAAAAGGGAAATGCACTGGATGTTCACCAGCCACAGCCATACTCCTATAATTAGAAAAGGCAGTTCCTTATAACTCAATCAGGGGGAAAAAAAAAAAAAGCCAGGCTCCAGGGTCTCCTAGGGACCCCTGCCTAAGTTCGGGACTGAGTTCAGTCATAACAAGTAACGTTGGCTGGGAAAGACAGCTCAGTGGGGAGGTGCTTGCTGTGCCTGAGAACCTGAGGCCAGGTCCCCAGCATCACTATAACAGCCTGGCATGGTGGCACAAGTATCTCTACCCACAGTGCTGAGGGGTGGAGAGCGGCAGATCCCGGAGGCTTGCTGTCCAGCTATCCCAGTCAGCACTGTGAGCTGCAAGTTAGTGAGACACCCTGCCTCAAGAAGAAGGTGAAGAAGTGAGAACCTGGCTGTTGAGGAGAGTCAACTACTGGCTTCTACACACTCCCACGCCGGCGAGTGCAAACACACATCTACCTAACTTGGAATGGGATGGTTAACTTGTCTACCACAAATGTGAAATCTCAATTACAATGTGAAAAAGTGGAGAGGCCGACACAAACTTTCAGAACCACAACTGCACTTGAACTACACATCCAAGCTGGGCATGGCAGTGCCCAGCTTTAATTTCAGCACTCAGGAGGCAGAGGCCAGAGGATCTGTGAGTTTGAAGCCAGTGTTCCAGAAGACAGAGAAACTTTGTCTCAAAAAACCAAATCAATCAATCAATCTATCTATCTACCTACCTACCTACCTACCTGTATAAGATACATATACATATATATATATACACACACACACACATATGTACGTAGGTAGGTAAGTAGCTAGATAGCCATCCAATTCAACCTAATTATTTGAACAGCTACACAAGAAGCCAGTGGGTTGGCCTTTTTCCATATTTGCTTAGGCTTTTCGCATAGGCATGCTCATTTCAAGCAATGTGACTCAAAATCATTTTTACTTATACATTTTGGGCTGTAAATAAACAAATTGCTTATTTATTTAGAAGAATTTTAAAGGACAGCTAATGTGACAAAGCTACTACAGAGTCAAATGTGTACACAGGTGCTAAATGAAGAAGAGCATCAAACGCTAAGGGCCCCCGCCACAGGAGTGCTTAAAGACAAAATGTTCACTGGAAGGAAAAAGCACTCGTTACCGAAGGAAACTCAATAATATTTTCTCTATATAATTACCCTTTCTCATTTACTCATGAGTCCTAAGTTAGAATCCTCAAGAAGATTAAAAAAAAAACCTACATGAATGAAAATGTTATAATGAAATTTGTTATTTTGTTTGCTAGTTAGTTACTATTTTAAAATGGAGGAACAAAAGACAGCAAAACACCTTTTTTCTTCTATTAAAAAAAAAAAAAAAGAGAACACTGAGCAGGGCTGGGGGTGTGGCTCATCTTGCAGAGTGTTGGCTCAGAATACATGAAGCCTCAGGTTCAATCCCCAATGCTACAGAGAGCAGGCCTGGCTGGACAAGGTAGCAGATACCAATAATTCCAGCATTTGGGAGGCAGACCCAGAAGGATCGGAAAGCCAAGGTCATCCTCAGCTACACTGCAAGTCTGAGGACAGCCTGTCTCAACAAAACACAAAACTGAGTGGGAACATGTTTTCCCAACATGCTTTCCTATTCATAGACTATAGTTGAACAAGTTTTCTCCCCTCTAGGTATAACTCTTAGCTCAGGAATATTCTAGAAAATCCATTACATCTCAAAATGTTTATTCTTCTTTTCATACCTATTTGAAAGAATGAGAAAACTTTACCAAGATAACTTCACCTCAGAGTTTCATTATTTGGTCATTAGGCATAGGACACAAAGTTTAAGTGACAGAGTAGGGGTGTCAACTGATGGGGGCATGTGGCGACAGGGCCCAAAAGTGAGTTCAGATGCAATGAAGCCAAAATGTCTACTACTAGGAAGCTCTGGTTGTGGAGGAACTGGTCCTTACTATCCCGCATGAAGTTGCCTAGAGAATTCTCTTCTGTTTGTTTTGAGAAAAAAGCACCACGGGAAGAGTTGGATAAACGACACTGAAACTTGCAAGTCCATCGAACACGAAGTGAACACGCAGCTCCTTCACAGGACCACGTCAGCAGTCTCCACAGGGCTCACACAGGAACATGGGAGTACACACGCATGCATTCCAAGGTAACAGCTGACTTTGCTAATTCCTTCTAAACGTGTTACCTGTCTTGGCTGACGGAAATACTTTAGAATTTACACTTTCCTATTCCAGGGCCAAGAGCAATAAAGGAGACATGTAAAATGAGTTGGGGAGCCGGCTTTCCACTGTTCTGTCCAAATGCTTAAGGAACATGAGTAGCTCAACCCCTTGATTTCAATTTAGCAAATTCTCACACAGTGATAGCCTGGCATTCTGGACACTGACAGTAGTGAAGTGCACTGGCTGCTCTTCCAGAGGACCCAGGTTCGATTCCCAGTACCCTCATGACAGCTGACAACCATCTATAAATTCAGTTCCAGGGGAAGTTCTCTTCTGATCTCCGTGGGCACTGGGCACACATGTGGTGCACAGATATACAATCAGGCAAAACACTCATAAATAAATATAAAAATTAGTGTGTGAAATCAGTAACTGAACTAGAGAAAGCAAGCCACAGAGTTCTTCAGCTGATAAGGGATCTGAAACAATCCTGGCAGGAGGAAATGACCCAGCAGAGTGATCAAGAACACATGTCTGAAACAGCAGTCTCAGTCACGAAGGCTAAAAAGAACCTTTCAGTATGCACACAGTGGAATGCCGTGCTCACTCAGCTGCTCCCCTCCTCGTCGTGGTTACAGGCCACTATCATTGTTGGCATAATCCCATGGAGGAACCCACCTGGTCTGTAATGATGAGATTAATGTGTAAGTTAACTTAATCTTTTTAACGAGATCTCATAATTTGACTAATTGAGACTGTGGTGTGGTTTGAATGAAAATGGTACCCTATAGGCTCAGAGAGTGGCATTACTGGAGGTGTGGCCTTGTCAGAGAACAAGGGGCGGGCTTTGGGGTTTCAGAAGCTCAAGCCATGCCCAGCGTCATGCTCCCTTCCTGCTGCCTGCCGATCCAGATGTAGAACTCTCAGCTCCTTCTCCAGCACCATGTCTGCCAGCGTGACAGCAGGTTTCCACCAGGATGACAATGGACCAAACCTCTGAACTGTAAGCCAGGCCCTATTAAATTCTTTCCTTCATAAGAGTTCCCATGGTCATGTCTCTTCAGAGCAGTAAAACTTGGAGGAAAGCAGAGATGTAGAGCTATTTCTGCTTATACTTTAAACTTAGTCTAGTGTTAGGGCATTCTCATATCCTGAGCTCTGTCATCAAAGCGTAACCAGAGACATGTACTGTAGCACGACCGGCCCCTGCCATCCCGTTCACTTGCTTGACTCCTCACTTAAACGACACTGAGTATAAATGCCTCCCACTGAAACTGTTAAGAGATACGGTTTATATTTAATTGGCTACTAAAACCCAAATGCCAGAATTTGAAAGCAATTCCCCAACTGTCACACACAGCTGTCAAGTACAACTCAAAGAAACAAGGAACGGATAAGATGACAAAGGCACGGACTTGCTCCTTAGGACACAGACCACAAGAGGCTCTTGGGAGCTGGGACCCTAGCTAAAGACATGGCATCTGGAGAAAAGCGAGCCTACACCCCGAGGCCAGCCTGAGTACAGGCGAGGCTTTAAATTCTCCTCACTAAAATCTCTTAATTAAAATAGGCCAAGCACTGAGCTGCAAGACCCAGGGACACTGAAGAACATCCTACTTCGAAAAACCTCACTGGCCGTTCTTGGAAAGGAGCAAAATGTCACATTCTATAAGTCTGTGAAAACACCAAACTGCCACCCTTCCAAAGACCCTGTCACTGGGAACTTGGCAAAAGTGATGTGTGCCAGAAGTAGAAGCTGATAGAAATGGGTTTAAACACGAATTATTTGATAAAATACTTTTCAGAAATGGATTTCTATTCACAAATCTATCTGTCTGTCTATCTATCTATCTGTCTGTCTGTCTATCTGATAAGCAAATAAATAAGAGTACACACAAAGACAGGATTCTGCATCTCTTCCCAGGCTGTTAACACGAATCCACATAACTCAGGCTGAGGTAGAAAACGTTGGGAAGGTACCTACAGGTCTCACAAGGGATCAAAGTGTACAGTATTTTAATTAACAAGATAAAGTGTTTGCCGGCGGGGAAGTGGTTGAAAGCACTTGCCACACAAACCTGACGCCCTGAGTCTAACTCCTTGGACCAACATAAAGAGATATGGCGGTGCTCACTTGCCATCCCAACGCTACTACAGGGATATGGGAGGTGGAGACAGGACAGCTCCCAGGCCAGTCTAGAGTGCACAGCGCAGCAGAAACAGTGAGAAACACTGCCTCAAAGAGATGGAAGGAGAGATCTAATTCCAAAATGTGTTTCATGGCACGTCTGTGCCCATGCTTAAACACAAGAGCATGCAAACACACGTGCACACACACACAAATGATAGATAAAGAAAACAATTTAAACTGCAAACAAAGCTGAGCCACTTGGAGTCCAAAATCAAAACTGAGAGGCATATGAGCTTAAAATTAGTGGTTATGGGGGAAAATCCCTATCACTGATGGTGAAGCAAAATAAGACAATTCCTGGAGCTGGAGAGCTAGCTCAGTGGTTACAAGCACTGGCTACTCTTGCAGAGGACCTGGGTTCCATTATCAGTACCCACATGGCCACTCACAACTACCTGTGGCCAGTTCCAGGGGATCCAATGCTCTCTTTGGGCCTCTGTAGGCACTATAACACCTGATGCACAGACATGCAGGCAAAATAAACTCTTAAAATATTAAATAATAATTTTGCAAGATTTAAAGAAAATAAGACAATCCAGTAAGCTCTGTTATGGCGTCAACTACAAGCCATTCTGATCCAAGTTCTGAAGAGTGAATGTCTGGATCACTGCGTACGACTAGGATGATGCCCTGCAGCCTGCCTCTTCCCAAACTGGCTGTGAAAACTGAGGTGGGGTGCGTCATTTCACCCATTCTCGCGGGGATGTTATGCAAAGAAGTCCTATAAAGAACCCAGCAAAGCAGAACTCAGTATGTGACGATGGTCAGCGGTACTCTTCAGTAATGCTTACAGACACAACTCGGGCCTGGAAGGATGCCTCCGTGGTTAAGAACTCTGGCTGCTCTTGTAGAAAACCTGGGTTCAATTCCCCGCAACTACATAGCTGCTTGCAACCATCTGTAACTCCAGCTCCAGGGGATCCAACACCCTCTTCTGGACTATGAGGACAGTTCATGCATGTGGTCCAGGTACATGCAGGCAAAACACCTATACACTATTATTTCAAAATAAAGAGCACAACACAAGGATGGTTCACTTGCCAAGCAAACTTAAGATTAGAGTTTGGATCCCCAGCACCCATGTAATGCCAGGTGGCTACCCTCTAGTCTGGTGCTTAAGGAGACAGGGGCAGAGGTGGGAAGGATTCCCAAAGCAAGCTGGTTGGCCAAACTAGCCAAACTGGATAAATGTGACCTCTTCCTTCCATAATGAGGTGGAGAGTCATTAAGGAAGATACTCAGCATAAGCCTCAGGCCCCCACATGCATGCTTACATGTGCACACACACTCGCGTGTGCACACACACACATGCACACACTTGTCCTGACTCTAGGTTTCCAATGAGAAATGTAAAATGAAAGAAGACACCCAGTTAAGTGTGAACATTAGTCATTCTTACATCAAAAATTTCCTGTTTTGCTGGGCAGTGGTGGCACACACCTTTAGTCCCAGTACTCAGGAGGCAGAAGCAGGCAGATCTCTGAGTTCAAGGCCAGCCTTGTCTACAGATGGAGTTTCAGGGCAGCCAGGGCTCAGGACTGTTACAGAGAAACTGTGCCCTTCCCCCAAGCCCAATTTTCCTGCTTTCCCTGAAATTTTAATTTAGCGGTGTTTGTTGTTGTTTTCAGAAACCTGGCAGCCCCATCTGTAAGACTAGTCTGAGCACTTTACCCAATGGAACCTGAGGGGAACTGATGTTTTGTTGTTATTTTTGAAACTGTGTATGTGTGCACACACATCTCACAATGTAGCCCAGGCTGGCCTTGAACTTGAGGCAATCTCCCAACCTCAGCATTCCAAATGCTGGGTTGTAGCGATGAGCCATGTGCCAGGCAGGAAAAACAACACCCCACAGTGTGCCTTCATAAGTTTCCTCAAATTTCCAAGGGGTTTTTATTCTGGGCTGATAGCAGGCACTCATTCTAAATGGCTGGAGTCCTCCTCTTTTGAAAGAGCTGCACTGTCATTTTCCAGCCGCGGCTGACCTCAGCCCCACCACACCCCACCTTCCGCCTCCCTTCCCATTTTCAGAGCCCAGGTGTCTTCCCTCACCAAGAGGATTTGCAAAACTTCCTTCTGCATTATGACACAGAGCACAGGGAACCAAGAGCTCTTACTCAGGGACTGGATGATCTCTCTGGGGCTCTAATTTTATCCATTATACACACAGTTGTTGGGTCCCAAGATGTATCCGCTCAAGAATCTCAGACAGTACATGGCTTGAGAGCCAGCCTCAAGCCCCATGAGCAAGACAAATTCTGCCTCACTGAAGGAGCTCTAGCCCAGTGGAGCCCATCAGCGCCTGTGGCTCTAACAGCTTGCTAGGCACAGGTACAACCTTACTGCAGCCACCATCAAAGTCAGGGCTACCAAGGGCTCCGGAAGAGCTGTTTCAGCTCATCAACCTCCCAGTGACCTGCTCACTAGTGCCAGGTCTTTGAGGACAGTCCTGGCTTTTCTCTGCGCAAAGCTGCCTCCTTGCTCTCCTCTCGGGAGCCATGTTGTGGCTTCCACCTGTCAAGTCATCTCTCAAGCAGGCACCTTGTTCTTGCTGCTGGGCTATCTCATGGATGGCTTTGAGTCTCTGTGCTCCTGGTTTTCGACAATGAGTACAAGATGACAGAGGCCTGGCCATTAAGTGGATCCCACCCTCATCTGATACAGAGATTGAACTAATGTGTGGTGATGTGTGCTGTCCGGAAGGTCTGGCAAGAGGAGAAAGACGGGATGACTCTCATTGAAGATGGCTCTCCCAGTCCAGCCTGTTTCCCTTAGCTGGGATACTTCAACATGAGCGCCCACAGCAACTGTGCCTGGTTCTCCTTGGGTCTGTTGCCTTTAATCCTCCTTCTTTTCAGAACCTAGTAGTGCTAACGATAGTTGCCGAGTAGTCAGTGCTTTCCACATTTCAGATACACGCTTACATTCTGTTAAGCCATACTGTACTTTTAACAGTTGCACAAGCTGCTGGGCCACTGACCAGCTATTTACTTGACCAGAGGCAGGGAGTTTAGCCCCACAGGGAGATTGCTTTTCCCTTACCTAGGCCTTGTAAACAACCCTTAAAAAAAAAAGAAAATCACTGGGTCACAAAGGGGCAGGGTGGGGGGAAGTGGAGGACAAAAAAAAGACATGAAAGCAGTAGAAAGGCTAACTGGAAAAGGGAACAGTAATAGCCAGAGGGGACACCAGGGACAAAAGAAGCTAACTGCTGAATACGATGAGAGTAACGTGGATATGATGTACACTATGCAAATGTCATAATGAAACCCATTGTTGTACATACCTAATATACCTTAATAAATTTACATAACCAAAGTTTGAAAACACCTGTAGTCAGATTTTACATGTAGGATAGATGTGTGCAGCCGTGTTGTTGAGCATGAAACACAGAAAGGTACCATGAAGTAACGATGCTTCCTTCTGACCTAGCCAACAGCCTTTCTCATCAGTGTGGGGGTGGTATGCGATGGGGAGGAGAGAGAGGCAGGCAGGGAGGGAGGCGAGATGGGATGGGAAGGTAGTCTCCGGCTTTTCTGCCAGCTCTCTGATGACTCCAGTGTCACATGACTGTACTGGTAAGTGAGCGTGCCGCGGCCTGGGCTTCGGCCAGTTGACTGTGTGCCCTTCAGGTGACACTGCAGATGAGGCTGACCTCCCTTTGTATCTGCCCCTTTCCAAGGCAACCCTCACCATGGGTTGGTCCTGGATGGCCCAGCAGCACAGTGCTTCACCCCAGGATCAACACATGGCCCAATCCAGTCAGTGTCTGCTCACAGGATTGCCTTGTAACCAAACTGGAAAATGCTTATGAGCAAAGACCTGTTTTGTTTCTACACGTGCCTAGTCCTTACACAGCTGTTGATATACATGAATGAATGAATGAATGATTGAATGAATGAACTGTCAAGAAAATAATCTCAAGCTGGAATCAAGACGAACGTTTAGTAAATTAATAGATGTGTTCTAAGCTAGAGCTTCTATATGCCAGGAAAAAAAATTGACAGTATGAATTTGAGAAATAATTTCTTCCGTTAAATACTTCCATTAATATCTAATAAAATCAGTGAGATTGAAGTTTTAGAGAAAATTTTTCAATAAATCTCAATATTTCAAAAATCACTAGTAGCAATTATAATAAAAAATTACTGAAATGCATCTAAATATTACTTTTGGCAACTCCCTGAATTTCCTTATTGATCAAACATACCTCAATACAACACCATGCTTAAAACCTAAAATAAGCCGGGAAACTAATACTTCATCTACAATACTCATATGTACTAAACTTATAAAAATGCACAGGGAATGCTGA
This sequence comes from Meriones unguiculatus, assembly GCF_030254825.1. Classification (NCBI taxonomy): domain Eukaryota; kingdom Metazoa; phylum Chordata; class Mammalia; order Rodentia; family Muridae; genus Meriones; species Meriones unguiculatus. The sequence continues at coordinate 66,425,320 of NC_083367.1, forward strand.
AAATCAATTATTCTTTTTGTCCTTCTAATATCACCCCCAGCCCCTACCCTCACAACTTCTAAGATAGTAACATATTTCAGTAAAGTCCCTGCTGTCCCCTAACCACTGGTCATCTGGGCCCATGGTCTCTGAATCTCAAGTGTTGATTACAGTACAGTCTCTCAGCGAACAGCTAGGGGACACATTTTTAACACTCTGTCTCAGAAATATCAGGCTCTCCCATTAATGGGGAAGGTTCTGCAGTTTGTGGATGTCCACCTACTCTAAGGACTCTGTGACATCCCTAAAGAAATCCTCCTAATTCATACGCCTGACAAAGGACTGCAGTTAGCTGGATGTGACATGCCTTGGGACAACTGGTATACCTTACCTACCTAAAGACGGTTACTAATACAGACACAGTAGAGCATGGCATTTAAAAGCACATTTAAAAAAATAAGATTTACTATTCCCACTATTCATGACCAAATAAATGAAGACTGCAAAAATGTGATGGCTTAGCAGGTAAGAGAGCGTGCCATCAAGTCTGACAATATGCATTAGTCTGACAAAGTGAGATATCTTTGGGATCCACACACAGAAGGAAAAACCCGATTCCTCCAAGCTGTCCTGTAATTTCCACATGCATGCCCCTGGTGTGTGCAAGCCCTCGCACAAATGAATGTAATTAAGATAATTTTTAAAATGTTTCCGAATACTTCTGTGTCAGATACTGGTTTCCCTCACCCAGAACCGATACATAGGAACTTTAATCATAGAGGCTTTGGTGGCAGATGACTGTATTATGTAAATGGATACATTACTGCTCTAAATTCTTGAGGTGAACACCACACTGCCTTATAATCAACAAGAGGGATTTCTAATATGAAAAATACACCAGTAAATTAAAATGTTAACAGTGAAATATAGCCTCAAGTCTTCCACTGAAACCACAACTCTTGAATGCAAAGTAAATAAATAATAACACATTAGCACAACTCACTAAGAAGAGTAGCTGCAGGTGATTACTCCAGAAGAGAATATTGGACCAGCAGAGGGAAGTTCACTGAATAAGCACAGGAACAACTTCAAAGAAAAAAAAAAAAGGAGAAAAAAAAACCTTAAGTAATTAATGGTCATATACCAAACATATTCCTTGATACGGAACCAGAAAAACTATGGGTTAATTAGAGAAAGCACAAAATAAGCTCTTTTGATGCCTCGGGTTTAAGAATTGAGCTATCATACCCTGCTGGGGTTTACTTAGAAGGCTCATGGTAGCAGCAGCCTCAGGGTTCACTGTGTCCCAGAGGTACTGTTCCGCAGGCTCTCTGGGTGCTTCCTGCAGCAACATGCGCTAACCCTGGTGGCCTGCCGCCTCCACAGCACTCGTTCTCACCGAGACCACCAAGGCTAGTCTCAGATCTACACAGCGCGGCTATCTGTTAAGAGACCCATCACTCTTATACTCACAACAGAACTGTGCTTTGTCTTACTGGTATTGGCAACCTTGGAAGAGGGGAGTCTCTCAGCAGATACCAGCGCGTAACACGGAGAGGATAGTGAGCAACAAGCATGTGACTGCGAGGACGCTACCAGCTACTCACGACTGCACACACATGCGCGTGTGATCAGCTGACTTGCCCGTGTATCTTATAGGAAGTTGTCAGTGATTTCACAGAGCTTTATCAGGCTAAGGTCTCCTTACGTGGACAAACAAGAGCAAATGGCTCTCTTGCATGGCACAGGCAAGCGGCTGTGTTTAAGGGTTGACTGTGCATGGAGCGGGAGGATAAGCCCTCAGAAACATCAATGATAATGAACTGGCTCAAAGCCACCACAGCAGCTCTGATCGCCTTCCACAGAGGCACAGTGACCTCTACTGGTAGAAACACAGAATGCTGATGTGATTTTCTCCCTTAAACAAGACAACTAAAGGTGGCCACACACATAGCACAGAGCAGTGTTCAGCTCAAAAGTTAATCCTACTGGCCATACCGAATACTGCCTTAGTTAGCGAAGCAGCATAAAAATATTTTGAAGTGTCTCCAGCATAACTGATTTGCGCAGCACCAACCAAAGAACGAAAGAATACATCAAGATGCATTGAAAACTGCCAAGTCTCAGGTGGCCCACTTTCTCATGAACATTTGTTTTCCTGTTTTCAAAGCAACAGTTAAAGCTTTGGCTTTTTCTTTTAATTCCTAAAAGCTGTCAGAAATAAATTTTTGGACATTTTTACATTTATAGTGACTTTGTTAAATTTTATCTTGACATTAAAAAGATGATGAACGATATACCTAACACCTCAAAGGCCCCGAAACGCCACTGTATAACACATGGGAACACATGGGTACCAGTGATGGGAAATGCAGTGTGTGAGTCAAAGCACAAGTTTCCAAGAGCCAAATGAGGGTATTTACATCTCACAGGCTGAAATAACCTCCTTAATAACTTGGTTCTCCTAAGTTTCCACTGCAGAGAATGCAGTAGTAGAGAATTCAGAATGACACTTTCCAGTAACATGTATTAAAAGTCTATCCTGACACCAGAGAAATAACAGTTTCTTGAATCCTGCCTGCCTGGCTTTTTTCTTCTCTTCTTCTTCTTCTTTTTTTTTTTTTAACCACACATAATAAAATAAGTACAGACTGGTGAGTCGAGCCTCTACAGAGAAAATAGACATAGCCTGGGCTGGAGAAATGGCTCAGCCAAATGTGTAAGAAAAGACACCAGCCTAGGTACAGAGTTTACCGAGAGGGAAAGGAAAGCACCCTCACTTAATTCTGTGAATACGTCATCTTTTCCTTATTTCTGTTTGCTAAAGTGCTGCTATTTGCTGCGTATATGCCAGGCATGGTCAGGGACCCAAGGGTGAATGACACACCATCCTTCCTCCAGGGAACTGGCAGTAGGCAGTAGGACTATTACCTAAGTTATGATAAGCCAACGTTTTAAACAACTCCTCCTTAAAACAAAGTTTCTCACCAGTAATGATGTAAGGCTCTTCAGTTTCCTCCCTCCCTTCAGGCAACACCACCTGCACCTGAAATACCGCGCTGCGGGAGACCTGCCTGCACTCCACTCTCCTCCTAGACCGGCCATCCCCAACCTGTGGGCCACCAGCCCTTTGGGGATTGAACGAGCCTTTCATGTGCCTCACTCAAGACCATTAGAAAACACAGATGTTTATATTACGATTCGTAACAGTAGCAAAATTACGTTGTGAAATAGCACTAAAAATAATTTATGGTCAGGAGTCACCACACATGAAGAACTGTAGTAAAGGGTCATAGCATCTGGAAAATTGAGAACCTCTCTCTTAGACGATGGGACAAGCCAGGAAATTATGCTTCTAGTTCAAAGGCAATGGACAGACCTTGAATAGAGTCCTGACTTGGCTAACCAGTTCCTTCAGGACATGTCTAGGATTGAGGCATGACAGACAGACAGGGAAAATGAAAAGCACGCAAGGAACGGAAAGCGTCCCTCCCTCCAGTGGACCTGGCGGGCAGCACTCAAACCACAGCAGTGCAGGGACTTCACTCCCTTTCGGGGGAGACGTCTCAAACAGTAAAGCAGCTAATGGGGGCGGGGTCAGCTGATAGAACGCTGGCTTACCGTGCAGGGAAACCCTGGTGGTGAGAGGAGCTGGCTCACACCAGTAAGCCCAGCACCGGGGAGGGGAAGGCAAAAGGCTTTCCGCAGCCGAAGGTGAGGTGAATGGAGGAGACTGCTCTGCCTCCCAGCCTCCTACTCTACAGGACAGTGCTTTCCTTACACAAAGCTGACATCAGACACCACGAACAAAACTTCCTACAGAGCCAACTCCAACCTTCAGAAAGAGTCCAGGGCTTTACGCCCTGTGGGCTTTCAGTGAAGAACTCCATGTAAATACTGAAGCCTCTGCAGTGCCGTGAGAGAACACATCCAGAAATACAGTAACGTCACTTCAAACTTTGCCTAAGGCGGCGACAAGGAAGAGAAAAACAGGAAATGACGAAAACAATCCCCGGGACAGTTGGTTAATGGAATTACGGTTAACCAGGGGGTGGAACAGCATGACAGCGCACAGAGTGACTGCAGGCTTGGCCCGTAGGGAAAGCATGCAGACAGATGTGCGCAGTCCCTGCAGCATGGGGCTGGCCAGGTGGTTATTAATTCGTAGCTTATGGTACCACTTGAATTGAATACAAGTGTCTGGTAAAACAGACAATACATCCTGAGGGCTACGGTGGTAGCTCAGTGGGCAGGACAGCTTGCTCTGCAAGAAAAAGGACATGAGTTCAAATCCTAAGCAACCATATTAAAAAAAAAATTTAAACAAACAAAAAAGTCTGACTACACTTGCCAGTGACTCAGGATTATTGAGGGACAGGTGGATCCAGAGAGCTTGCCGCTGGACAGTGTAACTGAAGGGCAGTAAGGTGGAAAGCCACAGAGGAAGACACCTGACGCTCTGCTGTGGCCGCCACATCCATGCTCATGGCATGGTGCACACATGCACACGCACACATAGAGATACTAAACATACTGGGGGTGGGGGAGTGCACCTTTCTCAATATCCAAAGGAAAAGAAAAACGAGGAGGAAGAGAAGCATTACAAGCTCAGCATGAGAGGTTTCAAAACAAAATATACAGGCTGGGTGTCTAGTCTTTAGTATTTTCTGGTCAAACAAATTAATCTAATAAATTCATTTGTCAAAACAAGGACTAATTTGGAAGAACAATTGAAAGACTGAAGTGATAAAATGCCAGTGTTCCTGAGAGAAAATAAACCTTTCATGAAGATATCTTCATGAAAGATATTTTATAAAAGATTGTCTAGTCACAATTCTTAAACATTTCGTACTTTTCATTCAAAGCATTACTACACTAAAAGATTGTCTAGTCACAATTCTTAAACATTTCGTACTTTTCACTTCATTCAAAGCATTACTACACTCTAGGAATCAGCTCTGGGGAAAATGAGTCCCTAGCCCCATTCCCGTTGGTATTTCAAGATAGGGTTTCTCTGTGTAGCCCTAGCTGTCCTGGAACTTAAAAATCCACCTGCCTCTGCTTCCAGAGTACTGAGATTAAAGGCATGTGCCACCACTGTCTGACTTTTTTATCTGTGGAAATTTCTGTTGCAAACATTCAAAAGCTTGTCTATGATAGACACTACTTGGCAAGTGCTACTACAAGAACCAACTATTAGTACTTGTCCTCAAGCTACAGAAATGGCAAAGAAAGAAGGATGGATGGAAGGAAGGAAGGAGAGAGATAAGAGGGAGAGAGAGAAGGAGGACATGGAAAGGAAGGAAAAATAATCAAGGTCATCATTTAGTCTAAATATGCTAAGGATTAAACAATATAACTTTCTTCTTTTCAGAAGTGTTCAGACGGCAGCTGTGCTACCCAGGACGAAGCTCCAGCAGAGCTGATCTGGAGGGAGCTGCAGCAAGATAGAGATACCACGGGGAAGCTGTAGTTGTGGCTGCTGGAGGGGTAGACACAGACATGAGGGCTGGGGTGGGAGAAGAGCGTTCACCAAGCTCAGTGAAATAAGCCAGACTCAGGGCAAGTATCACAGGTCATCCATCTATGTCCATCTGTCCATCCATCCATCCATCCATCCATCCATCCGTCTACCTACCCATCATCTGCCTATCATCTACCTACCATCAACCTGTATCTATCATCTAACTATCTGTCATCTATCATCTATAGATCTACCATTTACATGTCTATTCCATCATCTACTTACCCACCTGTCAATGATCTATCAGCCTCCTATCATACAGGAAAATGAAACAGGACCATCTGGGGAAAGGAAGCGAAGCAGCAGGAATGGACAAAGGAGAGGTCAACGGAAAGTGACCCTTGAGTAAAAACATCTTTGTGAAACTCATCACTGTAGGCTACTTATCCTCAACTTGAAAAAAACAAAAGGACATAGATTTTCATTGGAACAGCGTTTCTGAAGGCCTTCTCAGGAGTAACAAAGTGAGTGAGCAAGGGAGGCGGGCCCTTAGGAAGGGTGGAGGTACACTGGAGGACTCTAACAGTCTACCTACCAGGCGCCTGCTCAGTTGCTCACTCTGTGGATGTATATACTGCAGTGTTGTCTGTCTGTGTGCAATGCCTGAAGATGCCAGAAGAGGGCATCAGGTCCTCTGCAGCTGTAATTACAGGTGGTCGGTAGCTGCCCAGCACGGGTGCTGGAGCAGGATAGTGGTGTTGCACACCTGTAACCCCAGCACTCAGGAGGCAGAGGCAGGTGGATCTCTGTGAGTCTGAGACAAGCCTGGTCTACAAAGCAAGCTCCAGGACAGCCAGGGCTACAGAGAAACCCTGTCTCGGAGGAAAATAAAATAAAATAAAATCGGCATAGAAGGCAACATAGGAAAAAAGGTGAGGATGGGGACAAATTCTTAAGAGCTTTCTCAGGCAGGAGACAGCCAAGATGGCTACCCACAACCCATCCACTCTCTTTGAAACAAATACAACTCCTGGCTTATGGAGCTATCTGAATGTGGGTGAGCACCCAGCTTCCCCTACTTTTGGGTCTCCCCCACTGCCGACAGCAGGCTTTCCTTCATAGATGTTGAGGAGGAAAGCACATTACAAAGAGGCATTTTAGTTTCAATATTACCAAGAAACCAGAGTGGACAGTATCACACCGTATGCTTCAGCCAGAAGTAAACCATCTCTAGGATTCACTCCTAACCCAACTAAAGTGAAAGTAAGTTCATTATTCTGTTACTTGTCAGTTAAACAAGTAGGAAAATAGTAAATGTCTGATCTTGCATTTACACTATCCAAAGGCCAAGCAGCTAGAATGGAGCCAAGGAATCCCTAGCCAGGAATAACTTATAGTTAGCAAAACCCTGCCTGCACAATGCAGAACTTCCTCCTCCTACTGCAATTCTGTTGTGCAACTGTAATTCTCGTTTGGACCTTTTTTCTTTAAAGAGCTGGATGGACAACAAGGGTGTAAAAACACATTCAATGGTCATTATGACATCCCCTAGGAAGGCGTCTAATGTCTAATTTTTGCAGGGGAGTTTTAAATGGGCAGCCTGAGAGGGAGTAGAAATCTCTTAACTCTTAAAACTGGTCAAGGCTGGCACAGAGAAAGAAAATGGCAAACACTGCGGGCTAGCCTGCTTTGCTGACTTCAACTCCTGGGCTAAGCATGGGGACCTATGTGCTTTGCTACAAAGCAAGGACTGGCTGCCTGGAAGACTCTGGGCTGGAGGACATGGCTCAGTGCTTTTGTAAAAGACCCGAGTTCAAATCCCTGGGACCCACCTGAAAGCTCAGCGTTCTCCTACGGGGAAGTATGTGTAGGGAACAGGGGAATCCCAGAAGCTCGAGCGCCAGCGAGCCTGGCCTGTGCAGCAGGGACACAAATCCCATCTTAAGCAGGGTGAAAGGCAAGTGCTAACACCCAAGGTTTTCCTCTGACCTCCACGTGAGGTGACCTGCCCACACAACTTCTCATGGATGTGCATGTGTGTGTGTGCGCGCGCACACACACGCACACGCACACGCACACGCACACACACGCACACGCACACGCACACACACACACAGTAAGAAATAGTACAAAATTAGTATCAAAAACCAGTAGATCTAACGTTCTTTCAGCTGCCACTTGAGGATTAAAATACTACACACAATATGAACACTAGGAAACACCCCAACTGAGAAAGAAGCTGGGAGGAAACAAATGTTTTTTATAAGGATGACAATTCCATAGGAAGTTACAAGTCAGGAACTTAGTATATGCATAAGACACCTGATGGCCCTCCACTGGCTCTCAACATTTTTAGCTCCATTGGGTCTTGAGGAAACTAAGCCTGCCTTGTTTTTGTGAAACTACATTTTAATGGTATGTGTGTGTGTGTGTGTGTGTGTGTGCGCGCGCGCTAGGGTGTGCACATATGTGAAGGCCAAAGGACAACCTGGAGGAGTTAACTCTCCCTTCCACGCTAGTCTGCAGGGTGGAACTCAGGTTATCAGAGTTGGTGGCAAGCTCCTTTTATTAGCTGAGGCATCTTGCAAGGCCCTGGCCAGAATTCTTAAGCAAGTCCGTTTGTCTTAACGTGATCACAACTCCCACACACACTCAGTAGAATTCTGACCTTGGAGGTGTGAGATATTTTCCAAGTGAAATTCTACAGGCTGACTGCCCAGGCTCCAGCCCCCAAGCTCAGTGCCCCTTCCTCTTAGTATGAGCCTGCCAGCACTCAGATGGGGCTCAAATCGTGTTCAACCTCAAGACGTGGTTCTGATGCTATACTTTTGCTCTGGCTGATGCTCCCAACTGTCTCTGTGTTCTAGGTAGCCCCACAAGGCTCAGCCCAAATCTTACTTCCTTGCCTCAGAGCCTCTGGCATCTTTACCTCTCCAGAGTTTTGAAGCAATTGCTGTATTCAATCTTAGGTTCTGCTACCCTATACCCTATCACACACACACACACACACACACACACATGCATGCATGTACACACGCAAACATGCACTCACACACGCACACACCATGTATATCCCTCCAGGCTCCCAAGGTTCTAGGTCTTTCAAGACTACAACATTAGCAAAGCAAACTTTCCTAGTGTTTCCATCCCAACCCGGACTCTCAAACAGAATGGCTATATAACAGAACTATAGCTTGATAAACAGCTCTCCCAATTTCTATAGTTATCAGCAAATTCCAAGCCAAGACATAATCAATACTAGAGTGACCAGCGGACATCAGAACTATACCAGGAACTGTCGCTGCCCTCCACTACTAAGCTAAACCCTTAAAAAAGAAGTTTTGCAGTTATTTCCATGATGCCCTGACCAGTACCTGGCGGACAGGAATGTTAGACAGCAGCTGTATTGATGTCTATCTTTGAAAGCAGAGACACCCTGAAGATAAAGACAACCCGTCTTCATCAAGGATTCTAATGACTCCCAACTCTCAAGAGACTTTGTATTAGACATTTTTCTAAGCTGCTGGGGCCAGAGAGATGGCCCCATCTCTGGGCAAAGACATCTACCACCAAACCTGATGAACTGAATTCAGTCCCTGGAGTTCTAAGGCAGAAGGTATGAACTAACCCCTGAAAGTTGTCCTCTGACCTCCTCACACGGGCAGTGGCATGCTTACCCCTAAACATGCACACAAAGAACATATTTTAAAACGTGGTAATGATTCACCTGACATGAATTTTCCATCCTGATAGCATTTTTCAAGAAAACTGATAGTCTCAAGAAAACTGGAAACATTACTGCAATACTGACTAAAACACAGAGTCCTTTTCTGGGATGGGGTGGGAGGGACCTGGCAGAGTTACTCCTGCATTTCAAAACCTCTGCTAATATGATATTATACTGCTGGCAAAAGTAATGGCAACACATTATCAGTTAACCTACTGGCCTTTCAGGTATGATACAAGGTATATGCACCAGCTTTTCTGCCTTCCTTCACAAACAGACCCTGATAAACAGCTTCTGGTCTTCATAGGAAGCTGGCTTGACAACGTGCTTTACTGCTTTTTCTTACTGAGGCTTTAATTTTGTTTTAACTTTTATTGAAAATGTTTTTTTTCCCCTCACATAATATACCCTTATTTTGGTTTCCCCTTCCTCTACTTCCTCCAGTTCCTCCCATTCAATCCATTTCTCCTTAGAAAACAAACAGGCGTCTAAAGGATAGTAATAAATAAGATAAAACAAAAACTGAATTGGACAAAATGAAGGAAAAGAGCCCAAGAGAAGACACGATAAACTGATGCAGAGACCCACATTCTCATATTCAAGAATCTCATTAAAAAAAAAAAAAAAACTAAACTGGTAGCTATAGACTGGTAGCTATAATATATATGCAAAGGACGTGTAGAGGGTAAAAAGAGAGAAGAAAAATACATAAATAAAAAACAGGGAGAGAAGCGCTGAAAGCAGTATCATGAGACAGAGAGACCTCTCAAGAAGCCTGAGTCCGTTTACTGCTGGCCTCCGACCGCTGGGCACACAGCTGCCCTTAAAAGGCCTTCCGTCCAGACAGGACGGGCCTTTTCGCCATGCACATTCTTGCATGATGTGGTGGTGCGGCCTCCTGTCTCAAAACAAACCGGAGGCGGGGAGAAATGAAGTTACTTGCTCTGAGTTCAAATTTAATCACTACATTTCTTTGGAGATGTATAAACTGTAAACGTTATATACAAAGTAAAACTTTTTTAGTGTGTTTCATCGCATTACCGAACTCATTTTCTGAGATCCTTCCTTTGAACCTACTTTTTAGCTGAATGGCCATGAGTTGATGTCACAAGCGAAGCTTTGACTCACATAAAAATATGGCCAATTATCTCTATGGTATCCTCAAAACTTAAGCTGTTCAAAACAAATATTTGGGTTATTCTGCTTTTATTCAGTGTTGATCTGAAGCTCCATCATTCTGAAAAATTACAACAGTAGTAACTAGAGCTAGTGTTGCCACACAGAGAACATGGATTCTAAACCGCACAGACGCAGGGCAACATGGTGACACATACTATTAATTACATATTCAGCCTGATTTAGTCTCAACCACAACATCAAAAAGCAGGGAATATCATAATTAGGATTATGAAATTACTATTTAGAAGTCTCTCTGGAAAGACACTGGCACATGAGGACACTGATTTCTACCATTGGCAAGTTGTTTTTTAACTTAAAAAATTAATTTTGTGTATATAATGTGAGCGCAGGTACCCTCAGAATCCAGACGAGGGTGTTGGATCTCTTGAGGCAGGAGTTACAAGTGGTTGTAGTCTGATGTAGATGCTGAGAATCGAACTCAAGTCCTCTGCAAGAAGTACGTGCTCTTAAGCAGCTGAGCCATCTCTCCAAAATCCCCAACTGAGTGTCGTATGAAGCTGCCACCAGCAATCTGCATATAACCTCTCGACCTTTTGTTACTGGCAAAGCCAGGCCCATCAAGTTACTGTCAGCATATCTGTGTACCCGGGCGGGAACGTCAGAACAAACAGCAGCAGCAAGATACAACACCCTGACCGAACACCCTGGAGCTGGGAAACATAGGCGAAGCTGCTTAAAAAGCCAAATGGCAAATGCGGCATAGAATGGAGAGGGGTGGTGCTCGAGTAGTCTAATGCGTCATCAGACACTGTTATCTATAATCAGAAATATCTTTGTGCCTAAAAATATTTCCTGAAAACATCCATTGTCTTAGGTTTGAAAAATAACGAGACTGCATTAAGTTTATTATTGTGATACACGGGATCGAATGCCAAGACACTGGACAAGCAGTCTGCCACTGGCCTGTAATCCTCAGCTCTGAACCTCCAATAGTTCAATAATACTCATACAGTGTGAATTAAATTAACAACTCAGAGTTCATATTTAAAGAGGAAAAAAACTGTAAAGCACTGTGACTCCTTTGTGATGGGCTGTGTAAAAAATCAACGTTAAAGAGAATTTTGCATTGTAAAATTTCTATGACAAACAGTTCACTATTCTTGAACTCTGCTTCAAAGCAGAACTTTCTGGAGCTCTGTACTCTGCTGCCCAATAGCTAAAAGCACTTACAGAACATTTAAGCATTGCCAGTGTGCCTTAACCGATAACTTAAACAGCCATGCGTGACTAACGGCTACCATACTGCACAGACAGATCTTGAAGACAAAGAGACAGCAAGCTGTCAAAGGGCACACCACTAATGTTCCAGAAGCTCTGTATAGGGAAAGAAAACACAGGAGTTAACGCAAGGGCATAATAAAATGAACATTCAAAGAAGCATAAATTTGATCTCCAGCATTGTAGGGATGCAATGTCAAATCCAAGCACTGGGTCTGTGGATATGAAGAGTGCAGGAAACAGGAGGTAGGGGTGAAAGACATTGGTGGCCTGTAACTGCAGTGACAGGATGGCCCATTTTACATGGGGAGGAAAACACACTGTGAGCCCTGCACCTTCATCTATGCGTGAACAGCCACAGTGCATACGTTCCCTCTCTCTGTTTCCACAGATGAAGGTCTTGAGACAGGAGATTAATGAGATGAAACAAACGTCCACCTTCTACCTCAATCCAGCAACTAATGGTGTAGTCTATACTGCATCTCCTGTATCCACCACCCTAACATCCCTTTCTGACTGTTAACTACGCAAAGTTCAACTCCTCAAAGGCTTCACTGTCCTGTCAACACCACCGTATCTTCCTAAACACTGTCACTGACTGAGAGCCACTAAGACACATTTTTTTTTTCAGTATGACAAACACATGATTTACCATTCATGCTCTGACCCATCAGGCATTCAAATCTGAGGATCAAGTGGAATGTTTAAAGGTTAAAATCTTACAAGCAGCCTCAAAGAATCTGGAAATGAGCTTGGAGATCTCCATGCCTCGTCAAAACACAACCTGTCATTTTACATGCTTTTACTTTCAGAAAAGTGTACTATCTAAACAGAGACTTTAATGCTGCCAGTCAGTTATGACACAAAAGTTTTTCCCACAGAAAAGCCTTTGACCTTGCATGCTAACTTTCAAGTGCAGAAGACTGACCTAGTAAGCTGTGTGTGCTGAGACCTGGCACCTAAGTTTCCTAGCAAGTCAGTCATGGCTTTGTCTTTTCATGCATTCAAGGTACACTAAGACCTGATGAAACCTGATCTACAGGCCACATAGAAACACCCACAGGGTCAGTCTCCCCAGTGCATGCCATGGACGTAGCATCATAGGTGACCACACAATTACACCATGGAGGACTGCGGGTAAAGAGTGATCTCCTGTTATACAGCATGTGCTAATCGTCATTTAAAGAGGAAGAGAACTGAAAATGTCTATCAGAATTAAATTTACCCTTCCCTTTATTTTACTCATCACTAAGCAAACTTGTGAAAACTGTGCCTTAATCTCTACCAAATATCAGAGTTTGAAGTTTTAAAAATCTTTTTGGAAAACTAGAAATTAGCTGTGGCATGCCTATGCATACCCAATGTTCTACAGGCCACCTGCAAGCTTTGGAAAATCTATTAAATAAGTGTGTGTGGAGCTGGGGACTACGTGCTTTTAACCTCCTTCCAAAGGAAGCTTAAGTCCCTGGCTGAAGCTTTGCATAGGAGCAAAGACTTAAATTTTCTAATCTTTCTTAATGTTTTTAAAAAAGTAATTCCAGGTTGTTGTTGTTTTTAAATGTTCATGTGTTTGTTCAACAAAACTTTTAGATGTGTACAAGGAGCCAGGCACTGAGGCAGGATGGGAGATCTGAGTGCTACTCTGAAAGGGCACAAGGTGGAACGAAGGGGGTGGGGAAGAGGGAAAAAAAAAGTTAGCAAGAATTGCTGGGAACTTGCCAGGGACTGAGAAGAGGTATGTCTGAGAAGTGAGGGGCAGCAGGGAGAGCAGAGCAGCCAGCTCTGCAGAGGTGAGGACCTCCGGGAGCATCCTGGAAATGGCCAGCCAGATCCGGCTGTTAACTCTCAGCTGCGCTGGCCACTGGAGACACAGCCTAGCCAGTCCTGCAGCTCAGATGCCATCAGGGAGGTCATCACGGCAGAGACGGTCTCGGCAGGTAATCGTGTCCGGTTGTATAAAACGCTGACGATACACGCTGCACTTGTGAGGAACAATTCTGATTACACGTATTCAGTCCCACTTCAATCTTATGAGTCTGGGACTAAAGTGTTTAATCCCACACAGTACTGAGGCATCACAAAGACCTGGCTCAACTCAAACCAAGACAATGGTGGTGTTGTTTCGGGAGATTCTAGAAAAATATTCTACTAAACATGAAAGAGGATGCATTCCTCAGTATGCAGACAGCGGTGCAGTCCTTGGGACAGACAAGTAAAGAGACAAAGAATGAGTGATGGTGAGGGCTATTAGAATGCATTTAGGTGTATCTGGTAAAAGATAAGGTTTCAATTTCTCAATGTGGTGCTAAAATGAGATATCAAAAACAAAACAAAACAAAACAAAACAAAATCGAGGACATCTCTTAGGTACCCAGGAGAGAGGCATGTAGATAAAGCTTACACTGCCTACGGCACAGGCACGTAGAAACTTTTCTAACCTAGGCATCATGGTGTGGCCATGGATATGCTAAATAAATGCACGAGAAGCAATGAAACCACACCGGAGAGAAAGTGGGAAAGGGGACTTGGAAAATCCAGGAGAGGTAGTATCCAAAGCCAGAGAAGCAGTGTTCAGAAAGCAAGAGGAAGTTGCTACTACCATTAGAGGCTGCTGAGCTGGCCAAGAGCAGAAGTGAGGGAAATGGTTGTTGGGATGGGGGAGGAGACAACGCACCACCAGAAGGAGCAACGGGAAGAGTGGTGTGGTCAGAAGGTGACTCCAGCTACAGGAGAGATGAAAAGAGGGTGCAGAAACTCACCCACATGAAAACACTCTTCCCAAAGACCAGTCTCTAACACAGTAAAGAGACTAATAATGGGAAGGTAGCAGAAGGCAAAGGGAAGTCTTCCTGAGAAGTCTTACTTTTGTTTTAAATAAAAGTGAGAAACTAGCACATTAGTGTAAAAATGACATCACAGACAGTGTGAAGGGTTAAGAAGACACAAGAAGGAGCTGCAGGGCTGTGAGCAGACAGGACAGGGGTGCAGAGAAGCCTAGGCAGTGAGTGACACGCCTACTGTAAGCACCAGTCTTTAAGTGGCTTCACGGTCTGAGGCAGTGTTTCTCAACCCCTGTGGTTTGCAATCCAGATATCCTGCACATCAGATATTCACACTGCAATTCTTAACAATAGCAAATTTCAGTTGTGATGCAGTAACGAAAATGTTTGGGGTCAGCACATGAGGAACTGTATTGAAGGCTCGCAGCATCAGGAAGATTGAGAACCACCGTTCTAAGGGGAAGGGGAAGGCACACCATGCCGAGGCATGGGGAGGGATAAAATAGGAAGTACCTTGGAGAACCACTGGCTCCAACTGAATTGCGAGTTTTGTGATTAGTGAAAAATTTTCCCTCTGGTTTAGGCAGAATGGAGGCAGCTAATGGTGGAAAAACCAGGTGCGATACACAATCCTCTCGCCAGCTTACACACAGCTGCATTTCCTCTTATGCATGGGCCCATGAAATCCTTGAGATGGTTTCAGGAACGGGATTATCTTCAAGTGTCCAGGTCTAAGGAGAACCATCTTCTCATGTGACTGCACGTGTGTATATAAACACACACATACAAACACATTACAAAAGCATGTATTGAATTTGTCTTACTTCCAACGTGAATAAACAATTTTAAGTTTTCAATAGGAACACTACTATGTTTCATCTCAAAGGTCATCTACTCCATTCAAAACTCGGAAGTCTGTTACAAGATAGAAAAAAACTTTGATATTTTTAAATTGGGTGTTACCCTTAAATATAGTACTATTTTGGGTGCTTTATCCTGGGTATTTTCTTTTAGTCTGTCTTCCCATTCACCAGTTTTCTTTTTAAAAGAACAGTATGTTATTTTTAAGCATGTGGGTGCTTTGCCTGCATGTGTACATGTATGCTATGCTCTTGAAAGTCTGAGTCCGTCCCTGGGACTGAAGTGACAGCTGTCACATGGGTGCTGGTAACTGAACTTGGGTCCTCTGAAAGAGCAGCCAGTGCCATTAACTACTGAGCCATCTCTCCAGCCCTAGGGGGAAAAAATCATACTAATTTTTACATACTCCTGGAAATTCATCTCAGTATTTGTGCTCAGTATTTAGAAAATACCTTAGTTCTAAGGGACTCTAAAGGCTGAAATACTGTACGCCATCAAAAGTGACTGATGAAAGAAACTGTGACCAGATCTATGTCCAAAAACTTCATGTGAACATCCTAAACCTTTGGTATATGGTTTTAACAATCTCACCCCTTTCCTAATAAGGCTAAAAATATACAAAGTCAAGCTACAATTTAGGCTGTGGCAGTCATAAAAGTGAGAAAAGATCATGAGAGGAGGACGGTATTCCCAGAGGAAATGTCTTCAGAGAACCTTTTCAAAGATTACAGGGTGCTGACCCACAAGGCACAGCCTCTTTCCTTTGTCCTTTGTCCACAATCTTAACCCATCCACCTCCACGTGCAGTCACCAGACCTGCAGTATCTGGAGGAGCTCTAACAATGCATCTTGACACAGCATCTACAGCAGAGACAGAGGTGGCGGAGGTCCTCCGCTGAGCACATCTCAGCTGAGCAAGCATACGTCCAGGGATGGGTTTTCCCGCTGCAGAGCAGCACGCTTGGTATCAGCCCTCTTCTCTGGGGCCACAGCCATCTGCACTGAACTGAGCCCTGGACAGGGGTCTGGATGTGCCACCGATTTTCTTCCTAAAGAAATTCAAGTGGAACTGGCAGCACTTGTTGCTAATCAGAGGAGAAAAGGCTAAATACTCCACATTCTAGGGTCCAACTGGTATGACATCGTTCAGATGCATCTCGAAGACTTTTGGTATGTAATGGTCCAAGATTAAGTATTGTAGAAAAAGTCCACCAGTTTTACCCATAAGTTAACTATAAAGTGACAACCAGGCCCTCATACTAGCTGAGTAGAAAAACCAACGGAAGGTCAATATGTTGACATAATGACTATACTCAAGAAAGATGGTAGGTCTGGCGCCTTAGCTCCAAAGGAAGTGAATATCGTCCATAATTCAGAAACAACTTAAGAGGTACGCAAATCAAAACAAAGGAATGTGGAAAACAGCCTTGGCATGAGTATTCTAATCAGTTATAAATCATGTTTGAAACTGAGAGAAAACCTTTTATCTATCTGCTACTAAAAATTACTGAACCAATTTAAACTCTGGGGCCAACATTAAGTGAATTGTTTTATTGTACTACGATTAATTCAGAGCCCTGTGGTCAGTCAAGTTCTGACCCAGACAAAGTTTGCTTTTACTTTCTTTTCATAAACACGACAGAACCGATCTCTGAGGGAACTCAAAAGTTTTTAGTAAGGCCATACCCAGTGATTTCAAGGTCAATCTATGTGGGTATTTCAACCACATCAGACACTCATCTCTGGGTCAACCACTATCTAATAAACATGGAAACTTCATTTTCAGAAAGAAGCGAGATGCTACTTAGTTCCTATATAGCATTTGCTCTTTTCATAAATAGTCTTTGTACTCATCTATCACTAGTTTATTTCCATTTGGCAATAATAATAGCATGCCGATCACAATTCCATTTTCTCTCAGATTACTTCTGTGTCCTCATAAAATTTCTTTCTCTAAACTTATTCAATAAAGATAAATTTCCTTTTTTAAAAAATAAGGTTTAACATTAAAAAAAAAAAAAACTGTGGGGCTGTGGACACAGCTCAGCAGATAAGGACTCCTAAATGATGGAAGGGAGAAGCAATTCATGCAATTTGTCCTCTAACACCAATACCCTTGAATGCAGTGAGACTCCTGGCCCCCTCCATAAATACAGGAAGGTCAAAAAGACATTTTTAAAGAAAAACGAACTATGTCCTAAAGTTATGTGTTGGCATGCTTCTAATGATTTTACCTACAAGGCTAACATCTACCTAAAGAGGTATAGATGAAAGTATGACTGTTTCATATAAGACCTCCGAAGAAGGACTCCTCCCTATCCATACCTAAAAACAAGATCAGACTTGGAGTTCTGACGCCATGCCACCCTCGGGAAGAGGAGCTGACAAATATGTGTACATTTCTGTTTTTGTTCCTAAATACCTCAGGGCAGCCAGGAGCGAGCCACTTATCTCAAAGCAGCAAAAGCAAGAACTTTCACTGTGTATATTACAAATCCCACAACAGTTTAAGAACTACAAAACTTTTCCAGCAGGAGCTGGAAAGCTGGCTCAGTGGTTAAGAGCACTGGTTGCTCTTCCAGAGGTCCTGAGTTCAATTCTCAGCAACCACAGGGTGGCTCATAACCATGTATGTGATCTGATGCCCTCTTCTGGCATGTAGGTGTACATGCAGATAGGGCACCCATATACATAAATAGATAAAATCTTAAAAGAAGGAAAAAATAAACTATAGGCAAACTAAAGGAACACACTGAGACCACTTTTCCAAAACATGGAATGTGTTGATAAAGTGTTCCAGTGAGAAGGCTCATGCACAGATTCCAGACCTAATGCTCTAATCAGTGACAAACAAGTATAGCGGACAGCGGACAGCTGACAGCTGCTGGGCTGTGGGTTGTTTCATCCCTTTTCTTCAGTGCTGTAGCCACTGGTAAAGCGCCCAAGCTCCAGTAAGTAACTCCTTCCACCCTTGATCATGAAAGCAACCCTAAACTCAATGTACCACCAACCCAACAAAACAGGACATAAAAACAAGAGGGAAAACTTGAGAAGAACAGAAGGACTGAGCAGTGTGAGAAGAGAGTAATGATAGGTAAAGATGACCAAGATCCGTTATATAAATGCATGAAACTGTCAAAAAATAAAAATGAGAAAGATGGCTGCCTGGAAAAAAAATAACTGCTGGGTTATGGCAGCAGTATTTTGGTCTAGTTCCCTAGCATCTGCTACAGTAGAAGGCAAGCATGCCCTGGTTCCTAGTGTTTGTCTGCAAGACAGTAAAATTTCCCATTCTGGGTGGCATGGCAATGTTAAACATTCTTGAGTTCATGATTTTTTACTTCTGTTTTTCTGCTGTGACAAGTCACAGGGAAAAGGCACTTCAAAGTGAGTTCCTCCTCTGGGTCTGAAGATGCTTCATCATAACAAAAGAAAGTTAAGATTAGCTCTGGCAGCCTGAAGCAAAGGTGCTTGGGTCTCAACAATTCTGCTCAGTATTTGCGCTGCTTGGAGAGGAGAAGGGTATGTGAATAATTATAGAGGCACAAGGCAACATTCAAGATACTGTCTCAGTCACTAGCTACATTTTACCACTAGAGGGCCCAGAATGGATGAGGTGACTAGGACAGGTTCACCAACTAGATAGATGCTAGCTAGCATTTAACAACTTAAAAAGAAATTACAAGAAACTTCCTCTTTGTATATGCCTTCCAAATGTACAACAAGGCAAAAACTATCATTTTTCTCATGACACGCCTATCTATGCACACAGGTTAACTGAAATAAAGTCCTTTGTAATTCACCAGTAATTCACCATTCTAACAGTGGTCAATACATCATCAAATGTAGGTTTTTTCTTGAGCACTGACTACAAAGCAGTCAAAGACAGTACCCTGCTGTACCACTCCTTCACTCTGAGATCAGTCTTCTCTCAGAACCCTGTCTCCAACCAACCTTTGGTATATTTGGCTCAAATGGCCTGAAAAGGGCTGAAAGAAATGCACAAAAATGAGCCACACTATAGAGGGTCTAAAGAACACTAGGCAATAATTTTAAAGAGCAACGTAAGATAAAATGACTTAAAATGCTTTTATATGCACTTGTTACCATTAACACCTTTTAGAAAGCACAGCCACGCCTCTGGCTTGCTCTCCCTTTCTCTCTGTTGTCTTGGATTTGAGTTAGAGGGGCAATTTTAGTCTTGTCTAAAGACTAGAGGTGGTCCTGATAAGAAAATATTAGGCATCAACATTCCGGGTCCTAACAAGTTCCATAAACAGAGATGTAAGGAAAGAAAATATTGGCTGTAAGCTATCTACTTCCTGTGAGAACACCAATGATAGCAATATATATAAAAAAAAGAAAGTCTGCAAGGCTTCATGAAGGGTGAAGCAATTAAACCTTCCGTGCATGTGCGCAAGCGCACACGAACAACTATTTCCAGTTGTGAATTATATTGTTAGGAACTGTTTTGAAATGTTAAAAAATGTAAATTGCTAAAAAGAGGAAACATCTACCATGGGGGAGCATTGGAAAACCTGGCTCAACCAATCCCAGTCAGAATAGGTGGCTGCTCAAGTTGCTTTTGTGGGTATTTGACGCTGCTTTAAAAAAGAGAGGCTCTGTGACATCACCCTTGTCCACCAGGCCAATCAAATGAAGCTTTACAAGAGAAGGATAAAAGGAATGGAGAACTGTCCAAAGGGAAAGCAAAGCAAATGTGGTAGAACTAAAGAGCAGGCAGAATGCTTGTCTCAATCTTGTATTTCCAGCAATGTGATCCTGCAAGACCTGGTTATGCCTTTAAAATCCTTTCCGTTTGATGTCTGGCGATGTGGGAAGCACCTACACAAAACTTTCGTCTTCCACCCCTGGTAATGTGGCACCCTCAAGTTAGCTGGAAACTGGTTAACAGGAAGCTAGTTGAGTTCCCAGTTCACAGCTGACCTTCATCTGTTGTTCCTTCACATGCAAATTCTCACAACTACATGCCTGCTTTTACTACCACATAGATGGAATTGTTCTGGGAATGGCAATGGTGCTATTTTCTTTGCCCTTGGGCTTTGAAATGTGAGCACTGGGCAGGCAGGCTATCCATTCTTCTGCATTTGAGGTCTTCTGTCAGTCCCTCTGATGCAGCAATAAAAGACACTCACAGGATCGCCCCTTTCCAGCTATGGCTTTCCGGATGAAGGGACGAACTTTAGCTTCCCTCAGAACCTAGGCCTCTCCTTTCCTACTTGTTATCTCTGATAAGGAAATGACTACCGTATCTGAAGATACAGATAATTTTGTTTTTTATTGTTTTTTTTTTCTTTTTGTTGTTTATTTGTGTTGGTTTTTCAAGATAGAATTTTTGTGTAGGCCCTGGCTATCCTGGAACTTACCATGTAGACCAGGCTGGCCTCCAAATCACAGGCCCACCTGCCTTAAGTGCTGGGATTAAAAGTATGTGCCACCACAGCCTGGCCTAATTTTGGTATTTTGCAATGCCAATGGGGCTAAGACTTCTACTCTGTCTTCCCAAACTGCACGTTACTAAATCACTTGATCCAGAGTTAAGCTAGACAGATTGTAAACCGTACTCCAGGGACTACAGATCTGGGCTGGCAGTCATTTCCTTTCTCTCCCCCAGACAGGACTCTTTTGAGACTCTGAACTCTGATACTCATCTAAGGGTGAAAGTGTTTACAATATGCTCAAACTCTCAGTATCACACGATGGGGGCAAAAACAGAAATTTAAACAAATATCTAAATATAATGAGCCAGACACAACCCAATAAAGTGATTGACACAATTTATTTCCAGGATTAACAACTTTTTAAGCATGAATATATTCAAGGAAAAAGTCTTTGTTTTTCTCAATTTCAAAAGAATCGACCTTTTTCAAGTACCACTTGGAGTAGGGGTAAGCTACTTGAAAAACCTGATTTCCTCACTTTATTGGATAAGAAATTCAGCAATACTGATTTATTCAAGAGACTGAACCTGGATATGGTTCAGACAGTGAAGAAAAGGAGGAGGCTCTCTAGGCACCCCTCTCCCTGACATCAGACATGGCCATCACTCCATGTCAAACTCTCCACCTGGGACAGAGTTGGGATTCAGATATACAGAATGCTTTCAGAAACCTACAGAACCCCAAGAACCATGCAACACCATTTCCTCTCTGACTCTGGTTCTAGCACCTAATTCTGCATACATAATTCCTTAGTTGTCACAATTCCCAGTGGCACCCCAGCCACGCTGGCCATGATGGACCTGGTAGGTGCCACAGTGTGGAAGCCCTGAGCACTCCTCACATCGCACCCAGGGGGTCCTCAACTTCACGCTCTGTAAAAGCTACAAGGGTCACTGTTACGACATCTACTCGGGTTTGGACCTTTCCATCCATACTCATCTAACTCAGAGTTCAGTCAGACATATGTGCATTTTTTTAAAATCTGGTATTGCCGGACAATTGTGTGAAAAATGGGTTTTAAGGTTACACTGTATTTTTAAAAGCCTGTTTCTACTAAGCCACTGAAATAGCAAAGGGGTCATACAGTACAGAAACAAAAAACAAACAAAAAAACCCAAAACCAGAAAACATAAGACTTGCCAGGTTTTTTTTTTTTGGTTTTTGGTGTTTTTTGTTTTTGATAACATGACAAAGTGAATCAAAACAAACAGTTTTAAGAGCACTATTTAATGAAGCCTGAAAACCGCTCCGCCCATACAGGTCTACCCTCCTTCCCTCTCATGCTGGAGGATCATACCCAGGGCTATTCGTATACTACACACCGCTGAGCTGAGCTCTGGTTCATACACTACCTTTTTTTATCCTGCTATTATTGAGAGGGAACAGAGGGGAGTGAGCCATGAGGGCAGAGAGGGGCAGGGAGGGAAAGAAAGGGGGTGCCTGGGACAAAAGAGGAGAGCGAGCGGGGAGAGAAGGCAGGAGAACAAACTTGTGGGGAAAGAGGTAATATGGTACACACACAGAGGGAGAGAGAGAGGGAAGGAGGTAAAGGGAAGGAAAAAGGACGGGGGGTGTACAAGAGAGCACAAGGAGGTGGAAAGTGGTCCTTCTACCCCTGCACACACCTGGTGGTGGCGGCAGGTTCATCAACTACTTTTTAATGAAAGAAGAATTCACAGTGGCTGCTTGTTGTGATCTAGCAGTAATGTTACTGGATTTTCCTTGCACATTCCATTAGGCCAAGTGTTAATGAGAAAGTATGGGCATCTCACACTCTTCCGAAAAGGTGGGCAGTGTGGACTATCCTGTTTAACAGTTTGCAATCACTGTTGTAGAAGCCACAGTGATTTGACGATGGTGCTCTATACTGACTCTGTCCCTCTGCTGTGCCCACTCTTGCCACTATGCTAGGAGGTCAATTCACATGCATTGTAGTTACCCAGTTTAGTCTTAGGCTGTCGTGGCTATGATAGCTATTGTCCCTCAAAATATTCGGAGGTACCTCAGACCTTCTAAGAAAACAATCTGGCCAGGCAGTGTCAGCATATGCCTTTAATCCCAGTATTCTGGAAGCCAAGGCAGGTAGATCTCTGAGTTCAACCCGGTCTTCAGAGTGAGTTTCAGGCCAACCAAGGCTATACAGAGAAACCCTGTCTCAAAAGAATCAAAAAGATTCCAGACACGCACTGACAAGAAGATGGTGCAAAGACAAATGAGAGAAGACAGCAGACACCAGCATGAGGAATTTGCAACTCAAGGACAGTTCAGGAATTCCTGAAGATGCAAGGGAGGGTTTGTCTCCAAGATCTTTGGCGGAAGCAGGGCTTTGCTGACATAACACCCATATTTCTAAAAGCAAGAGCTACAGCTTTGGAAAAGCACAGTTTTGAAGTTGTCAGAAAAGCCTGGGTGGGAGAGGAGCCCCATGCAAGCCAAGGGCATAGGGCAAGAGGGCACTGTCTCATTTTAAAAGAACAGGGTATCTGAGTCTCCTCCTCAGTGACTATTTCTCAAGATAAACTGTGGAAAATGCTTGCCAAAAGGGATTAAAACGTCTCCCCTCCCCCTCCAAGCCATTCCGTGCCTGTAATGAGAAAACTAACACAGTCATGGACTACTGGAGCTATCCACTGAGAAAGTAATAGATTCAGAAGAGGTTCCGTGTAAAGTATGAGTATGACTCTCAGTCCTCAGCGAGGGTCTCAGTAATGGTAATGCTACCACTCTATTCAAAAGCCAAATTCAAGTCCAAAGGAAGATCTAGTTTACACACCACACATATTAAACTATCTTTCCAAACTGTAAAGGACAAGTCCAGATTTTACTACTGCCATAGCTAATGTAAAAACTGACCCCCACCCCCGTGAAATAGGAAACAACCCATTATCAAAACAAACCAGAGTAACATTTTATTTCATGTAACAATCATAAACAAAATGACCAGACTTGCTAAGATTAGCAGAAATAACACGTTACCTAACAAATGAGTATTTGCAGGAAGACTGCGCGTAACATGGCAAATATTTAGTCACTAGTTTGATGGCTCTGGAGATGGTACCACGACATGATGTAGACTACGTTTATATGAATCTAGCTTGAGAACATGAACACTTGGAAGAATCCAGTCATGTATCAAGGTAAAATGACTGCAGATGAAGCATCATCACAAAGCACAGACTATCCTCGACACTGTAAACTGAAGTGGCAAGTACACATTAGTATTTCTAAATGTACACACTATACGTTCACAATCACTTTGTTTAATCTAAGCCCCAGACTATTTATAAAATGGTTTTATTAAAAAAAAAAGATTACTAAATCTTTCTTATACATACAATGCATAAAACGCTGAGTTTTATAAGTTGTCAAAACTATACCCTCAAGTGCATATCTGTAAAGAAGCCCTCACTCGTTACAAAGCATCCTCAAGGGGAAAAGAAAATGGAAAAGGGTTTTCACATTTTATTTGTGAGCAAAGTGTTTTCTAAATGAAACCTTATTTAGTATCAATGCGATGTAAACCTGCCTTCCAATATATCACTGCATGAACTTAAAAACTACGAAGTTCAAAAAGAGAGTCCTTAGATCATGTAAAGGAGGAGTAACAGCGTACAAGCGCAACCACAGAGGGGAAGCTCAGGGCAAAGGCAACCGTAAGTCCAAAACACCTGCTTGGGCACTTACGTACCAGGGTCTCAAAGAGCAACTATGAGACTTTAAGAAGCCACCTGTATCTGTGGCCTAAGTTTCTCTTAAGCAAAACAAACATACTACAAAGACTCCTTTCCAGGGTGGCCATAAGACTGCATCACATCCACAACGTGATAATTCTACTTCCCAACAAGGTATATACATCCTGTGTAGCTATGGGTATCTTCAATAATAAAGACTGTTTAGCTACAAAAAAGTAAGGACAGCAGATTCAGTAGCTTGCCCAAATATATTCAAGCAATTGGTAAGGCCAGGTTTAAAGCCCAGTCATTTTAAGTTATTATTCTAAAGGCATTATTTTAAAGTGATCCAACGTCGTTGTTTTTTTGGTCGTGTCCCCCCACCCCCAGTTTCTCTTCAACTTGTCACCCACAAAACAGAAAAATTTCAATAATTCTTATTATCTGTTTTTGTTACTGTTGTTTTAAAGACATGAACTCACTATGTGAATGTGGCTGAACTCAATACCTTACTGCTTCAGACTCCTAAGTGGCCAGGAGTCACTATGTTCTAAGACAGTCAGTAAGTTAAGGTAAAATGCTGGAAATAGCCCGAAGATCAGGACAAGGAAGGCAACCCATTTTCAATGTAAGCCAGTGCCACCTGCTCCACCATAGCCACCACCGCTGCCAGGAAAGGAAAAGAGCCAACACAACAGTGACAGACAGGGAAGGAGGAGACAAAGGGCATGCACATGAACTCATCCCGTGTTCAGAAATTCTGCCCTGGTGGAGTCAATCAATTTCAGATGAAAAGTATTTCAAAACAAAACAAAACAAAGCACAGAAGAATCCATATTGAACACACATATTCTTTTGCTTGTCATTATTCCCTTAACGATGAAGTGTAGTAACTGCCGACCTTGCATCACGTCACAGTAGGCATGAAAAGTAACCTCGAGATGATTTAACATACATGGAAGGATACAAGAGTAGGCTTCAGGAGAGTTGGGTACCTGAAGGGAAGGTCCTAGTATCCATCCCTTGCAGACTGCCTCAGGGCACAATGTGTCCACCCATTAAACCATGCATCTGGCTGTCTGCAAATATAGTCTCTGTGTACTACATGAAACAGCTAACATTTTATATGATTTTAAGTTACTCCATTACACTCTCTTCCCCCTTTGATATAAAAACAGAGAAAGGCGGGGGTGGGGTGGGGGGGAGAGAATCAAGTTCTTTGTTACCTATCTTCGACAATGTTTTAGAACAGAGCAAGGTAACTGTGAGTGCACAAGGGGGTAAGGGGGGGAAATGGGCTTGAAGAGGGAGGGTCGAAGCCAGGAGCCTATCTAGAGAAGTCACTGATCTGTGTTAGCTCCTGATATAAAACCCATCGGTGCAGTCCTATTGGTAACACTGATGCCAGTTCCTAACCAATTTAACTATTATAATTTTGTCCACTAAAGCTTCCTGCCGTCATTAAAACAAGTACTCAATAAAGTAAAAGCTTGTACTGTCCTATAAAAAGCACGTGCAAGTAAAGGAAATGCTTCTTGTAGTCACTTCGTGGTTTCTTTTCCATTCTTCTCTTGGTGCAATAGTTCATTTTTAAAAGCATGAGTTTAAACTATGATGACTTCTCTACATTTTAGTTTCCCTCCAGCATCAACTGGCAGAAACGCAGTTTTCTTATAGCAGTAAAAAAAAATTCTATGAGACTAGAATATTTTAAGAAGAAAACAAGAGCGTAAGCCGGGTCCGGTGGCTAACAAGCATTTGTAATCCCACCACTAGAAAGAATAAAGGAGGGAGTTCAAAGTCAGCCTAAACTACAGAGACTGACCCTAATTGAAAAATGAGAGGGGAGGGAATATAATCAGTGTAGATCTGAAATAGAAATGTGTGGGTGGTATTAAGCAAAAGATACATGCACTGAGGAAGGTGTGTCTATGTAGCTTTTGCACACATATCTGTATCTAATCGCCTAGAAAGCAGGGAGCCCCAGTGAGCATCACCCTGCACATCACTTTCTGCGTGTGCCCGTGTCATAGCATGGTGTTACTGATTCTGGAGTCTACCCTCAGAAAGCGGTCCCAGACCAAACTTTTAACCTTCCATTAAATTTACATATTTTTTCTTTAGACATGAACATCACATTTTTGGTGCCTATAGTTCACATGGTTTAAAAGATGCTATTATTTTATATAAAATCCACAGCAAAAACACTTAGAAAAAACAGAATCCTATGCCATCCTGTAGCATCTATGTGTAATTAAATCAGTGTTTTATCTGCCTGACTTAAAAATGAATTACAGAAACCTGTTCTCATCTTTCTGCAGTATGTAATCACAATACTTGTTTATAAAGGGAAAAATCTAAAAGGTGCTGGATTATTTTAATAACACAGCACCTAGTAAATAATGTCTTACTAATATAAAGGCACATAACGTACAGCAAAAATATTTTAATTGAATATAAATACCCTTGGTTCAAAGGTCAAGCATGCCCATCTGAATACACAGTGAGGAAAATATAATACCCTTGAAATCCTTTACTCAGAGTAGACACGTACCAGATGGGCGATGAACGTGTGCAAGTTCACTCAGTCATGAATGTTCCATAAACTGTCTACTGTCTACTTACTCAGTTTCCCTTTCTTTGATTGTATGACCCTTTTAATGCTGAATATCTCTAGAGTCAGGAATTATTTTACAGCCATTGGTATGTCTAACTGGAAACATTTCCATTTCTGAGTAGTGCTGCTTGCAATTAATGGTATTTTATCCAATGAAATTCACTATTTTTTAAAACAAGTAACTTAAAAAATATTGCTCCCAGTCTTAAACAATCCTAGATGTCTGGTTCATACAATATAATTCCTCACACGAGTGAAGATGAAAAATTTAATAATACAGCAAAATATCCAGGACGAGAGAAACTTCTCTGATAAGAATAAAATGGTGGTGAAATTACCTTGAGTTTGAGTGGGCCACTTCTCCTACTTGAACCTTTCAATGACTTCAGATTGTTACCTCCCTACACTGACATAAAGAGTGCTGCACATCAAGGTGACTGTTACACGTTTCTATGCACGGGAGAAGCTACTGACCGCAGTACACACACTAAAGCTAAGACCTGAGCTCACACTTAACAAAATTTGCCATTTCTGTGTACTGAACTACATGTAGCATTGCTCTGCCACACCACACATTAAAACTCCATGGGGCTACTGGGTATAGTTCAGTGGGAGAACACCAGGGATGAAGCTGCCCAGGGGTGATGAAGGCCCACTATGTGATTCAGGTCTCTACAGTACTGCCTGCAAAGCCACAAAGCACTGCACCAAGTGGTAGGGCCAAACCAACATTTCCATATGGTAGTATTCTATTGCCAGAGCTTCGACCAAAGACATACAAAATGTGACAGGTCCTAAGCCAAACTTATCAAAATCAAATAATCAACTTTTCTCTTGAATGTCTAAAAGCCCAGAAAAAAATACTAGTTCAGTAACTGAGACTGTGCATTTCCATCCTCAGTATTATGTTAACAAAACAAGGACAAGGGAGAAACAAACACAAAGTAAAAATGAAAGAATGTCCCCAAACATACTCAAGACACAATGCTAACAACTGGTTAACTTACACTTTCTAGAACCTTAAACCAATGTAAATACAACC
This sequence comes from Meriones unguiculatus, assembly GCF_030254825.1. Classification (NCBI taxonomy): domain Eukaryota; kingdom Metazoa; phylum Chordata; class Mammalia; order Rodentia; family Muridae; genus Meriones; species Meriones unguiculatus. The sequence continues at coordinate 66,453,341 of NC_083367.1, forward strand.
CTTCTCAAGTACTAGAGAGAAGGTCAAAGCTTAGAGTCAAAAACAAAAATCACTAACAAGAAAGCTTTATTTATACTGCTACTTAACTTGACTGAGCGTCCATTAACTTTGATCAGAGTAAAGGGAACTAAAGTCACTGTAGAAACTATTCGGTACCATTTTCTTAGGGTCACAGCCAGTCTTTCTTGCACTTACGTGAAATAAGTGTTGCATTTACTTTGTCCCAAGATTGCAATTTTAACTCTTTAAAGATCCTAAAAGGAAAACCTGAAATCCAATCAGACTATTACCTGAGTTACTTTGGAACTAAATATTCAAACGCTTCTACTCTTACATGCCTTCCCCAAATACCAAAACAGATTATGTCCTACTGTCCACAAAGCTTCTCAGAGCTATCTAGAGCATCACCAGAAGAGCACACAAACAAGTCCATTTTAAATGGCTGGTGTGCTGTCAGAGATCAAAAATCCTACACAGAGCAAAGGGCACACTGCTAGAAATGCAAAGGAAAGGAAATGACTGCTCACAGAATCGTATGAAAGCTTTCCACGGGAAACACCAATGGCTTTCCCCCATGTATATACTGTATATGGAGAGAACTCAAAAGAAAAACAGTAAATCAATAAAACTTAAGAGCAACAGAAAGTAAACCCCTAAATTCTTCTCGTCTGTTTACCATAGAGCCTCGTCTAAGCGATGTGACCCAGAGCCTACAGAACACATGGTGGACACCTGATTTCTGCTCTGTAAAATCACTTGAGCTATCAACACCAGGACACATTTTGTGCAAGATGTACTCACAGCAGGCATGTGAGCTAAGCTCCTGAAGGACAGTGTCGTCTACACACAACAGCAAATAGCGTGTGAAAACTTAGAGCACTTAATGTGAAATACGTGTTACATTTGGCTTTGTGCTTATTAACAAAGCCCTGAAAAAGTGCCTCTTGGCTGATCTAGTTCTTTCTAATTTCTTCACATTTATCAAGATTAAAAGCTATAACCTCGAGCGATGTTAATTTACCCAATGTTTCCAATTTTCTATCAAGTATTAAAAAGTATTGCATTAAACTTTAAAAAAAAATTCTCTGTATAAGCATAGAGAGAGAGACACATACAGAGAAAGAAAAACTACATGGCTTATACAATAAATACACATAGATATTGAGTACATATTAATCAGACTGTATGGTTTTTATATCAAGGTACAGGCTTTTATCACCACACAACTCTTCTTCGTTGTTAAAGGGTAATGGGAAACTTCCACAGCTAAGTGCATGCTACTAACATTCAGTTTTAAGAATTTGTAGATTAAAAAAATACAATTCCTAGAACACTGTTATCAAACAAATAAGTTTTATTGGCATCTAAAAACAAAATTCACCCAACATTGAAACGTTGTTTGCTTTTTTTTTTTCCACTTACTGCAGTATGAGGAACAAACCACACACACTTACTTTGGAGTAACAGAGACCATAGTGGAGATTTTTACAAAATCACTTTTTAAAATCTCTGTATTATGCTCCTCAAGAATCTAGAGCCAGTCCTTGCATAAAATGTCACAGCTTTGTCTGTCACCTTAAAATCCTGCAGCAGCCTAGAGATATGGAGAAGCTGTGCCACACCTTGCTGTCCTGAAATATGTCATCACTGCCACACCCACCCAATGACAGCGTCTAAAACCCTCTCTTCCATAGGAAGTCTCTGACAAGCTGTTAGCATCTCCTTGACGTTAAAAGAATCTGGGGCAACATTTATACTTTATCAGAAAAATAAAAAAATGTTTACCTACCATGTTCATATTAAGAACAATGTCTATACAAGTCAGTTGTACAATTATTTTAAGAGAAAGGTGAACATGAACATCAGATTAACTTAGTTCTGGCAGATAAACGTGAACAACTGTGGTGCAGTCAGCCATTAACCTCTTACAGAGATGACAACTGTACGAAAGGTTTCTTTTACCTACTGAGCGACGTTATGTCCCCTCAGTCTCTGTGCTCTCTACCACCGCTCCACTTTCTACACCAGCAGTTGTGCCGCTCTCCTCCTTGTCTAGGTCACCTGAAGACGCCAGTTTCTCATAGAGTTCAGGCTCCTTCTGTACTGGTAAAGGCGGTGGCTGAGCATGTCTCTCTGGATTTTCACCATTAACTTGAGGCACGTTATCACCTTTTCGTTGAGAAGTGGCCCCTTCGAAATAATCAAAAACCCGAGCATGAGGAGGGGGAACCCAAGTGTTTTGAATTCTATCTCGTCCAAGACGATTTCCATTAATTTCTCTGCAGAAATCAAAATCTCTGTCGTCCCTATCCCTCTGCCTCTCCCAGGGTCTTCTGCGGTCATCAAAATCTCTGTGAACTTCTTGCCCAAATCCTCTGTTCCAAGGACCACTTCTAGGATCAAATCGGTAATTTCCAGCCCGAAATCTACCTCTTTCTTCATGTAAGCCTTTTGGACCACCAAAGACTGGCAGAACTCGATGCTCTCTCTCATCAAAATCTCTATGTCCCCAAGGTTTCTCTGGGGGAAAGCCAAAGTGATCTCGTCGACCAAGATGATCTAGACCTGGCCTCACAAGATTCTCTCTCATGTCCACAGGAGGTCTTCCAAAATGATCCCTACCATCTAATGGAGGCCTTCCAGGGCCTTCTCTGGGATCTATAGGTCGCCCAACCACATCCCTAACATCCACTGGAGGAGGTCTATTAATGCCCTCCCTGGTTTCTATAGGAGGAAAGCGGTAATCTCTATCCCCTTCCTGCTGAATATTGTCATTCCCAAGTGGTATTCTTTTATCTGGATTGGGAACGTTGTCTATAGTTGGTCTTCCAGGAGCCAGAAATGGTCTTTCTGGCTGACTGAAAAGATCTCCTGGAGGAAAAGGTCCACGGGGTGGTGGATGAAGAGCTGCATCAAGTACCGATGGGGGAGGGATACCCCGCTGTGGGGGTATTCCAGGCTGTAGTAAAGGGAATCTTGGTCCAGGAGCCTGTGGTATCAGTCCTGGACGAATGTCTAACATTGGCAATGCAGGCATCCTTTGAGCAGGGATAGTTAATGGGGGTAAGTTCTGAGGTCCAATCGGTGGCTGTGGTCCTAAAAGTCCAGCAGGATTTGTAACATTTGGTGGCTGTAGTCCTACAAGTCCAGAGTTGCTAGGCAGGTTTGGAGGCAGAACCCCGAGAAGTCCAGAGCCACTGGACACACTTGGTGGCTGTATGCCCAAAATTCCAGAGTTATTTAGAATATTTGGTGGCTGGGCTCCCATAATCGCAGGACTGCTAGAAACATTAGCTGGCCGAACCCCCAGAATTTCAGAATTACTTGATACATTTGGTCTCTGCACGCACAGGATCCCAGAGGTACTTGAGGGCCCAGGCGGCTGTGCTAACATCGAAGCACTACTTGGAATATCATTTGGAATCACTAAAATAGAAAGAGAAAAAAATCATCTAAAGTAACGGTTATTCTGTTGTGAAAAGGAAATTATTATAGCTGTAATTCTGCTAATGAACTTCAGCTCCTCCTCCCCTCAAAGAGTCAGGCTTTACCAGACACAGGATGACCAGGTGACCCTAAGTTTATCAACAGCAGAGTGAAACGTACATGTTAAACCTCAGTGGCTCTGTCGCCTAAAATACTTGGCATGAACATCTTCCAACAAAAATTTCAGGTGTTTTTGTGTGTGATTCCCCACCATGAGGATACCAAACAGTGGGACCATTAAAAATTGATGAATGCTTTCAAACACCACTTCTAGCTAGATAATACTCTAGGGTACAGTATTTAATAAGAGCTATTCACCCCCTAAGAGTCACTCACCCTTAGCTTCCTACAAATTAACACTTTACGTAATCTTATGCTAACAGCAATGCCCAAGAACAGCACCACAGGCCTCCAAAGGGTGAGTGTAGGTCTTAATGAAAAGGTCTCAAAAATCAGTATTGCTCTGAATAGAATGCCATCTGTCGTAACAGCACTGAACATTAAAATAAGGGGCCTTATACATGCTAGGCAAACAAACACCTACCTCTACCCTTTAGAATGTCACTTCTGAAAAGTGACATTGCAGGGCAGGGAGAGAACAGAGTGATCCCTGTCAATCAGTTAATCAGTCAATCAATCAATAGCTGCAGCATTTTACACACATATACCACTCTAAAATTTAGGACTAATCTTCAGAAAAATAACTATGAGGTTAACTTTATGTCTAGGGTTTTACAGCCACTGCTTCTGTTTTTACCTGGTCTGGCATTCTCACCAGAAGGAATCTGGTGCTCTGTAAGGTGAGGTACTTTTTCTTCAGGCTCTGCTTTGCTGGGAGGGTTAAAAACGTTCCCTGCTGGCAGAGTTGAAGGAGCAAGACTGCTGGCAACAGAGCCACCTGGTAGAGCAAGGCTACCAAATCCAACATCTTTCACAGTTTCTGGGGCCATGGACAATGGTGGTTGCACTAAAGCTGTTTAAACAGGACAAAAATTTATTTCAGACTTAACCAATTTACGAGTCTAGTTTTCTTGTATCTTGAATGGTTTACTTAATGGCATCTCAGCATTACTAAACACATTATATAATAACCTATGCTCAAAATGACTAGTAGGCTCAGCTCTACTTACAATGCTTCATTCGTTTAGAATAGAGAAAACTATTTTAAGACATAATTTCACCAAAAGGGAATGGTACGGGAAGAATCACTAGTGAAAAAAAATCCTAGTAATACACAAAAAATGCTAATTTTCTAACAATGCCAGCTAAGTGAATACTAAATAAACAGAAATGATTAGTAGAAAAAGCCAAGTAGACAGCAGAATGAAACTCTAGCCAGTCTTCTCGAAATTACAATAGGAGAATAGAGACGTGTTATATGTTCATGACTGCCATCAATCGAGGTTAGGAAAGGTAAACTGTAAATATAAAGCTAAATATAAAGCAATCTGTGCCAAAGCAGTTGGTAAAAGCTTTATTCATGTGTATGTCATCTTTCTCTTAAAAGGCAGAACCACAGGGATGTAACACACTCTTAGAAGGTCTAACTTCATTACTTGTCATTCAGAAAAGTGCTGAGCCCAGACTTGGACACTTTAAGGCAGAGACTGCCTCCCACCCCCCACCCCCATATTCACTTCAGAAATACCAGAACCAACTGTAGTGTACTACAAAGATGAAACACTGGAGCAGGAATTATGGGGAAGAAGTGAGACAGGAAAGAGCAGCACAATTCCATGTACTATTAATTGATCCCAGGCTAGGAAACTTTAACTATTGAGAGACAGCTACAGGACGAGCCTCTTTGAGTGATGAATTAACTCCTGAACACTGTGCAATTTTCAGAAAGATTTGAAAGCTACCTAAATAATATGAGGAAAAAACATTCAAAGGAAATGAACTTGGAGTTTTAAGAAATTAACAAGCATCCCGATTTATTTGATATGTTCTCATGAAAGTTCTTTGGAATCTAATTTTTGAAGCAAGGTTGTCCAAAATTACAGAATACTTATTCAGAAGCACTATGTTTAGTAATGGGACTGTTAAAAGATAACTGGATATCTCTAAATCTGTACAGCAATCCTCTGGATCAGCCTCAGATGCAAGCACTATTCAGGCTCTTCAGGAGGGCAGTACTTATGCAGTTCTCATGTTATCATTTTCAGCGTGACAACAAAGACGAGTATAAAAAGCAGCTAAGTAAAACATAAGCTATTTTCTACACTGCACATTTATATTTTTCTCTATCAAAATACATACTTTCCAGTCTTGTCCACTGAAAACTTTTCCACCTAACAAAACCCTCCAAGCAAACATAATCTAGCAGTCAGAATGTGGTCTGTAAAGCATAAGGAGAAAGAAATGTCTGGTTCAGACTACAGTGGGAGACACAGTACGACTGGGGACAATGAGGCTTAAAAACCTGAGACCCTCTCAGAAGCAAAGGCAGCTAACTGCAAGACACAGAGAAAAAACATACGCAAAGGTAAAAAGCATCTGAACATGGAAGAAGAGAGAAGACAACTGATGGGAAGTGATCTATCAATCCATGAATACAGATTAAAAATGAAGAAACAAAGAGTGGTGGAGGTCAAAGACGACAAATAACAGAAGCCCTTACTGCCCTTCAGTCCTAACTCCACAGAGTGCTTATTGGCGGCTGGGGGAAAGCTTTCTATCTACCCTGACTTTCCTATACACTACATCTCAAGGTGACTAATCATCATCAGCTGGCAAAAGTTTTCCTTATAGTAAAAGAAAAAAAATCCTAATAAAAAATGTAGAAGGAATTACTATTTAGAAATATAATCAATTTGCAATTAATGATAGATTTAACCAAGATAATCAATAATTAAAAACTTAACAGTCAAACGTTTCAAAGGCCTAGTTTCAATGCCTGAACTCCCTCAATCTTAACACTGTTAAATATGTAAGAAAATTCCAAGTACAAATAAACCCTAACGTAAACTATTTGGATTATAATTAAGATATAGATTCATCTTCTCTAATTAGGGTCCACTCTGGTGGGAATGATGATAAGGCACGTTGTACATGAGCACAGGAGGCACACAAATCATTTCTATACTTTCTGCTTGATTTTGCTATAATCCTCAAACTGCAAAAAAAGTACTGTCTGTTTTGTTCAAAGTGAACAACAACAAAAAAAGACATCAGTATGATGTAACGCGATTATGTATGTATACCTGTATACATTAGTATGATATAATACATGTTGCTTGTATTCTTATGGGGAAAGGTGATCCACAATGCACACAAGTCTTTGGCGCTAACTTCCACCTTACAACAATCTTAAGTCTAGAAAGGAGCTGCTCCGTAGTCATCAGGGATTATGAGCTGGAAAGGAGATCTGGGCAGGATGGCTCTAGACAAGGACACTTAACAATAAACAGCAAAACAAAATCACAATGGTGATGGAACAGTCTGTGAACCTTGACTAAACAAAGTAGATTATGAAATAACACTTTGAGATAACTGAGGAAATGAGGAAGAACTTTTGAGATACTATTAATTTTCAGAAGTCATTTTACAAGCATTTGTTTAAAAACAAGTAAATTACAGGAATAAGAACAAATATGCTAATACTCCCCAGGATAAAACAGGCTTTGGAAATCAAAAACTCACATGTTGGTACTACTGGTGGTATTGCAGGGGGAGGTACCACAGGCGGGGGAACTGGAGGTGGCATAAAACCTACACGAAAGAAAAAAAGATGAAAATAAAACAGCACAAAGAAAATTATTTGCTTTCCATCAAAGAAGCTGTAGACGAACTTTTAGATCTTCTTTCTGAAGATGGGGTCCTCACTCTGCTACCCAGCTGCTGTGGAACCCATGGGCTAAGTCATTCTGCATCAACTTCCTAAGGAATAGGGAGCCCAGGGCTCCACTACACCAGCAAATCCTCTCAGTCTTAAAATGGCTTCCATTACATAAGGATGGATCTGCGCAGTATTTTCCACTTAAAATAACTTCTATACATACTTTACTTTATCTCTACAAGCCAAATAAAGCAGTGAAACCTGATCACAATGTTCAATTTATTTCCTCACTCATTCACATCCCATGCTCTACGCTGCTGATATGCACAATAAGCTGGGGAACCAAAATGTGTATTTTGGAATGCTGATCACAGGGAGCGTGCTAAACCTACCTCAAGCTACTGGTCACAGCAGAAAACACAATGCTATCCATCTGCCAGCCATTTTTATTTCTTTGACACATTGTGTTATTTACCACTAGATTAAAATATTTTGTTAATTTCACATGATATGATGTTTTAAGTTCTTGAATAAATCTTAAACTTCAATGACATTTTTATGATCCTATAGACCACATGACCAAATTATAAATCTACCTCTTTTTAGTAGTTTTTAAAAGTAGTCACTATTAAATTAAATTTTAAAAAAGTGCATAAAAAGAAAAGAGGCTTAAAGGTTTAACCCAAAGGATCAAAAGTCTGGAGAATGGACGCACAAGCTGGTTCTGTTGTATACTCAAGTCTGCAAACCACTGCTCTATAGCATTGGGAGCCCCAAAAATAACATTAATGACATTCTAAACCGAGTTAAAACAGTAAGATATAATTTCCTTACCAGGAGGTGGTTGTGAAGGGTTAAAACTTGCTCGCAGAAAAGGAGGTGGAGGGATTGGGCTGAATCCAGGAGGGGGGACCGGCATTGAGACGGGAAATGCTGGTGGAACTAAACTAACTGCAGGAACCGCTGGTGCTACTGGAATCTTTTATGAGTAGAAAAATGTGCGTTAGCCAGTTTATCCACCTGAAGTGATTGCTACAATATGGCATACTAAAGGCAAATCACTCCTTTAACAAAAGAAGTACGAAAAACCATTACATTTACGTTTCTCTTCTTGGATACTTTTTGCAGACGGTACTAGTCATCAGGTAACATACATGGAGACTGTAAGGTACATCCTACAATCAGATGACATGAGAGCTCAACTAAGCATTGAGGCCCAGGCTCAGGCTTCATCAGCACCTGCCCGCCTAGGAAGCAAGGCAGTACCACCTTCCAAGAGCACCGAATTCTCAAAACTTTGAAATCTTAACACAAGTATGTTTTGGTCTCCATACCTAAAAAAGTCCCAAGCTTCTCTCCAGCATGGCTTTGCCTCCTTCCTGAACCTCGAATGTTGTCAAGTCTCATTCCATTGCCTAAAGAGCACTTTAATGCTCACACGCACAGAATAAAATAAATCCCAATTCTTATTCAAGAAATCTCCTCACATCATTTTCTATTCTCATAAAATACAAGTTTCCATACCTCTAATCTCTTAGACTAAGTGTCTTTCTCTCCTTCTTCCCCAATTCCAGATCCCATAATCTAAGGACTCATGTGCTACCTGCCACTTCTCTTTCATCTCATCACAGTCTTCTCTGTGTCACAACCACCTCTCACCTCTATTGCTATAGCTAGTTCCACCCCATCTCTTCTTTTATAAATGTCCAGTGTAGCCTATTCACTATGGGCTACATCTAGTACAATCCTTAACTGTCACGCCTGAGTCTCCTCCTCCAATAGTTACCCTGATTCAGAATGAAAGATGAACTGCTCTGAGAGCTGAGCTTACAGGCATGACATGACTCAAGCATGCTCCTGGCATAAGACCCTTCAGCCTGTATTTCCTAAGACATGGGAATAGCTACTTTCTTCATCACTATTGTTCAGCAATTGTTAAGCTATTGCTCAGCTAGGTGTACCCTGATCACCACTTGAAGATGGCAGGCAGCTACGCAAATATTCCTGGCCAGCCACATCCTAGTCATCCCTATCCTATCTCATCCTCTTATTTTGCATTTTCTGTCTCCCACGAATGACAATGAAAGCTCCATGTTTACCATGGATGTACTCCAAAGCCCCAAAGCTCCTAGCACAGTGCATAACTCAGCACCAGCACTCAGTACCTATTTAATACATAAATACTTAGTATAAGTAATACCTTCTATGACAATAATCGTTTTTCAAACTGTTTCAAGTAATGAGACTGATAGCAATCTGCTAACCCAGAAAGCATAATCTAAAGGAAATACTGCAAGTCTAAAGGCACTGTCACCTTTGTGTATTTACAATGATGCCACTGCACTTGCAGGTTTTTAACATCTGAACCACAACATGCTATCTGTCCTAATGTGGACAGCAGCTTCCAATTGTCACACAAGAATAAAATCTGATAGGAAAGATGTGAGGCTACTGAGAAGCCAGCTGGCCCTTACCTGCAGCATAGCAACAGGGGGAGGGAAAACCTCTGCCTGCGTTGTGACCACTGTCTCCTTTTCCACTGGAGTTGGACTCTGTGTTGTCTGGACTGTCTCTTTAGCAGGTTCTGAGGTTTTCACAGTTTCCCATTCTAAACGAAATATTTAAAGTTGATTTTCTTTAAATACAGTTTTTTCCCATTTACAATACATCTAACCCTTGCCATATCTATCTATCTTGGCAAATCCACAAAAAGTAACACACAAGATAAAAGTGACACTGAGCCGTGATGGCGACATGCCTTATGGGTCACCTGATTTCTGTAAGTCATCAAGCACATCTAACAAAGTATTAATACAGAGAGATCTTCCAGAGAAGACTAGAACATACAGATGGAATTAGCTGAGCACAGGGCACAGGTCCACAACCAACCATTTAGCAGGCAGGGCACGAGGACAGGAGTTTAACGACAGCCCAGGCAACACGAAGTCAACCATGGTTGGAACAGAGCAAACATGACTGGTCAACTTCTGCTCCTACGTGCATCTGCCTTCATCTCTAAGCACAGTGTTGGAAAGCTCTGGTGTGCTGCTTCCCAAGTGAGTACATGTCTCAACTCGACCCCACACACCTACATCCACTCACACTGTAACACCCCACTCCTGTCTTAAGCTGGCTTTCTATCTACACACACTCTCCCCCACTTCCTCCCCTTTCAGACGCAGGGTCTCACCATGCATAGAACTTATTATGTGGACCAGGCGGACCTCAAATTCATAGAGACCACCTGTCTCTGTCTGCCAAGAGCTAGGACTGAGGCACATGCACCATCACACCTGGTCTGTGTTTCTGCTTATACCAACACAGAAATCTTAAATAGGTTTTGTGGAGGTTTTCTTGTTTTGTTTTTTTTGTTTATTATTTTTTTTTAGTAGAACATGGTTTTTGGAGTACACAGTAAGACTCTATAGACCAGATAATGTTTCTGTTCTAACTATAAACTTGTTGCTGTAAATAAATAAATATAGGAGAAAAAGTCCTGAAAAATATGTACATAAGCAAGCATGGCTGTGGTCCCACAGAGCTGCTCTTTGAGAACAGGCCACAGGCAGGCTGTGGCACAGACTGTAGGCCACGGGAGCCTGTGTCACACAGGTCACAGGTGACTGCTTTCCTATCACAATGTCAGTTCCTGCAGAATCAACCTATCACAGCAGGAGTTGAGATAACTGAAAGACTATCCTAGCCCACAGGCTAGTACACAGGAAGTGAACAATAAACTCTGCTGGCCTGGGAGGTGCTGAGGTTCAAACCAAAAGCCCTACATATGCTAAGAACGTGGTCTCCTACGTAAGAGCCATCTCCATGCAGAAGGCAATAACATCGAGAAGATTTCTGCATATATTCATTAGCTTGAGTACCTCCCTGAAAGCAAGCTACTTTTGATAAGAAAACTAAGATACAAAGAAGCAAAGAATGACCCATACTTTGGATCAATCCCAAATATTACAGTATTTCCTTCTGGTTGTTGCTGTTTGTGAATTTACAACTGTGAATTTTGAAAAATGAAAAGAAATAATGCTATTTTTACAAGGAGCAGGCCATATGATCATTGGGTTATGGGCAACACAAGAAGTATTTCAAAAGGCACTATGCTGCAGTACCTGAGCCGCAGAGCGCCTGCTACTCAAAATGAACTCTATCTAAAACAATCTGGACTTTCTCCAAGAAGCTTCTCAAATCCTCAGTTCCAACTTACAACTTGTGGAATTACAAAATACTTGCTTCAACAAAGCTTTCTGGGTACAAAGCTTTCTCTTAAACATAATACAAATGTTGTCATAAAAGGAAAAAAAATGCTAAATTTACAAGCTTCCATTAAGTACTTTTCTGCACTGTTCCCTGACACCTAGTGAAACACAAAACACTGAACAGGCAACATCAGACACTGTCATTTCTTTCTTCTTCTTGGTGCTGAATCCAGGGAATAAGCATAGTTCTCCCTCCACATTTCTATCACAACTTTCTGGTGTGTACTATAAAATGATAAAAAGCACTAGTGCTCTTACCAGCATTTACAGTCTCCTGGTCAATCATGCCTCCTTCTGCAAAGCCATCCAAGTCATCCACCTTAACTTTTTCCCAGGGTATGTATGTGACTCCAAGATCCACATCCCAGAACTGCTTGTACTCTGTCTTTACACCTTTGTTCAAAGCCCAAGCAATCTATTGGGAATGGGGAGAGATTAAAAAAAGGAAGATCACAGATAGATTGCAAAAATAAATAAAGTTCAAAATCATTATTTAAGCAAATAGAAACAAAACTCATTTTCCTTGAGTCCTTTTTAACCCTGCAACATAAGACCTGCTTCTGCTTCCACTTCTTACCCAACTCTAGAATGACTCATTTCTGGAGATAATACAAGTCTATTTTCACAATAAAATCTAGGTCCCATTAGCAATAACTAGGAAGATTATCACAAGTTTAATAGTGCCTTGTACACCACCCATAAGCAATACTGAGTTTACATACACAGTCAGACAGTGTTTTGTAAAAGACTAGCATACACACTCTTTAGAAAGGGTTCACTGACTGCATTCTCTCTGTATTAGCAGTTCTGGCACATACTCTCTCTAGAAAGAGTTCACTGAATGCATTCTCCCCACATTTGTGGTTCTCAACCTTAATGATGCAACCCTTTAATACAGTTCTTTATGTTGTGGTAACCCCAGCCATAAAATTTTTCCTGTTTCTACATCATAACGACAATTTTGCTACTGCTATGAATTGTAATGTAAACATCTGTGTTTCCCAATAGGTTTAGGTGACCCCTGTGATAGGGCTGTTTGAATCCCAAAGGGGTTATGACCCACAGATGACTGCTCTAAACAGCCAAAATAAAACATTGAGTCAATCACAAGCAGGAATGAGAAAACAATACATTCTCAATTTAAAGACTAAGAAGGAAAAATAAATGCTTGTAGATAAATTGTTTACAAGAAGGCTGGCTTACATAAAAAGAAATAATGTAAAGAAGAAGTATTAGGAGAAAAAAGTAAATGAAAGACAAACTTGTACATGTGAAAAAACTCTAACCCGAACACAGCCTGAGTTGGCACAGACTTGTGTAGGTGTGACCGTAAGGAACAAACTAGTAAGTTATTATACACATTCCTAACTATAATTCAATAATACTGAAACTGTAAGCTTGCTGGAAATGCAAAAGACAAGGCTGAGAATAGAGCTCTGTGTAAGAGAATGAGCTTAAATTACCATGTTCAAGGATCTGGATCTGATCACAACAAGCGGCAAAGAAGAAAAAAAGATGAAAAGAACTGGGGGATTCTAATGGTCCAAATAATAAGTAAGATCATATGACCTTTCCTATGACACATTTATGACTGTGACATAACAGGCTGTAATATTAATCATCACTCTAGCACAAAAACTCACCTTAATGACCTTGGAACCAATTTTGTAGGATCCTGAACTCAGTTTCTGAAGAGCACGAAATGAGTCCTGTCGATGAACCATACAGACATACGCACAGCCCCTGGGTGGAATCATCTGTGAGGGAAAAACCCTTTCTTTACAGAGAGAAGGATGGAATGCACTCTGACATTTGCTTCTAGTAAAACTCAACACAATTGACAACTGACTAAACCTACAATTTTGGTAGATGGTTAAATTAATTTTCTTTCTTTCTCCAACTGTTTATTGATAAAACACATATGCAACTAATTATTCACTTATTAAGTCCCATATTCACACCTTAATTCATCTTCCATTTGAAGACACGATAAATCTTGAATACATGTTAACAGTTCTCTGATTACAGAATACAGAACTTACTATTATAACAAAAAACCTTACAGCTCCATTTTCAAGCTGACAGATAAAATGAAAGAAAGGGAAGGACAAGAAAGGGAAAGGAAAGGATTCTTGCTAAGAAACATTTAAGGCTTGGAGGAATTAGGTGTATACTGCTATTAAACAACAATGAATACTTTATAAGATACTTTATTTAAAAGGAAGAATTAAGGGGATATAAACAGCCTCAAAGCAAACACAGAAAAATGAGTATATAAACAAATTTTATCAAAATGTATATTACCAAAGGCATATAACTACTGGGCTTAAATAGGAGGTGAAAACCAACTATTTTAAAACACTGTGCTCAAGAGATACTTACATTAATGGATTCAATTTGTCCAAACTCCTCAAAAAGGTTGGTTAAATCTTGCTGTGTAGCCTTCTTATCCACTTGGCCAACCCAGAGAGTAGTACTGCACACTGTCAAGACAAAGCAGCAGAGGACTTAAATCACAGGACACAGCTGCCTAGGGCAATAATAACAATAGATAAGCTTAAGGCAGCACATCCATAACACCTGACAGGGGCACAGCAAACTGCCATATTTAAAGCTGATTGGGCTCTCAGTATCCGCTTACATTTCTATGGGGCTAGCTTCCTGCATGTCACCTATCTGCAAGCAGAACACCTCTGGACACCATTGTCCATCCACTAGAGAAAGGTGGTATATTAGGCTAAAGGAAAGTTTTAAAACTCCCAATTGATTCTAAAGTGCAACAGTTTTCAAACAACTTCCTACCTGTGACCTTCCTAATACCTCAGGGTTGGATGTTTCTCCCAAATCAGCAGGTATATATGAAACCTGCATGAGCTATTGTATCCTTAAGGAAATAATACTTTGCAGAGATACAAAAAGGAAATGATGAATCAGGACTCCTTAACTTGCTATTAAAGACTTGAGAATGAACTGAATGGCAATTCTTTGTGTGTGCACATGTGTGCAGAAGAGCATGGACTCCTTAGAGACTCAGCTGCACATAGATGCACATGACCTGAATTCTGTTCTCATGACTCTTGACCCTCAGCTGGATTGCTCATGCTTCTTGAATACCTCCTTTTAGAGATGACACATGTACACAGCTTTAGTGTTCTGCATCTAGACTTCAGCTGACACGGTTTTCGAGCATTTTAATCCTGACAGAGCAGTCTAGAACAGCCTTTTCTAGGGTTAACTTCGCATCTACTGAAGTTTAATCCTTGACAAGATTGCTACCAGGAGTCTCTACTCTTGTTGGTCAGGACCCAACATCTTCCAGGCGTGCACAAGCTTAGTTTAGCTAACACAAACTATGGCAACTGCCCCTTCTTAGCTAGTAGTCCTTTGTCTTGTACAGTCTCACTCTGTGTAATTCTCAGATCATGTTTCTCTCACTCTAAGACAAAATCTATCCCAGGGACCAGTGAGATGGCTCAGCAGATAAATGCACTTACATTGCCAAGATTTACAACTGAGTTTGAGTCTTGAAACCTATATGGTGGAAGAAAACTGTCTTCTCTAAATTGTTCTCAGACCACACACATATATCAAGGCATAGAAAGCATACAGAAGCATGCTTAAGAGAGAAAAAGAGATTTTTTTTTAATGGACCTTTCATTTGGGAGACTTCAAAGTCTGCTTTTACCAGAGTTCTATAGTTTAACAGACTATGTCTTCCAAAGTTTCGCGTGTCACGGGCTTAGTCTTTGGCCATTGCACCATCGAAAAGTAGTGAAACTTTTAAGAGATGGGACTCAGTGAGGACCTGCTCTTGAAGAGGCTTACAGTCTCCGTTCTGCCTTGCTTTGCTTTCCAGTCATAATGATCACTCAAACAGCAAAGACAAGAAACTTTGAACAGCAAATACAAGGCAAAGTAAACATTATTGAAGTCACAGTGACAGAAAGCTGCTCCACTACCATGTTGTGCAATGAAGTGTAAATGCCTCAAGAACAAGTTCCAGTGCTCTGGACATGAACAGCTTTGGGGCTTTCTCACCTAACAGTAACACCTCCTGCCTCACTACAATGTCCTGCAGACTCCAACTGCCTTAGTCTCCAAGAGCTGCTGTGCTAATGGATTTCTTACTATTCAATGCTGCTCTATAATTTTTTCCCCTAAGAAGCAGTCCTGATTCTTCCCAATCCCAAAAGAATGAACGCTTAGATCTTGGGTTATTATTCTGTTGATGTTTCACACCACTGACTGCCTCTGAAAGCTCTGTACTGTATCATCTGTTTCAAGGACCAGCAGTGGGGAAGCTGACCACACTGTTTCAAATGTGTTGAAAGAACAGCAATTAGACGAAACTGACTCTGCTTCAAGATGAAGAGTCCTGAGGTACTCAATGGAAGATTAGTCATCACTGTATTTTCTCACGCACTTGCTGAGTTTTCCATCTTCAGATGTTTAAACAGTAAAAGAGATAAACTCCATTATAATTTAGCCACAAGATGAAAAAGAAATTCTGAAGCTTGTAGAACATCCATGAACTAGAGGAAATCATTCAACAGGAAATAAGCCAAGACACAAAAAGCATGCAATGTTCTCTCACTACTAGGAAGAAAGCAGAGGACATAAGAAAGGGAGAGTCTCAAACCTGAAAAAGCTATTGAGGAACACACACAGGCTGATAGTCAGACACAAACAGCTCTGAAAAAAGGAACCTTGCCTGCAATGCATACATGAATATATGTAAAGAAGTCTAAGCATGGATATGTCTAACTTCAGAAGAGAGAGCAAGAGACCTCAAGCATAGGTGCTGAGAATACACAAAAGAACAGAAGTCATGGAAGAGGATGAAAAGCCGTTTTGTTTGTTTGGACTCCATACTGTGTTTCTTACATGGCTGACAAGTGCACAGGTGCAACCTTCCGTGCTACTGCAGTAGGAAGACCATTTTCACATCTAAAAGAACCCAGCACCTGCTCTTCCTGAGAAGGCAACTGTGGAGGCTAAGCTTGCTTCCTAATGCCCTAATATTCCAGCAACAGGAACAAGACACCAAGAGTCACTGATACATCTACTACACTGGGCCATTTAGAATGTTTTTTGGGTTTTGTTTTTTAACATTTTCTGGAGGGAAGGGCTATATAACCTGAGTCTCCACTTTCTTCTTTGAAGCAAAACTACATGAAATCATTCTTAGCATGTAACATGCATTCCTACATGTAAAATAAACTACTCTTTTTAAAGAGGAATAATGTTCTATAGAATTAAATACAGTTAAATAATAATTACTTGAGTTTTATATATGTTAATTGCCTAATTTGATCGTTACATGGTATACATACGTACAAAAATAGTATACAGAACCTTGTAAGTATGTATAATTATGAGGTATCAAAAATAATACATTTGGGGGACTGGAGAGAGGGTTCAGCAGTTAAGAACACAGCTATTCTTACAGGAAACCCAGTTTTAGTTCCTACCACCCACATGGCAGCTTACAACTATTCGTAACTCCAGTTAATAAGGATTCAACATTCTCTTCTCACCTCCATAAGCACAAAGTATGCAAAGAGCATGTATTCATACAAGTTGACAACACACTCATATAAATATATAAACACGAATCTTTCTTAAAACCACACAATTTTTAAAAGAGAAAAATGGATTCCATGCCTGTGCCAATTTAACACATGGCTATCTACAACAATTCTTTATGCTGAGGTATTTGAAGACCACCAGAAAGTAACACTTTTTTTTAGCTCTTGGGCAAAAATGACAATTTCCTCTCTATCGTGTGCTTCCTTGCTCAGCTGTAATGTTAGTTCTCCCTAAAAATGTAACAGATTACTCCCTAGGCAGAACCTGGAAGAAAAACAACTCATTTTGTTGTACTTAATGATCTTGACCCTAGCCAACTCCTAAAACAAACCCTACTATGAACAAATCTGTTTAAGTACACATATTAGATAAAATACAGAGGAAAACAGTTAGTACTACAAGTATTTCTCTTCTGGTACAAAACTACAATTTATAATCTATTTTAACAATTACACGCAGGTTGTGCAAGGGGTTCAGCTCAGCAATACACTGAATACCGAGCTGGTATAAAACCTTGGGTTTAATTTCCAACAACAGCAACAGTGCACGTGCATACATACATATACAAACACACACACACACACACACACACACACACACAAAATGACCATATAAATACATAAAAATATAGTGGGGGGAGGGGCTGGAGAGATGGCCCAGCACTTAAAAGCACTGGCTGCTCTTCCATAGGTCCTGAGTTCATTTCCCAGCAAACACATGGTGGCTCACAACCATCTATAATGGCATCTGATGACCTCTTCTGGCAAGCATGAAAACAGAGCACTCACATGTATAAAATAAACAAATCTTTCAAAAATATATATAGCAAGATATATCTTTGTGCACCAATTACTCCTACAGATTTGATTACTCACATCTCTTCAGTTACTACTGACAGTAATCACTGTGTCATGTTATAGATTTCAGCCTGGTGTGTTTCCAGTACCCTTGGTTCAAAGCGTATTTTATAACTTGCATTAAACATCCTTAATAATCTTACATACATCTGCTAATAAGCTTTTCTTCCACAAAAGCCTCAGTCAAAGCCATTCATCAAGACCCTCCCTTTTCAGTCTCTCACTCTCAAAATAAAAATGGGTAAGAGATTTTTACAGCAGAAAGCTAGTTTGTCTGTTTGTTCTAGGGGAGGGATGACCTTCATCACATGTAGAGACCAGAGACCAACCTTAGGTGATTCCTCAAGCACTGTCCAGGATGTTTTTGTTGTTGCTGCTGTTGCTGAGGTACAGTCTTCTGCTGGCCTGAAATCCACCTGTTGTCCGCCTTTTCAGGCTTTTGCGCTGAGGCTCAAACCCAGGTCCCTATGCTTCTGCAGCAAGCACTCTGCAACCCTGTGTCCTCCACAGCCATGGAGAACTAGTTTCCAACATTGACTCTAAGGGAAGCTTGATACAAGCTTATAACTCACCACTTAGTGTTTTTGATCTGACAGGAGGCAATCCCTTTTTCTGTCGTTCTTTCTCCCTCTCTCTAGCTCTTCTCTCACTTGAATATGAGCGTGATGATTTTCTCTTTCTTTCTCTCGAGCGGGAGCGAGATCGCTTCCTGTGCTTTCGCTTTCGAGACCCAGATCGTGACCTGGACCTTCGTTTTCTTGGTGACCTACAAAAATGTAATTATTTTATTTCTAATGACAGTATTATGTTTCAAACAAATCTTCCAATTTGAAATGAAAGAGAAAAGGCAACATTTATCATATTTAACCACCTCTTAAACTATATCAACTATAATCAACTATTAAACAAGTGTTCCACTGTATTCTTGAGCTACGGATGGCCACATTACTGATACCAGATGACTGATTCTGAGATTTTCTTCATTTAAAACACAGAGAAAAAAAAAAAAAAAAAACACAATTCAATAAAGGGCCTCGCTTTCTCTTAGCTCATTTCTCTTTAGCTCATTTTCTCATACAATAGGAATAAAGACCAAAGAAAATAAAAACTCAGGTAACCCAAATGTTACATATTTTTTTAAATAAAAAAGCAGAATACGTCTAACACAGAGGACACCATGTAATCCTGTTTAATGTATTTTTTAACTTCTAAAATGTTGTAATTCTTGACTTGACAATATAAGCTGATGCTGAGTCCTTTTTATTTACTGTGCATGCTTGTAAGCATGTTCCTATCTAAGGTAGAAAGTAAGAATGTCAGAGAACAGTGACTTGGTTTTGATTATAGGATGTGTTGGTGGTATACTTAACATTCACAATACCTGTTTTGTGGGTGTCTGAGGAGATACTTTTGGTATTGCTATGCAGTTATTTGGAATTTAAGAAATACAGCTAGACTTAGTGACTGTTCATCACCACTAATCCCTGAGTAAGGTATTATGCTAGTATCAACTAAAATTAACTATAATCCAAAAATTACATCACAACAGCTGCTAAATCAAGTATGCAAATAGTGCGTGAACAAAGGCTATCTTCTGGTTTTAGTTTTTAATTACTTTCCCTGATAATGTTTTTTAAAATCACTAAGTGCTTACTTTGATCTTAATGCAAAGAAATAAATCAAACATTAAATATTATTACAGAACCTTGATCGAGATCGTGAATGAGTTCTTGATCTTGAGCGAACAGCTACTTTCTTAGCTTCTGGTTCAAAGATTTCCTCTTCAACAACATCTTGCCCTTCATCAATATCCATATCCTAGGAAAGCAAAGTTCAGGGCACATGAACAAAAACAAGTTAATATTTAGGATACAAGTGGCGTTCTGCCTTAACAAGTTTGCAGTGTCGCATTAATGCCTTGGAGTTAACAGATATGGAGGTGTGGAGCATGCACAAGATAACTACCTTCAGAACATAGCACATTCACAAAGAACATTTACATGATTAAAGGACTTTGAACATTTTTGTTTTCATTTTGTTTCATTTTTCAAGACAGGGTTTCACAGTACAGTCCTGGCTGTTCTGGATCATACCCTGTAGTCTAGGCTGGCCTCAAACTCAAGAAGATCAGCTTGCCTCTGTCTCCCAACTGGCAGGATTAAAGGCATATACTACCACTGCCTGGCTGACTTTGAATGTTTATGATTCAGAAAAGCAGTGACTTTTACCTGTTGCTGAATGTCTATGGAATCATCTAAATTTGCTTCAGGTTCCAGAAAATGCTGCTGACTACTTCCTTGTGAGGGAGAAGCTGAGTGCTCGGACCCAAATGTTCCCTCCTGGCTATCTTGAGGAGTTACCTGTTGAGAACAAACAAATGTTCTGAGACATTATTACAAATGAAAACTCGAATACAGCAAATATCACAATAAATGCTTAAAGGGAATCATATTCATGAGAAAACATTCCTAGAGTAATCCATCCGAAGTTGTACTTTGTATAAATCCAAGTCTACTTTTAAAAGGAAAAGTTCTATAGAGGGTACTTATATATATTTGTATGAAATGGTTAGAGGACGTAAATCTTCAAGTACATTTTTTAAGTGTCAAAACTATTGAGAAGTAATACAGAGATAATACTTAATGATAATTAATCTACAACTACAAACAAGTAACAACAAAATACTCTAAAGGTCCAATTAAAACTTTATATTCAAAAACTTAAATCACATTTATGCTTAGAGGCGAAACAATACCTAAAAGTCACTACCAAAATTAGTGATTCAGCAACACTATTCCCACCTAGAGTCTTCCCCAACTACTTCCTTTAAGAGTTCATAAAACAGTTACAGAAAATACAAATAAAGACAAACATGCTCCCACAGTCTCAACACTGTAACGATATAAAGTAATATTGCAAATTTGGTGTGACTGAGTATAAACCTGAGTCACAATTTAAATACTGACTTAACTAAAACATGAAGGAACCCACTATGGAGAAAAGCAACCCGGTAGGAAATCTTTCTAGAACATGACCTAGGAACCTAGGAAGTAGCAGATTCCTACTAGCACACTGGCTATAAACAAAATAAAGAGAAGAACAACTACATGTTCATATTTTCTTGTTACACACTGCTCAAAAACAGTCAACTCTCAAATGGAGGAAGTAGTCCACACACCTTAGAGATGCAAAAGCAAATGGAGACCATGGGAAAGATCTGATTCCATAAAAAACAGACAGCAATGCACATGCTTCATATAATCCAAAAAGAAATAAGCAGCTCTGATTTAAACCTACTTAAACCTAAGAAAGTCTATTTGCCAAACCTGGTTGGACATGTCCTTAAACCCAGCACTTGGGTTTAAAGGCGTATCTTTGCCTGATCTACAGTGAGTTCTAAGACAGCTAAAAGCTATATGCGATCCTGTCTCAGAAACAAAGGGAGGAAGGGAGGAAAGAAAAAAGCTAGTCAGTCAATGCAATTAAATAGGCAAGCACAGGAGAGAAGACCTGTTGGTGAGGGTGAGCTTTGCCTCTCATGCTGATACTCAGCTAACCAATAAAGCAGACCTTAAGAAACTGTGTTCCCTAAAGTCATTAGAAGTCAGTGTCCTTCAAATGTCAAAGGGCCACAGGGCACTCAGTTCTGCTTCAGCTGCATCACACCATCTCTACAGGCTGTCTTTTTATTGGATCACCTTACAGAAAGAATGTGAAACATATCTGGTCACAGATAAATGTGTCAGAGTAACCCTGAAGTTGATTAATTAGTCTTAGGAATTTATATTATCTTAGTATGTATGTATATTTTTCTAAAGTTTAGTGAATGGTTTGTTTCAAGTCCAGAATGTGAGAACTGGCAGGACGGTTCAATGGATAGAGGTACGTAGAACAAGAGAACCAACTCCTACAAGCTGCCATCTAAATTCATAAAGGACCACCCCCATGGTAAACTAACCAATCAAAAAAACAGTCCATATCGTGCTTTTTTACAAAAGTGAACTCACACTGGCTATAATCTAAAATCGACTCTTCCTCCATTTCATTCTCAGTACAAATTAGCAATGAGATAACACATAGGGGTATCTTATACCATTACAGTAAGATAACATTGATGCACGTTTGGATTTCTGTAGTGCTTAAACTGCATTAAGCCAATTGGTATAGCAATTTGTTTATGAGGAAATTTAAACTATGTTACTCTTAGAAGTAGTGCATTTTACAACTAGAAAAAAAAAAAACCATAAGATTCAGGGCAGAGTTTTAAATGACAATTGTTAAGTACCTTTGCATCTGAGTTTCAAAGTTGGCAAATACGCATTAAGCAACAGTCAGAACTGACAGACAAGTGTCTCCCTAGTCACAACAGAACCCAAAAGGTTGTAAGTGTAACCTTTGTTTTTCTTTCCCTTGACTTTACAGTAATGGGTGTTCTGCCTGTGTGTCTGTGTGTGAAAACTGCACATGCAGTGCCCAAAGAGGTCAAAAGAGGGCACTGGATTCCCTAGGGCTGGAGTTGCAAATTGTTAGGAACAGATGTGGGTGCTGGAAATCTAGTCTGGGTCCTCTAGCAGAGCAGCCAGTGCTCTTAGCCACCGAGCCATCTTTCCAGCCCCATGTAAGTGTAATCTTCCAGAACAAAGCAAACAAATGTGTTTCACACCCAACTCTAGCTGAAATGTTTAAATGATAAAAAACAAAACCACTGGCCACAAACAAGGAAGGTTTTCACTGCTAAATTCTATCCTGTGTGTTTAGCCTTCTTTGAGTGTTAGACATTTAATATTTAGCCAGCAAAGACAGCTCACGGACATACACACTAACCAATAATTAAAATTAAAGCAGGAGAGAAATGGAAAAAAAAAAAAAAAAGCATGTTCTAGACAATAATGATGACAACTTAAAAAAGCAAAAACATCATAACTGTATCCGTCAAACCAAACAACTAGTAAGTGAAAAGCATACCTGTGCACCCAAGAAGAATAAAAGAAACAACTAGTCACAACCAATCACCCCAAAACGACATTATCTTGATTTTGGAACAAAAACCTAGAATGTTCCACTTTCTTAAAAGGAATATCACCATTTGAATTTAGCTGGCAGAAAAGAAAATTCACAAACTGAAATTATATAAAAATTCGTTAAGTTCTCTATTCCTTTAGTCTTGCTTCTATACTCAGAA